>NC_072467.1:20780738-21103238 GCF_027596085.1 Anoplopoma fimbria
ACCTGTACGTAAGGCTCTTGTGCAACTACTTTGGCGTTTATTTCCTTTTTATTCATGTACAAAAGAAGTTATAGCAATTCCAAGTTTAATATCTGTTCAATAAGATCACAGTAATTGATACATTTGAAGGATCTTAGACTTTTAACACTATGAAAGACTTAAAACAGGTTAAAGTCATGTCAGTTCCTTTTATCTGCGGCGCAGTGACAAATGTCCTGGAGTAGTGGATGCACTTGGCATCAGACTAAACGTTTTTGTTCTTTCTGCACTTTTTCCACTATCAGGTTACACAGACAAGGCTTCTAGACTATCTTAAGCATTCCCACTAAACTTAATTAATGTCATATTTTTTGTTATTCACCCATACCTGTACAAAACAAGTCTTAGCTGATCTGTATGCAAGGTCCTCATTGAGCAGCCCCAATACTCTTTGGTAAAATAACAACGTTGTGCTACGTTTCCCTGAAGGACTATGTAAATATGAACTGTGTGAGTGTCTGTATGTTTAATCCGACTTGGCTACATTAAGAGCTTTCAGTCAATATGCTAGGACTGATGCGGTGCATGATTAAATAATGGTGTTCTCTCTCTCTCCCTCTCTCTCTCTCTCTTTGCAGAAAATTAAAACCTCTACACTGAGCGCTGAGCTGTCACAGTAAAAAAAAAAAAAAAAAAAAACATTAAAAATATCCCTGAAATGTTACAGAAACGCATGTAGGCAGACCACAGTGGGGTATTATGTACTGGTTAAAATGGCAACTGGCTCTTTGCTTACACATACAAATATTAAACGGAACAGAAAACCAGAAGGGGAAGCGTCTGATCTGTGACATTCTGCCATTCCTCACGACACCAGTGCAGTTCTTATTTCATTCCAGCCAATTACTAATCTCACGGACAGTGGAGGCCCCTGGTGCACCGTGTGTATATGTGACATGTTGTTGTTCTGTGTAATACAGACGGGGTGAAAACCACTGACTTGACGTTGATCGTGAAAGTTGCGTTGTGTTGACCAGTGCGTTAGCTTGCCTGCTTGCTTTTTCTACTTTACATCTGAGCTCTTGGTAGAATCAAATGTTAAACAAGGATGGATCTTAAATTGAGGAATGCCTGCTATACTGTTGAAATAATTAGTTATGATTATGTTTGACTGCTTGTGACATTACCAATTGTAATCAAAGGTTGACAGTTAGGAAATGTGCTTATTGTCTTTGTTATAAAGTTAGATGAGATTCCGTTTGACGGTCTTCTTGTCTTAACTCTGTACCAGAAAGGAAAGTGTATTTCCCTAAATGTTTAACTTTTGCTTTAAGCCATAACAGTTAACCATTTCTCTTTCTTTTTCCTGATGTAAATGTGCATCGGCAGGACTTCTGATGCTAAAAAGAAAATGTCGTCCATCTAATAGCCTTGTACCCTCCGTCCTTGAGTGCTGGTTGAAATGCTTCAATCACACCATTAATAAAAGATACAGCGATGCAAACAAACGGGCTTAGCGCATCAGTCAAGAAAAAGTCTGAGATTTCTTTCTGTTTGACGGCTCTGTTGGTGAGAAGAGTTTCTCCAACTTTAACATCATGTCAGGAAAACCAAATCCTCTTATTGAGGCCTGCTGTAGCTCATTACACGTATTACAGCTGCTCTGCAAAGACTTGATATATTTTCACTTTGGAAGTTAATGCACAGTCAGGACAAATCTGGGTACTTATGATGTAGAAAATAAATGTCATTACTATAGCAAGGACTGAATTTTTTCTCCATTCTCCCGTCTCTTTGTAAACGGCTGAAGTTGACAGAGTCCACTAACCATAAGGCTTTACACTTAATTTGTCCTAGTTTTCTAAAGGCTCTGCTAACATGCAATATTCAATAAATATAAGTGGGTTTTTTTTCTTACTCACGTGAATGTGTTTTCTCTACATTACAAAAGAACTACAACATCAACACTACAGAATAGAGCATTTATTTAAAAGCATTTTGCTCTTGTATTTACATATAACTGCCACTTAATGTATATGTACTTAAAATCTACATAGCTGCAGGCACACCTGGGCGTGAGACTTTACAGTAGGCGTTAGCATCTTCTCAATTACAAACTTCAGCAGCATACAGTTTTGGAAGTAAAGCCATCAATCAAGCACACAGACATGTAGTTCAAATCCAGCACATTGATTGCTTAAACTGATTTAAATTTTAAATGCATGCCCTTATAAAGCACAGGTGGGGTTTAAGATATATTTTGGGCCAAATTAATTGAATTTATTCCATACGCCTATATATGATTATCTGTCTTATAAACACGTATCGGGGATTTAAAAAATGTAAACACTCATGGTACACAATGGTGCATTGGATCAGTATCGAACATGTATGCCTGTTTCATGTCAAGTCCTACAGCGTACACACAGGTACACAGCTCAGGAGTCTTTGTAGTAGTTGTTGAAGTTGATGCGAAGAAGGAAATCCTCTAGATGAGGCTGGTAGCCTCTGTTCACCAGCTTGGTCACCACTGAGAAGAAAGAAAAAAAAAAAAAAAGATATATGTTTAATCATTTATTTTAGAAACGTTCTATAACTACAGTTAAGAATGATTAAGGGCAACAAAACCTCAATTAAATTTAAATAACTGCAGCAAATAAAAACATAGTAATCTAATGACACCAAGGGACTTGACACTTTTTAAAACACACAAATTCAAACAAAGCTAGTTCAAAATACTATATAAACTCTAGTATTACAAAATAAAACAAGAGGCTTTATGCAACAAAAAAAAAAATCCAGACAAAGGTCAAAATTAGATAAAGCTTACAAACCTTCTGCTATTTTTTCATTACAGCAAGAAAGGGTAATCCTCACTTCATTAATCCCTTACATTTAGAGAAGATTCTCTCATTTGGATATCATTTGTCAACCCTTAATTAAGTAAATTGCAGCTTGAAATTAGAAGTACAGTTTATGCAATTCTAATATTTTACAGAATCATACAAATATTAGTGAAGATATTGTAGAAACTGGGATGGATTATCTTGGCTCTTTATTGCCTTTATTCCCCTCATCTTATTTAGTTGATATTGCTGTTTTTAATTGACTGATTTGATTGGCAGTACTTTATAACACATCGAAAGGCTCAAAAATTGTAAAACTAAGCAACAGCTGAATCAAATTACTTGATAAAAATATAAAAAAGGGTTTGTTCTCACCTTTGAAAAGGAAGTGAGAGTAATACTTGAAGGTGTTGTACGACTGCTGCATGGCAACGAAGCTGGGGTGCACTGCCTCCCCCTGCTGGCTGCCCCAGGGCTGTGCGATCAGCTGAGCCCGGAACTTGAGGATCAGGCTGAAGATGCTGTGGATGATGTTCATGACCGGAGCCGCCTTCTCTGTCAGCAAACCCCTGGTGAGGCAGGAGAGTGCAAAGTTTAAGAAACATAACAAGGAACTTTGAAATGACTTTTCAGACTGACACAGAAAAGTGTGATACTGACATCCTCGCTTAATGAGATTAAATCATTCAGTGGGTTCAAAAGTTAGCCTTAAAATCCAGCTGGAATTTTAATTACCTTGATACAAGGAGGTAGAATTAATTTTATATGAAATTATGGGTGCAGAGATCCACTTCAGCTCGCTGTGCCTGTACAGAGCCTCAAGAAATCATTTCTCCCCCCTGAATCTTTCTGCATTTTGTCAAGTTGCAGCCTGAAATCCTGATGGTTTGAATTAGACTTTTGCTGTCTATATTAAAGATTACAACACTTTGCAGAACATTTTTAACAACACAGAGTTTTGTTTAATTTAAAGGGTCCCAGAAGGGCTGCAATTTAATATTTATTCATTGATTGATCCAAAGCTGAAACCGCAAGTTGATTTATTTATTAGATCAAAAGAGAAACATTTTTAAAAGCACAAATGCCAAGCATTTCTTTATGAACGTTGACATATTCAATTTAAAACTAAGGAAACAGGCAATAATTCACCTTGATGAGTTGGAACCAGATAATCTTTTGACATTTTCCTTTGAAAATTATTTAAAACAATGAACGGATTATTTGTTGCCAATTCATTTATTGATTAATTAACTTTTTTTCAGCTCTAGTACTCGCCAGAAACTAGACTGACTATATTATCCATACCAGAGATGACATATCAGTCAGTCACCTAATTCCAAAATAATGTATTTTAATTCAGGTAGCCACATCAGATATTTCTATCAAAAGGGGCAAAATACGAATAAAAAAGAATCATGTTAAACTTTGCTAAAAGGAATGTGTGTGGAGTGACTTCCTGTAAAGAACGTCCTTCTAACTGTGGAACATGCATTTTTAAATCAACTCTTTGTACTCGGGTGTAGTGTTTATGGTGCATTCAGCATGTACCTATTCTATATAGTTTATGCATGCAATCTTTGAGTTTACAAGGTTATCTGTGTCTGCTCTCACATGGGGTGCAGAGGCTACAAGCTGATAACACTGAACACTGAAAGCTGTGATCATTCACAGTGCTGAAAAGTTTAAAATGCATTGCATTCAAGGGGAGACAAGGACATTTTGTCTTGTTCCAAAATTTCTTCTCCGATGCAATATATTGAAGAAAAGTATCGTATATCACCTGCTTTGTGCATGGAGATAACAGAAAGCATTATTGGTATAAATACTGAGAGATATACAGTTCCAGCCCTCACCTGAAGATGGCCCTGTTGAGGTAGTCTGCATGCGTACGGTGGATGGCGTCCAGGTCGCTGGCAGAGTCCAGCTTGGCTGTGAACTCGCTCCAGGACACTTGCAGGATCTGGTTGGCGATGTATCCCTGCATCACCTTGACAAAATGCTGCATTTCATGTCTGTACAGCTGCAGCTGATGAAACTGCACCGAGCGACCTGCTCCTTTCACCAGCGCTGAGGGAAACAAAGATGGTAACACGTCGTGATCAGTGCCGCAGGGAATAAACCTTTGCTGGTCACAGACATTCAAATGTGAAGATCTGCGGCTTTTCAGTCTCATATCACAGCAAACTCATAACTTTGGGCTCTTTATTCCCGTCGGGCAGATGTATGAGCTCACTTTGGGCCCATGATTTATTAATGAAAATAATTGATGGTTAAAGCGAGTTAGGAAATAATTTTGGCAGACTTTGGTTCATTGTTTTATAATACATTTTGCAGTCATGTTAATCTTGCTTATAGTAAAAAAAAAAAAAAAAAAAAAAAAAAAAAAAGCCTTCTGAGTCCTGTTGTATTAAGTTATCATCCCCCTTTTAGCCTAGTGATCGGTGATACATTCCTGTAATACCCTAACACTTAAGTAGTCTGTGCACAGGCTTTCACTCATCAATACTACCCAACCCACTGAAGCAAACTATTTTACAACAGCCCCACTGCTATGAAATGTGCTTTGTATAAATAAAACATAAAGGAATTGCAGTATTCACCTCAATGCATATTTTAGTTGAAGCACAACTGGAAAAATCTAAAGGGATCTCAGAGGTAAAGCGGAGCCTGAATCGAAAGTCTCCCATCTTCTCACCTGTTCTCTTGAGGTGGAACCAGACTTCACGAAGGCTCCACACCATGTGTTTGAGCTGCAGCAGGAACGAGAACAGACGGTTGTACTTGTTCATGCAGCTGTCCGTGATGATGATGTTCAACGGCCAGTCCACCTGGGAGATGACACGGGGGGAAAAAAGACACCAAGGGGGGGAGTGTGAAGGTGTGAGAGTGAGTGAGTGTGAGAGAAAAAGGAAGAAGAAAAAAAAGGAACGGGAGTTAGGAAAGACAGGTAAAAGGGAGAGAGTGACGAATGAAGCGAGGAAAAAGGTGAGTGCAGGGATGTTGATAAAGGAGGTGAGAGGATCGTGAAGGGAAGACAGAGCGGTGAGAGACGGGGGGGTTGGAAGAAGAGGAATGAGGAAAAGATGTATGGGGAGAGAAAGAGTGAAGCAAAAAGAAACAAGACATAAGAGATAAGGATACGGAAAGAGGCGGAGGTTAAAAAAATGTAAAGATGGAGATTCAGCAGGACAGGGAACAGTCAGGAGGGTGACAGAACACACAGAACAAGAGCAAAGGGACAATATGTGCAACATTAGTCACTGTGCATGTCATCCAAAAGACTCAACTCCAATCAATCTACAAGCGTCAACCATTTAAGTGCGTGATAAGCTCATTTTCCACACCCAGGGCAGTTTGTCAAAACATGACGGCTTGTCACATTCAAGCTGCCACTCACTCTGGGACAAACGCATTCATGCAGGCGTACACACTCTCCGTTACTGAGTCCATTAAAACACACTGCCCTCACCTTGTAGCGTAGCTCCAGACAGTTGAGAGAATCAGGGGCGTGCGGGTGGAAGGTCTCCGGGAGGAAGCGCAGGGCGAAGGTGAAGTTAGCGGCTAAAGGGGTGTCCCCATGTAGGCTGTACTGCAGGGCCTTACTGAGGATGGAGTTCAGGACCAGGGGGGTCAGCAGCTCGCCGGGAGTCTGGCCACTGCCCAGCTGGATGGAGGAGACATTTGTCAAATAAATACACGAAGGTCAAACACGGATTACTCCCCGTACCTCTTCACCAAATCTGTTTTAAATGTGCCATCAAGGCCCAGGAGTTGGCAGATTTTCACCCCAAACAAACACTGCGTGTGGCTGATTACAATGATTAGCTCGCTTTCCGGTTGAAGGTGTGCTAATCAGCGAGATCAGCTGGTGTAGTGTTTGGCTGGAACAAAAACCTTCTGTCTCATGGGCCTCCAGAGACAGATGTACATGAATGTTTCTGCAGAACAGCAGCAGCAGCAGCAGCAGCAAGGTGTTAGCAAAGGATGCGCTTGTTATTTCACGACAGGAAGCTTTGGCTTATCATAAGCAGTCTCGGGAATCTAGGCAGGGACGCATTGTGTGCTATAAAACAGGTAATATAAAATATGACTGAATTAAAATGTGAAAACGATGGGACAATGCGCAAAAGTAGTGATGAACTCACAGACAATTATTACCTGAATCGGCAGCTCCCCTCATCTTTACAGAGAGTTTCAGCTCATCGTTTAACGGTACGGCCAACAACTTCATATTTTGGGTCGCTCCCATTGTTTTCAGCCGCATTATGCAGCTATTTCAGAGAAAAAAGGTCTAAAAACCCCACATCTATTTCCCTCAGGAGCTGGTAGAATGAATATTGGAAACACAACTCTATACGAATGATAATGTTGCTCTGTAACTGCTGAATGTGTAAATACATAAATGTTTGCTGAACAAGTTTGCTATAGACCCTTAAAAAGGTGATAATATTGCATCAGTGTATTCACAAGGCTGTAAATTAAATATTTACATGTTTCCCACTAAGTTGATTTGCTTAACGTCTTAGCAAACTGTTGCTAGTTTACACATCCAGCAGATAAGGAGCAACATTATCATTCATTTGGAGGCACATTTCTGGCCACCTCTATAATTATTATTCTCAGTATGAAAATAATAGTAAGAGCAACCTTCAAAATGGTCAGTTTTGCTTGTACATTTCACATCAGCATCCTTTTTTGAGGATCTATGGCAGGTATAACTGAAATGCATACAGGCTTAAGGATTCTATTTTACATTTTGCAGGAGAAATATGAACCCTGACACAAGGATGTCCACCAGGGAATAACACAAGAGAGTCGGGTAACTTCCTCTAGAGAGCTGGCCTCCACATGTGGCTTATTGATTTTTTAAATTACAGCTAACTCTGGGAATTATTCAGCTTGGGAGTTTATGCATACAATCATTTCGTTTACAAGGTAAACTGCTGATAACAATAAACACATGCAGTGCCGCTCAACCAGCAAACGGAAGTGTTTGTTTAAAGTGGGTTGCATTCGAGAGGAGACAAGTAAAATTTGGCCTTGATCCAGGATGATCTCTCTTGTCCTTTCCTAAAATGCAATACATAAATAAATATTTTCTGCATTGAGAGGACAGCAACACTTTTAAGAGAACTTCACCTTTTCAAAGAGCAGGTCGCTGAGGGACTGTGCGAACTCGCCATCCTCCATCAGCAGGAAGTGGCGCAGCGCCTCAAAGTGTCTCTCCACCCCCAACTCCACAAAGAAGTAGTCCACCACTGCCTTGTTCACCAAAGACACACTGGGGAAAGAAGGTGGAGGAGAGAATGACCAAGATAAGAAAAGAGCAGTTTTGACACAAGAATCAGGACTGAACATTATGCTGACTTGCATATTTGATTCAGGTTTTGAGGATGATAGACATCTGCTCTGGGGAAAGCTCAGGGAATATACCGGTGCTTCACTCTTTAGATGACTTCCTCCAACCCATTACTTTAAATTATTCCTAAGAATTTTCACATTTATATAACAGTGGGATTTAGGGGATACTCTCTTTAACTGAGAAGTCAGCAGAGAAGATTTTAAAATAGAGTTGAAAATCTCAAGCAAACCTCACTGTGTCGTCTTAGCACGGGACACAAATGTGTTAATAAAAGTTTAGAGCTATGAATTCCAATGCTTAATACACTGAACCCCCTTATGTGTGCAGAAAGGGATGAGAAAGCCATTTCTTTACACACAAAGGCTAAACTGCATAGTGTGCAGAAACGTTGCATTGAAGACTGACAAGCCAGTCTGGATCTCTGATGGAATTTCAAACAGAAAAAAGGATCCTACAATGATGGAAAGTAATAAGAATTTAAATTATTCCTCCTGTGCAGAATGGGCACTCAACCACAGTTTAAGTGGCCTGAAGTAGCAGAAATATGAGGGGATCAGTGAAAGCCTCACACCTGCATTTCACTTAAATATAGTATTTCAGCTTCCAGGTAAAATAATCATGTCTTTCTCAGACACTCAAAACAACGCGCTGTGATGTGCTTACAAATTGTGATGTTTATTGCCCTCTCGCTACCACAAAGCAGAGACTGTTCCTCCTGCAGCTTTTCTTTCTGTCAGACACTCACTGTGTGATGAGCGGGGTAGTGACGGCCTGCTTTATCAGAACTGGCAGTGAAACCATCTCGCTGAGTTGGATAGCAGTGGTGTCTGTGGCTTTGCGGAGCGTGGGGTCCATAGGAAGTCCCCAGGGGCCTCGGGTTACCTGCTTCAGCAGCTCACACTCGGGGGACGAAGCTGTGTGAGAGGGAGATGACAGGCATGTTTGCCGAAAAAATATCGCGCTCACAGCAGCAGAAAGCTGTGACGTTTTAAAAAGTGTGAAAAACACTAGCAAGAAAAGAAACAAACATCACAAGATATCCTTGTAATATTATCGCTAGAATGGATGAGGAAAAGTAAATGTTTGAACATTAAAAGATTACGTTAAGTAGGACTAGAACATGTGAATTTGGGCTTTCTACTATTTTCCAAAATGTTATGAACTTAAAAAAATGAAAATAATTGTTATTCCCAAGCAGCCCTAAAACTAAGGTCTTTGAATGTGTTCCTGCACAATGGATAGTATTTACTGCAGGGTGATTCCATTAAATAGCATTATATATTTTTTTTTGCTCAAGTTATTTTGTCCACCATCTATATTTATAGTAACAATCCCTAAATAATGAGGGCTCCTGACTTTGATCAGTGGTGTGGAAGAGGCATTCGGCTGACTGATTTCATGGAGACCCTGGAAGCTGGCATGAATAATAGCAGCATGATAGACAGAGTGGAAAAGACGAGCCATGATGCATCTCACCCAAACATAAACCAGACGTAATACCCTAATGAAATATCACTGTTGTTTAAACAACCTCTGTGTCTGCTGATGGAGTAAATATTAAACAGTCTCTGGAAATGCATCATTCCTAAACATGGAAAAGGGCTTGTTTTAATTGATGAAGTAGGCTCCACCGCTCTAAGGTGTAGCATTTTCATTTCTCCACAATTTCTCATGATGTTTCGCTCTATTTCACAAGATGTTATTTCAGAACCATCAAGGGCTTTAACAGGCTGTGCATACTGTACAACTGACCTTTCTCCACGTAGATATGCTTGTTTTGTTCAATTATGGGTACAGGCTACTATCAGAAGATCAGGGGAGCCCATTCAATTTTCCTACTAGAAATGTAATGTAGACTACAACCTTTTTTGTTCATAAATTATTGGGTTAAGCTTTGTTTTAGGTGTTTAGTCTCATCTAATTTCAGTCTACAAGAAAAGGCAATTATTGTATTGCTTAGAAAAACATTTTAAGAAACAGTATTAATTAATTTCACTCATTTTATGAGCCAAATAATGTACTTTTGTTAATTTAATCTATGATTGGAATTCAGTACCTACATTACTTCGGTTGTGCTGGGAAATGATCCCACGTTGATTGTTGAAACAAGGACTTAATTAAAGTTTAGGCCTCTGCTAATGAGATGGCATTATTAAAAGGTTCTATATAAAAGGGTTCGGAGCATTAAAGGATCTGTATTCAACATTCAGAGCATTAATATAGAAGCAAATAACTCTCTGCTTTGTATAGATATAGTGCAGTAATGGCTACCTAGGCAGATAATAAAGTCACTCTCACTCCTCTGTGTTGTAATCTGAGTTTGTCTGTGCTTTGTTTACGTAGCTGGGCTGGCAACGTGTGCATTTTAGTGAATACGAGTGCCTCTGTTTTACCCTATCCTACTTTAATTTGTAATACTTGTGGCCATAATAATGTAATAGTTTGTTCTTTTCGAGAACCATGGCCTTACTGCCTAAATTCCCTTTAATATGTACAAAAATGACGATGTCTTAAAGTTCACATTGTCCACCATTCATCTTTGGCCAGTGTTATGTTTTATATTTACCCATCAGGTTGTAGCAGTCTTGGTATTGTTCTACCTCGTACTGAGCACACAAAGCCAAGAGGTATTCCTGCTCAGACTTTTCTCCAGGGGACAAACCGAAGCCTGCTGCCCAGGACCCCATGAACTCATCCAGCTGCTCACCAGAGCTGTCCGGCTTAGAACCTGAAGAAAGATGGAAAACAATTACTTTGAAATAGAACACAGTTTGCAGTTACAAGGGTTAGGTACATTATATACAATGATAAATCTGACTTTGTGACTTTCTAGAGGACTCGTATCTTTTGGGAATGCCCAAAACCTACAGCACTTTCTATTCTTTGCATCCCACCTGACAACATATGAAACATTAATCTAAACCATCTGTTAAGGATTTTGCTTTTAGTAGCAAAGAAATAAATCACAGTCTCCAGGACAAAGCTGCAACCTCTAAAATATTGCATAGTGGAGAGAAAGAATTCATTTGGTTTATGTCAAGGAGAATATTACAGCAATTGAACCGCAATTGGAATTTGAAGTATTTATTTCAGTTTCAATTAAATTAATTACATTTATAAGTTCTGCTTGTCCAGAACATCTCTATGCATCTATGTATGCAAGTTGTTCTGTTTTTTAAAAGAATTATGTAAAATAAATAAATAAATACAAGAGTGAGTTTATTGATTTGGATTACATTTGCATCAAAGATAGTAAGCTCTAGATAGTTGCTGAATAATGTGTATCACATAAATATCATTCATTACCTTTAACATCTTCATTGCCTCCTGTCTTACCCTGATTTAAGATGTCCTTCACCACGCACCCAACTGCAAGTGAAGAATCTGATGAGTGGCCATAAATGCTGCTGGGTGGTGCAGCCGGTTGTGGCTCGGCCCCCGACACCACACAACCCGCCTCCAACGTCGAATCAGAAGAGTGACCGTAGGCGCTGCCTGGCAGTGGTGATGGAAGTTGTTCAGCTTTGGTCACAGCACATCCGATGCCTAAATGTGAGTCTGAAGAGTGACCGTAGGCGCTGCCTGGCAGTGGTGATGGAAGTTGTTCAGCTTCGGTCACAGCACATCCGATGCCTAAATGTGAGTCTGAAGAGTGACCATGGGCGCTGCCGGGTAGAGGAGAAAGTTTGGGTTCTTCCCCTGAAACTACACATCCAGCTCCCAACCCCGAGTCTGAGGAGTGACCATAGGAGCTTCCAGGGAGAGCAGTCGAGGCGGGTTCAGCTCCAGACACCACACAGCCCGCCTGAAGGATGCAGTCTGAGGCATGCCCATGTTTACTCCAACGAGGTCTTGCTTCGGGTATGTTGGACACAAACTCGCCCACTTTTATATTCGCATCAGAGGAGTGACCGTGGATGCTGGGGGCATGATGTGCTGCGACAAAATCTGAGATATTTTCTCCAACTTTAATGTGGGCATCTGAACTGTGACCGTGAACATTGGGGCAGGGCAGAGAGGCAACCACATCAGAAACATGCTCACCCACTTTGATGTGGGCATCTGAGGCATGACCATGGATATTTTGAACAGGGAGAGGAGCGACAAACTCTGCAACATTCTCCCCGACTTTAATGTGAGCATCAGAAGAGTGGCCATGAACACTGGCGGAAGGTAGAGGAGCACCGACTTCCGACATATGTTCTCCAATCTTCATGTGTGAATCTGAGGCGTGACCGTGGACGTTAGGGTCTGGAAGGGGAGCAGTTACCTCTGATACAAGCTGTCCGACATGTATGTGAGCATCAGAGGGATGTCCATGGATGCTGGATGAAGGCTGCTGGGCAACAGCATCTGAAACCAGCTCTCCGGCTTTTAGGTGAGCACTGGAGACATGAATGTTTGGCAAAGAAATATTATCACCAGCTTTATCTTGAACATCTGAGCTGTGGTCTTGAGGGTTTGCATCAGGTGGATCAATCCCACCACAGTCAGAAAGACTTGTCAATGCTTTGTGATGACCATCATCTTTGCCACTTTGTGGTGTAGTGGATGGGGCATCAAACACATAATCATCTTTTGCTGCCTCAACAGATTTACCCTTGTCTTCACTTCCCTCTACTTTACTTTCTAAATTCCCACTTTCAATTATCGGTTCTATCATAGATGCAACCTCCTTCTGTTTGGTTTTTGCCATTTCGCCACTCCCATCCTCTAGCTGCACTGTGGCTTGAGAGGGATGTCCATAAATATTTGCTCTGAATGTATTCTGGGTCTCCTCTGGGGTGTATTGGCCAAGAGGAAAGCTGGATTTGGAGGCTTGGCCAAAGGGGCTGGCTTTGGGGAGACCATCCTGGGATTGAGAGATGTTCTCTCCAATGGGAATGTGGGAAAAAGACGGATGGTTTTGGATCAAGTCGGGCTGAACTGCAGGTCCCCAGCGAGGCCGTGGCTGGACTAAGGCTTGTTCGGTGATACCCTCAAATGGACTAAAGGGGGCACTGAAGTCATAGTCTACTAGCTGTGCTGTAGGACAAACTTCAGGTAGGTCAGAGCCAATCTCCTGCAGGGCGTCGTCTACCTGCTGACTGACAGGATTCTGTGACTTGGGGAGAAAATCATTGATGTCGATGTCCTCAGAGATGAGGACGTGGTCAACTGTTAGGGTGGATGAAGATGGGTCAGGTGGTGGTGAGACAGCATCACATTCCTGACTCCCTGCTGGCTGCTGTTCAGACGGATCCAGACTGGGAGGTTCCTGTTAAGAGAAGATGCTAATGAGCACAAACTTCCAAAAGAGCATAGTTAGGTGGAAAGAAAAGGGGATTTATGTTAAGAAACAAGTTTGTTGTCATACCAGTGTTGGTTGTGGCGCAGTCTGTTGAGCTGTGGGAACAGCTGGCAACACTTCCATGGGAGGTCTCTCCTGGCCTAATGGATATCTCTTTAGCATTGCCTGGAAAGAAGTCACAAGAGCTTTGCCTAAACTTACTGCCATTTTCTTAAATACTCATAATGTGTGTGTGTGTGTGTGTGTGTGTGTGTGTGTGTGTGTGTGTGTGTGTGTGTGTGTGTGTGTGTGTGTGTTTACTCAATACAAACCTGAGTCTGCTGACTGTCATGCATGAAGAACTGAGACCGGGCTTCATCGAGTCTCATACGCTGCACCTGCCACATGGCCCGTCTCTCTCTACGAGCTGCATCCTCTGACAGACGGCTGTACTGAGCTATCAGCTCCTTCCTACAGTGTAGGTTTAGTTACACACAAGTAACAAGTAAATATTCTGGCTTTGGGTTTCAACCAGAGAACCTTGCAGTAAATGTATTTCTAGGAAAGGGTTTATGTCACATAAAGCTACAACTGAGGATTATATATATATTGTCAAAATGCCAAAGCGGGGGTGTCTTTAAATGTCTTGTTTCGTCGTGTTTTATGTTGTGAAACATGATTGTTGAGGATCAAATATGCAACCTCTAAATTATGGGATTGTCCTTTTTAACACCAGGTCATTCAGTCACCAGGTGGCTTTGCTCCAGCTAGCTTCAAATTAGTACTTAACTTCGCTAAGGGTAGCAAAATGTATATATATATATATTCGCTGCTCTTCCTACAGACGGATTGACTGATTTTCCCAAGAAGTCTGATATTCCATCATACTATAAATAATGTCTTATTTGAATAGGGAATCATTTATATTTAAATGTGAGTGCAAATCATCCAGCAATCAGTATTCTTTGTACTCTTGGATGATAAGCTTTCATGTGCATGTGCTCATGTGCGACTCTGATAAGCGTATTGGTCTGCAATAGGCTTGTGTGTGAATACGTGCTTTCAGGCTCTGTTCTGGCTCTGAATTCAATTATGAGCAATTTCCTTCACCAATTGTTAGCCACTTCAATGATCTGTAATTGATTAATCAGTAAAGGCCTGTGAAATATGAAATATTAGTTTTTCCCCTCAATGAAACACAGTTTATAGGATATGTAATAATAAGTTATTAAATCTTGAAACTTTCCACCAAATTCTACTGCAAGGCAGGAATAATAAACAAAGCCACTGTGAATTGTTTAGGTTAAACGCTGTAAGGGACAGAATAAGGTAATTTCCAACTCCTCATTGAGCTAACTATCTAACTTTTAGCCATCTTATGGAAATCCATTTGTGCCATGCTCGCATTACAGGCTCTGAGCATATTTGCTAAGGCTGCGGCATCATGCCATCATTCCAACTGCATGGACATTCGGCACAAGCCCAGCTGCTGTAATATCCCACACAGATGGAGATGATATCCCATCGTGTTTGCACATAGTCAGTTAGAATATTCCAGACCAAATAAATTCTTAACAGAGATTAATCAATCATCAATAAAACAGTTCCATCTCCAGTAGCGTCTGTAAAAGCAGTCAGACCTGGCTCTCTGCTCCAGTTGCTCCTCCAGGGCTTGTAGTCTTTTCTCTCTGTCCCTCAGCTCTCTGGCAAAGCTGAAGTCGTCCTCCTCCTGCTTGTTCTTGGCTACACTGTGCCACTGGTGCCAAACACACACAAACACACATGTATCATTGCTTTCAGTTCCTAAAATCGGCATCAAAGGCCTTGAGTGGATGGTATGAATCCAAATGTCTGTTTTTATTCTCTCCCAAACATACATTTATGATCTGACAGAAGTGTTAATTTTAAAGTGTCTATGATCAATATTTTTTATCATAAAAAAAAAATATATATATATATACACACACACACACACATACATACATGCTGCGCCCCTTGGTTTAACAGATTTTTATGGTGTGTTTTAGCTTCTTATTTAGCTTTACAGACCGCATTTTTACTGTATTTGCTCACTCTAATCGTGCCATATTTGGCAACAGCAGGCAGCTGTTTTGAGCAAAAAAACTCTCAAAGAACGACTGTACAACACCTGCTCAGCCCCAAATGACAGACAAACACAGTAACAGTGACTAACTCGTGGACATTGTGGAACATTTAGCAGCTAAAGAGCCAAATATTTCCCCCAGGAGTTGGTAGAGACAAAACAACCCAAAAGCTCTGTGCCTGCTAGATGTGTAAATGCGAACAAGTTTGCCATATTAAAGCTCAAATGTGAACTCCCGTGTCTCCCCTGCTTCAAAGTGGACACAAAAAAATGGTTATTGATTGGTGAACTTTTGATTATTATTGAAATAAAATAAATAAGAGAATTGTTGTCACTCTTCACTCCTCTCACACCCCATCTTTTCTTTCTCTCTTTCAGACACATGCTCACCATCTTTACTTTCTCACACATTTCTCGACAAATGCATGCACAAGCAATTTCTTAAATATCTCTAACTCTTATTCACACATATTTTATTATCTCTGTCTCTCTCACAAACACACACACACACATGACTACCTCTTGCTCCTGCTCCAGGTGCTGTTTCTGCTCCTCAAAACGCTTCCTCTTCTTGGCCTCCTCAGCCAGACGTTGTGACACCTGGCGCCCTGCAGGAGCCGAGAGAAATAACAGTGGGCTGCTTACCCCCCCACATAGAAAAGTGCATAACATCTCACAGGCACACACACATGCACACACAAAAGGCCATCACCATCTGCCTCACGCTAACTTGCACGTATATATATACCTATGCCAAGACACGCACAGAGCATCAGGCCAGACTCTTCACAACCCCTCCCAAACTTCGCCACACTTAAGTTAATAAATGATGTGAGGAGTTTGCTAAACTGTGCGAGCGATGATAAGATTTCACAACCCGTAGTGCTGTAAGCCATTCGAAAGTATTCCTCACAGCCATTGGCCCTGTGCATCTCTGCTGCTCTCCTGAGAGGAATGAATGTAGCTGAAGGAAACTCAGTCAAGAGAAGCGAGCGTGGGTTAAACGGGGGTGTGCATATACATTAAGCAGTATATAAAATTATACTCACAGCGTGTGTGTGTTTGTGTGTTTGTGTGTGTGAGATGTGTAACACTAACCGCGAATGCTCTCCAGGGTTTTGGCCGCTGACTCTCTGACCTGATTGATCAGTTCCTGGCGTGCCTGCTCTGCTCGCTGGGCCTTACAATAGACGGACAAGAAATCATCATTAACAGAGATCCATCCGGCTGCTCTGTAGCTCACCTTTTCCTCCCCCCTCCTCTGCCAGTCAGCACTGCCAGCAGCACACACAATACAGGTCATACAGACCAGTTGTTACACTAAATCAAGCAGCGTGCAAGCCCAGGACTTCAGCGGCATCATTATAATGACTCGCTGCTGAAAGTCTCAGTACTTGAGGGGCAGTGTCACAATCATGGATCATGTTATGTGAACAAAAAAAAAAAAAAAAAAGGTTAAAGGACAATATCTGTGTAATGACTTGTCTTACTAAAGGTTTGCCTTCTCCCCTGAAGTTTTTTAAGGCTTCTATTGATTTTTTAAAAAATACATTTTAGTTGGCTAGCAGTGACATATTGGTGTCTTTATTAAGGTAATACACCGTGTTGCCATGTCTACTTCCATGGGAACACAACCGTATATCGTTTTTGACCAAAGCTCTTGTCAGATAAAACTGAGGAGAAGCAATATTAACAAAAGCTTCAAAAACTTCAGATGCTAACGTGTTTAAAATACATCACAGGTTAGATGCTTCTGCGTGGGAACAATATGCATGAGTGTCAGTACTTGCTCCTCCCTGGTGATGGCGCTGTGCTTAGCAACCCTCTCCATGCGTCCGCGATACACAGCGCAGTCCCTCTCGATCTCCTCCACCTCCTGGAGGGAGAAGGTGACAGCGATGCGAGGCACCGGCAGCTCCGACCAGCAGATGTAGTGCTGTGGACCAAACAGAGGCTCAGTGTTTTAAGTGTCTTCATCCTGAGGTCTTATTTTGGTGACATCATGTCTTTTTCCCATCTTGAGCCCCAAAGGTCATTTTTGCACTCACAATAATCTTTACTGTTGATTAATTGGCCCATCATTTTCTTGATTAGTTGATTGGTCTATTAAAACCTCAGGATGGATGGAGTGAAAAGTGTCTTTACTATCATGACAAAGCAGCTATGATCAGTAGATATCTGGCATTTTGCCATCAAAATAGTTGATTCATTTGTTGTTAATCCACAGCTGAACTCACATAGCAAAACATTGGGTGTATCATCCAAAACATCAGCCACAACATACTTTTTTCTTAAAAGTACATTATCCTTAGCCACATCAAACCAACTGAGTAGCTCTTAAATAGAGTTCTTTCACTTTTGTATTTTATCAAGATAATTTCACATGTGCGCTCCAGCAGTATGTCCAGGAATAACGGACTAAAATTACCATACAGAGAAACACTGTAGTTACAGAATGCCAATTAGTCAAGAGCATGAGCCCTGCGGTTTAGGTCAGGTAGGTCGCGTCATAAAAAAAATAGAAAGTGCTGGTAAATTAGCAGGTGAGTCACAGAGAGGTGTGGAGATTAAATACAATTAGGTTACATAAAAATGTCAACGCTTCACTGACGCTTTCCATTTGTCTGGCATGCTAAGCTTCCTGTCAGCATGCCAAGTGAAGGGCTCCATTCATGTACAAGGACATGTACAAGCTGAGGCTTTTATACAGGTGCTTTGTGAAAAAAGTGGGAAACACATGGTAACTCATAATGACACACTGACTGTATTAAGTGCACAACCACCAAATGGACAACTGTGAGATATGCAAGATATTACAGGAATATCATCTAGATTTAAAAAGAATAGTTGATTGTCCATTGACAGAAAATAGATCGGCAACAACATGATTGCAGTAAATTTAAAGCAAAAGTGTCAAAAATTCGATTGCTCACGCTTCTAAAATGTTAGAAAATGAAAAGCAATTGGAGACCGCACCGTGGATTCTGGGAAAATTGCGATGGACAATTCTGCACCATTTTCTGATGTTTTATAGACCAAACAATTATATATATATATTAAAATAAGTGTTAGTTGCAGCCCTAATCCTGATCCATTTAGGGCTGCTTCCAGTGATTCATTTGAATTTTGATAAATCTGGCAATTTTCTTCTCGATTGAACAATTATTCTATTGTTTATAAAGTACCGGGAAGGACTGCAACAATGCTCATCATAACTTGTCTAAGGTTCTAAGTGACATCTTCAAATGATTTGCTTTGTCTGACCAATAGTCCAAACATATTCATATATATGAAATGGAGAAAAGCATCAAATGCTTACATTTTGGGAATTTGGACTAGGGAATGGTAAGCATTTCAAAAAAGTTGGAAATAACATTTCTGTGGCTCGGCTTTTAGTTTTAATTAACTTATCGTTTCACCTCTAGAGACATCATGAAAGCACCGTGTCACAAATAAGGAAAGTATACATTTAAAAGGCAATTTTTTTCTTTTTTTTTTTGCAAAGCTGGACTCAAGGGGGCAAATGTCTGCAGTAACAGAAAGCAGAACAGTTCAAGTGTCTGCAATAAATGATGAAAAAATAGCTGCCTCTGAAACACGTGTTTTGAAAACGATTTGCAAGAGCCTTTGTCCCCATATGTTGCTGTATTGATTATTTGTCCAATCCCCTTTTGGCAGTATGGATTTCCAGATGGGTTGAAGCATGTTGTGGCAAGTACATAATTGTGGGATGCATGTGGATTTTGCGGATGGCAGAGCCTATTTCTTTAGAGAGAGCGCAATCAGTACATTGAATGACTGTGAAAATCAAGAACAACAGATCAAATATGGTAGAGTTATCTTAAGGTTTATCGTTTTATATGCCTAATTTATTCCGAGCAAACAACCGTCAAAGATTCTCTTTGTACTGAATACAATAAGACTTAATTAGATGATATGCACTAATATCTTTATGGAACGTTCAGCTGCATAAAATCCCCCCGTCTGCATATATGAATGTGTTAAATGTGCAAAACAAACCTGCGGGCAGCAGATCTTGAGGAGGTTGATGGTCTTCCCACAGACGTACACGTCATTGCCGATGTGTCTCAGGAAGATGGGCACACAATCCTCCACATCCTTTGAGATCAGAGTGTAGCCTTGGACCCAGAAGTGTTTGTCTGCAAAACATTTAAAAGACACCTATTACATGCTGCTTTACCATTAGGACCAAGCGGTTTAACTGCTCCATTATGCTTCTGACAACGTACTCACAACTGAAAGAAAAAAAAAATGTAACAGTGGTGTTGTATTATTCAGCCTGCACCAAGCCAAAAACTTTTCCTTATTAGTATGACTTACGGGGCATGGCAAAACTCTGGTCGCTTGAATTAACACTTGGAAATTGTTAGCGCTTAGCTCAGTGATCCTAAACAAAAAGCATAAGAGAACATGAATGCACTGAGCTTCCAGAACTCTTTACAGAAAGCCTGCGGCTTGCCAAGAAAGCTTTGCCGCTGATTGCTTCCCTGGCCGACGGACTTCGAGGAGAACAATGACATTTGTGTGTCCTCCAAAAAAGCAGGAGCAGGAAGTGCAGAGGTTCACTGCAGGAGTTGATGAGGTGTAGCCGATGAGCAAATGAACCTCTTAGCCAGACAAAGCCGAGGTGACGGTCTGACCTTGAATGGGGTGTTGCATGACATACAATATTTGGACAGGCTATAATGATTCATTTAAAACCATATTTATGGAATACTGTCAAAATGAAACAATTACAGAGTGTTCTCATTTGGGGGAACATGTTTTCATTAAGATTATAATTTGCCTACAAACAATTACCTCATACATGGCAGAAAACTAACGATTATTTGAATTATCCATTAATTTGCTGGTTATTTTCTTGAGTAATCGTTTGGTCTATACATTTATATAAATAGTGAAAAATGCCCAAAACATTTTAGCCAGAGCCATATTTTCAATTTTAGTTCTGTCCCCCTGACAGTCCAAAACCCAAACATACTCAGTGTTCTGTCTGATGGAAAAAGCAACAAATCTTCTCCTTTTAAAAAACCGCCACAGGCAGAAAATGTTATTATTTGGAATATTACTTAATAGATTATCATAATAGTTGCTGATTCATTTTCTCTCAATCGATAAATTGTTTTAGCTCTACCATCATATTGTCATATCTCTTCACAGAATAATACAAAATGTATCTATTAGTAACTATGGCTGCCCCCGCTTAGTCAATTAAGACGACCAACTGGCAGTTTAGTTATTTTACATAGTAAATGACTTCTTTCCAACAAACGTATGAGGGAATCTCTGGTGAACACAAGATTTAAAGAGGTGATTTTGTGTGATTCTTTGTGGAGAAGCTCAGTTTTCGATTAAAACAAGTAATTGATTAGTCAACAAAATCATATAAGTGTTAGTCTACTAGGAAAGACTTCCGATGATCACATTTGTTTCTATTTTTTGTCAATTCAATTTTACCTTGGGCTGTAACAAATGCATGCGTCTTTATATTAAACTGTAAATATTAAGATATGTTAAATATTACAGATGGGTCTGTATGTATCTGCAGTGCAATAATTATCTCCTACTGTCTCAACGGTACTCTTCTGCTCTCTTTAAAGAGCCAAGTCATTTATTGGATTAAAAAATAAGTCGACCAGTCCAGATTTGTCAAGGGCAATTGCAAGAGAAGAAAAAACTACTTCATTTAAAAAAAAATAAAAAATTCAGCCAGCATGGTGTACTAGCTGAAAAGAATGACGGAACATCTTTTTTTGTTTGTTTCTGTCCCTGTGGCTTACTGAGCGGAGATGGCTCTGATCTCCAAAGCAGCCGTAGCTGATTTTGTTTCCCACTGATTATCGTCCAATAACTTCATGACATCCCTTATACACACAAGGACAAATCTAACTAGGCAATAAAGGCTGTAATGAAATCTATTTTTTTTTTCTGCGAGACAATCTGTCGGGCAGGCTTTTCATTTTCAGAACCTGCTGACAGAAAACAGCGTGTGTGTGTGTGTGTGTGTGTGTGTGTGTGTGTGTGTGTGTGTGTGTGTGTGTGTGTGTGTGTGTGTGTGTGTGTGTGTGTGTGTGTGTGTGTGTGTGTGTGTGTGTGTGTCATCTCACCTCTGAAGCAGAGATAGTCCTCATTGACCTGGATCATGAATTCTCCATAAACATCCCGAAACACGCCACTATACACCCAGTCAGACACAAACCTAAGGGAAGTGCAGGAAAAAAACGTCACCATAGGTCCATAGAAAAATATCAATAGAGCAAGATCTGCATGGCAATGAGGTAAAGTCACGTCCTTGGGTTATATCATTTTGCTTTGAGGACACATGCATGAGGAGCGTAGTGACTGACCGTGTATAAGGTTCGCAGCTGCTCTTCAGCAGCGACAGCAGGACGGGATAGTTCTCGTTACTGCAGTTATTCTGTGCTTCATTGTACAGGTAGGACAGCAGTTTAACACCCTGAGGAGAGCCACATGACACTGAGCTGACATCCCATCTGATAGGCTAAACACGGCCTGAAATGATGGATGACATATTGCTGTTTGCAGAAGAAAAAAAGAAAAAACACTCACCACAGGGAAGGTAGCCTGTCCTGCACCTAAAGGCCCATCTACACAGCACAGCTCTGACAGGTACCTTAGATTAAAAGAAAGCAGGGTTTGTTTTTTTGATCTGATGATATTAACATCAAGGTCCTCTGGGACACGATTTTATTGCCGACTGAGTGAGGTTGAGGTTCAAAAGAGTGAAATTAATACTAGACACATGAAAGCAATACATAAAAGCAGGTTTGACCTCACCTTAGTTGGCGGCCCACTTTGCGGAAGAGGAAGCCAATGGTCAACAGACTGAGGGTGGGTGGAGTGCTGAGTACACAAGCCCTGTAGTAATGCAGGTACTTACGCAGCCCACCTGTAAAAGCCTTAGAGAGAAACAAATGTTTTTTTGATTTAAGTTAAGCCACTGAAATTGTCGCGATGCATTCAGTGTAGATAACAATAATATTTTTTGACTTAATGTGCCTTTGTGTTGTTGGATATTTTTGGCGAGAGATTTTCTACAGCCAATAACCCTTGTGTACTAAAACTCTTTCCTTACGTGATGATATTTGTGTTTTTAGATTGTTTGTGTATTTGTGTTGGAAACTCACATGTCTCAATTTGCCACAACAATGGTATCAACAAAAGTCCCATGCAGAGTAGAGAAGGTAGGGTTAAAATGTGCAGTCTCAACGGTATTTATGACAATTATGCAACATACCTGTAAAACTAGGCCTTTTTTGTCAGCACTCTGCAGAGAAAAGCGACTAAGCCTCAGGTAGTGGGTGCCATGCTGGGCCAGCTCCCCCAAGAGACGAGACACACTCTCTGGAGAGGCTCCCGACACGCACACACCCGGTCTGACATCAAACTGAACACTCTGTGAGGGAGATTACATATTCACAGGTTGCAGACAAAATACAATGAATAACATCTAATAAACAAGCCCTGCAGCAAAGGCCGTCTTTGGAAAGCTTATAATATAGAATTTTTCTTGAGAGTCACCTCCATGGTGATTTCTGAAGGCATGGTTTGTGGTGTTATTATATGAGACTGCAATACATAATCAGGTGTTTGTTATGTTGCCCTCTTCATGGTTGTTTTATGAGAACTGGATACAAAAGGTCCCAGACAGGACCCCTCTGGGGGGGGACAGAAATAACAGACAATATTGTGCAATCTAGCACAACACTACCATCAACCGCAGCTTCTAAGATTACCTTTGAGTTTAATAAACACCTCTCTGACTTTTTATATTATTAGCCTTTCAGAAGTTACATGATGCAGGATTACAGTATTAGTTTACGTTAGATGTACAGGTCTTAATTACATTGTGTTACCTTTTCTACCAGCCTGCATGTTAATGGTAAAGTTTGCTAGGGAGCAAGAACACAAGGGGCTAAGCGGGGGATAAAAAAAAAAAAAGAATAAGGATTTAAAATATTGTAATCTTCTAGAGATATAAAAACGTAATGGGAAACAATAAAAGCAACAGAATAGCTCTCCTGTGGTTTGGTTTTTGGCATTAGGAATATTTTCATTTATTTCCTCATCTTGTGATGTATCTTGTCAGGCGCCTGACTCTGCTTGACACTGACACATTATTTCATTTTGTAGTTTTGAGGTAATATGCTTTTATAAACCAATTGGGTTTGTCAATGGATTCTGCTCTTAGTTTCTCTTTTCTCTGTGTTTTTTCAGATAATTGTATGCTGTCACAGTGCTTTTATCACCTCATTCTCTTTTATCACTTCGGTCTGACAGACCCTCTAAAACAACAGATCAACTCTCCTTTTTATTGCATTTAGGGGACCGATAAATAAAGATAATAAAATGCACCTGGTTAAGAGGGAAGGTCGTGGATGCCACTCCGATCAATACATTGAGGAGGTCAAATACCAGTTGGGCCTGAGAGTCCAGGGGCAGGGGAAGGAGAGGAGAGGGTGTAGCAGTGCTGACCACCCTCATCTCCCCCTCCCATAGACGATAGAGCTGGTCAAAGGCCTCTCTGCCTCCTTCTGTTAGATAGAGTGACTCTCTTTTCCCCGGTGGGCTGGAAAGAAAAACATTGTAAAATTTGGTGTCGTGTTCCAGAGAGGGAGAGTAAAACTGAAAACGTGAGTAACTAGAAGTGGAGATCTCTAATTCATTGTTGACTCTGTAGGTTATACTTCATCTGTTACTTGCTAAAGTGCTTCTTTTGCCTGTTTGTGACACTGGATACCATATCTACTAGTCAATCACAGACTGAACAATTCATTGGCTAATCAGAAATAATAGACCAATTAATAAATCATGAAAATAATTGGTAGTTTTGGCCCCTATTAAGTTAAAAGACTTTATACTGAAACTGTTGGTTGATTGGATAGATCTATGTACAAGTTTCTCCCTAAGGTAGTTGGACCTTATTATGATCAAACTTTCCACAGCAAAACTGACGTGTCACCTACCAGCCAACAGACTCCCAGCAGCGGCGTCTTCCAGGCTCAAACGTGCGGAGAGCCTCCCATATATCAACATCTGGAATGGGGCTGCTCTCTGACTGAGAGTCTGGGGTCATGTTGGAAGCGGACTGGAAGCCCTCATCCTCAGACTGATCTAAACATGAGGGGACCTGCACAGACAACAATTAGTCCTGATGATACCATTGCTTAACACTGTGGTTTAAACCTCAATCAAATAAATTGTGCAAATTTGAACACGCTGGCATGTTAAAATAAACTTGAACTGACGACATGACTAAACAACTCAAACTACACAACATGCATTGGCTTAGATACTAGAAAAAGACAGTTTCATACCCTTATAGCCAGTCCAGTTACATCAATATTACTGGGAACAGGAGGCAGGTCCAGTCTTATGTCTATGTCTGAGGTACGAGTGTGCTGCAGTGCTCCAAACAGCGTCATCCTGGTATCCCTCTCAAACCTTTCTTCCGCTTCCAATTTAGTTCTCAGAACCAGCAGTCCTGTACCTGGAGGGGCATCCATTAACCTCTGAGTTCCACACAAACTCTCCAAAGTCCCCCATTCTTCCCCACAGACCAGACCCCAGGCCCGGGCCTCTAGCCTCTGCAGCTCCTCGCTCTGGTAGCCCCAGGGTCGAGGCCTCCGCAGCACGGGCCTCTCTCGTCTCATGTAGTCCCTGCTAAAAGAGGTAGGGGGTGGAGGTGCCGAACCAGCCAGATGTACCAACAGCTCAAGGACTGCGTCTATTTCCTTCAGGCCAGAGGATTCTCCCTCCAGCAGCATCCCCAGCTGCTCCTCCAACCTCTCTGCTTCCTCTCGACACCCAGCCACCCGCAAGTCAAAGCATATCATCAGGACTTTGTTTTTGGGTGGTGTATTAGCTGTGGCACTCGGTGCTGGGGCAGACCCTTTGGTGTCATCTTGAAATAGCTTAGACAGCAGCGAGCCGTAGGCACACTTCTTGAGAGCTCTGCGGAAACCCTCTCTTGAGACTCCACCCAGGGCACGACGTTTCCAGGACACCCCAGACAGGCTGCAGTCACACAGGGCCCCCAGCAGCTCAGTGATGCTGCTGCTGTTGCAGCTGGACTTCATGCGGTTGTTTTGGCTGGAGTACATGGTGGCACTGTTACCTCAGCCTGTAGGAGTGGAAGGAAAGGGGGTTAAATGGTATATAAATATATATATATTTAATATAATGTTTTCTGTTGCATGGAATAGACAAGAAATGACAGTGAACATGGGTCAAGATTGTAGGATTCCTGCTGCTGTCAGGTTGCACAACCAACTCTGCTCCCAGCAGACCACATGACAATAATAACATGACAATAAAAACCTGTGCAATACATTACACATTACACTGTGCAATAATAGTTAAAAAAGTTAAAAATAGTTAAAATAGTTGTTTTTTTCTCTGTCTGTAAATATAATATTTCAGTTATTGTTGTTTTTTCTACTGTTTTTTATTTTATTTTATTGCTTATTTATAATACTTGTTTTATTTTATTTTTCATTTTGTTTATCTTGTCTTCTTCTACTATGTCTCTTGTGTGCACTTTACTCTACGCTGTTGTAAGCCTGCAAATTTAAAAGGATTATCTTATCTTATCTTATGCTTCCATTCCAACCAAAATAAACTGGAATGACACCAGCTAACACTAACCAGCTAGCTTAGCCAACATTTAGCTAGGGTTTAATACTGTAACATTAAATCAAACTGCATATTGAAATAGCCAAAACAATGCTTCTTGAGATTGTTTACCCTCTCGAGATGTCTCTGTTTACTGTTGATTCAGAGTTTCAATCTTGCATCCGCCCCAAGTGACTCCTTCCAGTGCATGCTAGCGTTTGTTATTAGCTAGCAACTAGCTAGCTGTCCTGCTTAGCTTGTGTGACAAGCATGCAAAACCCCATTGGTTGGGTCCCCTTCACAGCTCCCAAATGTCTTTATTATTCAGTGGTTTCTTGCTCCAGCACGGCAGAACTAGCTTGTTTCTGTCATATATATGCTGTCATGTTGTTGTAGCTAGCTAACTGCTAGCATAGACGCTTCATTCATCCTCCATCATCTACCGCGGGGCTACGACAAATTTAGAATCTGCCCCTATGAATGTGATTGGACAATAGAATGTTTGCGCTCCGCTGATTGGCTGTTGTAGAAGCCGCGCTGATTGGTCGGGGGTGTTCGTCAATCATAGGATGAGGCTATGCTGCATTCAGGTGATACGGGGAAAACTGGAGATAACAGCTTCCCCCTGTTTGTGCGAGTCACAGACAAGAACACCTACTTGTACAGTACCAGTCAAAAGTTTGGACACACCTTCTCATTCAATGTTTTTTTCTTAATTTTTTATTTTTTTCTACATTGTAGATTAATATTGAAGACATCCAAACTATGAAGGAACACATATGGAATTATGTGGTAAACAAACAAATGCTCAACAAACCAGAATATGTTTTATATTTTAGATTCTTCAAAGTAGTTGAATGAGAAGGTGTGTCCAAACTTTTGACTGGTACTGTATGATTGCAAGGTATAGCTCGTTTTGGAAACAATGCACTTTTTAACTGTTAATATTTAGTAGTAGGTGTAAGTAGGCAAAATAACCAACAAAAGCAACCAACATTTATGTAGCTCACTCACTAAGTTAACATATACTGTATTGTTTCTCCCATGAACTTGAATGCAGCAGAAGAGTTTTTCAAGCAATTAGACCAAACCTGCATATTTATTCTTTGCACACAGAACATGCATTACGAATTTGATTAGCATGGCTCAAGAGGCTAACACACATGCTTGAGGAATATAGTCTCTCATTTTCCATTCATTAGATACCTGTAGTTGGTAATCATCAGGCTGGAATGACACCACTGTGTGCAGTCTTCAGCAATGCCCTCTGCGTAATTACGCACTGGTCTGAGTAATTTAATCAAAGCATGGGTTCAACTTTTGTCAAGTTTATCTTAATACGTTATGCCCATACAGTACCAGTCAAAAGTTTGGACACACCTTCTCATTCAATGGTTTTTCTTTATTTTAATTTTTTTTTCTACATTGTAGATTAATATTGAAGACATCCAAACTATGAAGGAACACATATGGAATTATGTGGTAAACAAACAAATGCTCAACAAACCAGAATATGTTTTATATTTTAGATTCTTCAAAGTAGTTGAATGAGAAGGTGTGTCCAAACGTTTGACTGGTACTGTATTTCTAGAAGTATTTCATTAGTAATAAACTATAGCTTTTATAGCATTGATATACTTAATGCAGGACTGTTATGCTACTTGTGATTACATTTGTACTGTGGTATAAATACTTTTATTTAAAGGTATATACAGTACCAGTTAAAAGTTTGGACACACCTTCTCATTCAATGGTTTTTCTTTCTTTATTTTTTTAAACAAACAAATGCTCAACAAACCAGAATATGTTTTATATTTTAGATTCTTCAAGGTAGTTGAATGAGAAGGTGTGTCCAAACGTTTGACTGGTACTATATGTAATTTAAAACATTCATTGGTTGCTGTATATGGTTCCCCTGTCCATACTGTTAGATAATCAAAAACCAAAAGTCTTTGTTCCGTGAAATTCAGCTTGTTCCAAAGTTAAGCAGAAGCCAGAATGAGACAATGTTTCATAGTAAAGTGGATTTTGTCCCTCATCTCTTACATTGGAGTTGCGTCAGGTATGGGATTTATTGCCATTAGCAATGAACAGGAGGACAGCTTACAACAAGCAAGAACTCTTAAGTGAGCACTACCTGGGCATGTAAATATTGTTGTAAGACAGACTTGATAGAAAAAGCCCTGATATTTTACCACATTACGATTGGCATTATACACAACCTGCTGTTTTAGGCTAGATTGTTTAACGTTAAAAAGCTTTCTCAGCTGTAAAACTCTCAGTCTCCAATCAAAATACAATTGTTTTACCTTCTCCAAAAAACATCTCATCTATGATAACTACAGGGTAATTATGGAGATTATGGTCTCAGTTGAAGTACGCATGTAAATACCCATATATGAATAGTTTGTCATATAGGACATTTTACATTAAGGCCTACTGCATGTTCAAAATGAGTTTGGAACTTGCCTGATGTGCAATTACCTTTAAAAAATTAACAGTTACAAAAATGCTTAGTTCATACCTTCAGGTACACCCAAGCATTTTGAATGTCACCTGTAATTGTTTTCTTTTATGTTGAACCAGAGTCTATTGTGTATATTATCTGTGGTAAATATCTTTGTGCTGTGTGTCCAAGCTCACTCTGTAGTTTTTTTGGTGAACAGGTCTCTTTGAAAAAATAGTGGATAATATTTTTATTTTACTACATGTCACTTAGGCTATATATCATAGCTGTAGCCAAAGGGCAGATATATTGTCTTCCAAAGCACAACATTCACAACACACGGACGGCATATTCTATCATTTTAATATTTGGGCTTCTGTATTTATGGCTTTAAACTCACCTCCCAGAGAACAGTTTTCTTCAGACAAGTTGTCTTTTCTCTCTCTCTCTCTCTCTCCCCAGCCCATTAAACTAAGCTGTTAAAAAGACCACAGCTGATTTAACCGTCTGCTACAGCTTTGACCTCTCTGGTTTGAAGAGGTTTAAATTCAAACCACTCTCAAATCATGTAGTTTCAAAGCAACCTGACCTAACAGGATATTTGTATTTTGCTCCGGGCTTATTGCTGAGCTTAGCGAGCCATATAATCAGTTGTTGGTAGGTTTTAAATAATTCATCAGAACAACTGTTTAAAAATGACACCACACAATCATTGTTTTTATTTTTCCACCAAGTCCTCCTCCTCCTCCTCCTCTTCCCCTAAGGCGAAGGAAATCAAAGCCAAATCTCATTAGATGGTTTGAAACATGTGAGTGAAACGCAGCCTGCTGGTAAACACAACCGTCTCCTGCTGAAGGAGAAGCTGGCTGTTGTGTGCGGAGCATCCCAGGCAGGAGAGAAGAGAAGCCAGCCACATGCAGATTTTAACCCAATTTCTTGACAGAAACGCTGCAGACTTAAAATCGTTATTTTCAGCGTGCAGTATCATTGATTTCTGGACATTCAAGGGGTTGGTTATTTTTTAAATCTTATCACAAGAGCAGTGCACGCCAAATTATGTTGACTCTCAAAATGATGTAAGCTGCATGTCCTAATAGAAATATTAAGTACAGTATTGGCTTTGATTTTCCAGCAGTGATCAAGGATAGTGTACAAGATGCTGTGCTTGCGATAATCAAGTGTAATCACTCTTGCACTGGCAGCAGCCCTTGAAGTTGTTCTATCGGTTGCTGCATCAATGATCTGCTCAGTTAGACGGTGGCCTGTGCAGGCTTCTGGTCTGTCTTTGATACCCCCACCCCTACGTCAGGGTTTGTTAAGCAGTCAGATGAGGCAATTTTGCCTTTCATCTTTCTTTTCTCCAATTTCATTTTTAGCTGTCAGTACTTAATTAATGTTTTCGCAGCAATTTTTCAACCTTCCCCGCCGTTGACAGAGATGCCGTGCGGCTATGAACATTATCAACTCGTTTCGCGACCTTTGCTTATAGTCTGTATTCTGAGCGGTGTGACAGCGACCAGATGTGGCATTTGGGGAAAAAGGCGTCAGCCATCATTCTCATAGGAGTTGCTGCATTTAAGCACTGATGCTATCATGAGAGTAGTTTGAGGTCATACTATGCACAAATATCTGAAGAAAACTGTCATGTTCATGCACTTGGCCCTCTCCTTCGTAAAGTGATTGGTTGGTTTGAATAAGTTATAATTTATGATTTTCATAAATCCACCAATCACTGCTGCCTGTGTTTAAGCTCTTCAGTGAAGGAAATGTAATGCTACATAAATAGCGAAGGCTTAAAGCAAGGATTCAGCTCACTTTAACAAGAAACCTGGGGCAAGTGTTTCTCTATCACCCAAGGTGATTGTAACTCATGCAATATGCATGAGAGGTGAGTGTTCAATTGAAGCAAATCAATATTCTAAAAGTGAAAGAAACACAGCAGATATGAAGGGCGTATATGTCTCTGAGTTTATTCACGGAGGAGTGTATGATGAAATCTGTGGGTAACTGCTCCGTCCACACACAACCTTTGTAAAATTTAAGTTCATCCAGTACAACCAGACCAGGTACAAGATCGAGAATCTTCTGAGCTGCCTTGGATGAAAAGTTTGCTCCCATTGATGGTCCTGTGTCCCAGTTTCTTTTTATCATTACAGCACATTCACAAGTTTCAAAATGGAAAAAGGTCTCGACAACTGCACAAACAGCTTTTTTTCTCTTTTGTTTTTTTTTGTCCCAGGACTCAATGCATAGGATTATACAGTTAAGATACAGTATTTCAACATGTTTTACAAAGATTTATACGGTATAGGAAACGAGAAATAAAAATAATAACTGCACAGCAGTAAGAAAAGTCATTTGTCGAGTATAGATAGTCATTTATCGTACACACTGTGGAACAGCTTAGAAGCACAGGGCAAAAAAATGAACACCGTTGGAACAATTTTGCTCTATATTCAATCTACATAAGGACACCCTTTTGATTTCAGACTAATTTATGAATGCCAGACATTTCCAAGGTTAACCCAAATCACATTGGCCACATTGTTTTACATTTATTCATAAAGGGCCTGTTGCCCTATAGCCACCAAAGTCCTACTAAGCACACGCCACAGACACCCAAAGGAAATGCACACATCGAAATCTGCAACCATAAAATAAATCATACTGAAATGTCTTCAGCCTATTGGCACGTACATGGCTGCAGTAGGGCATCTAGCAATTTAGACAGCACACATAATATCACAAGTCCAAATACATTGCTGTGTCTATAGCACTATCGTCATCATAATCACCTAGGTTACCAATAGAATAATTTAGAAACAATATATATGTATCATCCTACTCAATAAGGCACATTTTTGGTTAAAGAAAGGCTCTGAAAGAAGCGTCTTGCATCAACTCTGTCAGTGAGGGAGGAGTCAGCAGTAAACAACAGCGGAGACAAGGATGGAGCCTGCGGTCGGTATGCAATTAAGATCGAAAGCCTCCCCTGCTGATTCCATTATACAGAGTGCCACTCTGCACTGCGCTGAGTGGGCAGTGCCAAGTGCTGTTGGTCGGGATGCCAGGGTGCCACGCTGAGACAGCAGGCAGACGGACAGGCTCGAGGTCTGTGCAAACCTCTCTCTAGCCAAGGCAGGAATCGTTAACATTCTGGGGTCTCTGGAGCTCGTTATGCTCTGTCAACTACACACATCTATGATCAGATACTTGGGGGGGTACAATTAAATCATCTGTCAACAGCAAAACCCACAGTTAAGGGATGAAGCGTGGTGGCGTTCAATGGCCCAAGAAGTATCCAACCCTCATTCCTACCCTGTCAACACCTCGGCTCTGACATCGACATATCAACATCTCAATTACTATAACAATTATGTACATGATTGAATCTGATCTCGCGAACATCACACAAAAGGCTAGAATCACTGTAATTTGTTCAAAACATACCAAGTCCTACTGCATCTCTGGCAGGTAATCAGCAAAAGTCTATTTCATAGCTTTAGTGGCCGGATGTTTGATGACTGTTTGGGACATTACAAGAGCAATAAAGAAAAATAAAAAAAATGGCACAAAAAAATCATAAACACGAACAATAAATGAATCGATTTGGAAATTTCTCTAACATATTGCTGAATTGCTACTGGATGTGACTACACATAGTGAGCTAATGTGACTGTCGATGGTGGCTCATGGTATTCTGACATTATTGCAGGGCTAACATTGTTCCATGGCAGAATAAAGTTGCTTCAAGCTGACACTTAAAAAGAAAAGTTTGATAGCACGGAAAAAATATTCACTGAAATGTCTTAAAAACCTTTTGAAATGTCCTTCTGTGCTTTAGTTGAAGTGGAATGTATCATGGCACTGTACAATAAAGGGAGACAGACTGTGCTATTATCGATTTCCACAAGCACAAGTGGCAATCCAGCTCAAAGCAAATCTGAGTCAAAATTATTATCAATCATATGAGCCTGTACATTGCTAGATGAACCAGTGTCTTGGTGAGGACCCTTTGGTCTCTGTCAAACGGCTTGGTGAGAGCACAGGCTCCAGTGTGTCACTGGGTGTGGGGGATTAAAATGACGGAAAGCAGGCATCCCTTCGCCTTCACGCCTGACAGTAGGCATCCTGTGTGTGCACACACATTCCCACACATTCACACACACTTAAAATTTAGCATCGCACTCTCTTGTTCACATGTTGTACTCCACGCAGACATCTACGCACACACACAGGCTAATAAAAACACTATCCGCACCACACGGTGATCCATTTAAAAAGATAATTTGTTTTCCTTATAAAGCTTTCCGCATAAAGACTGCACAATAAAAAAAATATATAATACAATTCTTAAAACCTTTTTCTACACAGAAAGAAATTGAACATCTGATTATCGCCTGTGCCAGTGCTCCACGGAGGGGCTTTATTCTCAGAGAGAGGTCTACCGCACTGCATTGTGGGAGCAATATTCAGTGAAGCATGAATGAGCGCGCAGACCTTTAAGGTTTGGCAAGTGAGCTTTAAGGCGTACCTATGACAGCGTAACATGTAATTTTCTTCCCCCTTTTGCTCTCTTCCTGCATTTCATTAGTCCCTGCTACTCCACAGCACAGAAAATCTGTCCCTGGGCCAAGTTGTACCATATACACGACCACATGAGTCCCCTCTCACCTTTCCGTGTGTTAGTTCTCTAAAAGAAGAAATAAGCCCCTGTAGTCACTGGCGGTATCCTACCATTCCCCTCCCTCCCTCCCTCCCTCCCTCCATTCGTGGGTTAGAGATCAGTCACTTTGTGTTCCAGGGCGGCTGCTATCTGCTGGAGCCGCAGGGTCAGCTGTTTACTCTGGGCAGCAGGGTCCTCTTCTAGGGATGCGATGATCTGAAAGAGGAATGGAAGGAGAGAAATAGAGGAAGAGGTGGGAGAAGTCGTAAATGATAAGCAAAGAATTGGGCAGCGGAGGGCAAAAGAGGGGATGTCGGGGAAGCGAGGAAACGGGGTACGGGGGAGACGGATGGAGAATGAGCACAGGACAAAGAGGAAGAAAAAGGGCGGAGAGTGGGAGGAGAGGATGGCGTTATTTGACATCAACAGTCACGTCATATGAGCTGTTATTGTTTGCGAGCAACACTTAGGGGAGACTGACAGCCCCATTTGTTTATCCAACTTGTTCATTAGGTTTTGTTTATCCCCTTTTCGTGACCTCAAGTGGCAATGCACAATGGACGCTTAAAAATCAATTCCCAGAGCAATTTTCCAATTCACATCCCACAGAAATGCTTTCAATTAAAATTTCATACAATCACTCTTCTGGCATATCAAGAGTGAAGAGAGAGGGGAAAAAAAGGAAAAGCAATAATATAGTGGGCAGTAGTGCATTCAGTGGAATAGTCTCCTTTGGGTGCGATAGGAAAGAGAAGGGCCTCTTACCCCATCATAGTATTTGCTGGCGTACTGGTAAAGCTGATGGAGAGCCACTTGTGTGTTCAGCTTGTCTGTGTGAGACTGGAGAACATAAAAAGACAATTAGGGTTAAGGAGAAAATGTAACTTGACCCATAAAACTGTAGGGAGTTAAAAGAGCAATGTACGGTACTTCTTTCCAGGATTTGTTTTATAAATAACTACTCGTAGAGGAAATATACAAGAAAACTAACTAAAAGGCATTCTATTCTAAATGCACAATGGATGCTCAGATGTCAAAGTTTTAATCCAGAAGATTTGTATGAAATAAAACCCAGTTTTTGATAATATTTACATTTACCTCCTATAAAGCATTCATTAGTTAGTGGAATAATAAACATAAAGCCATTCCAGTGGTTAATGTACATTTCCTGCCTATGCACGAGGGGAGAGGTTCACAGGAAACTATCCCATTTTCTCTCATTGATTTCAGCATCACTTTTCATTCTCCTATATCTGTATATGAACTGTATTGAGTTTCTGCTCATACAAACAAAACTCCAGAAAACACGGAATTTCAAATTACAGCTAGTTCACATTAAAAGCACTCAACTGGGGTTTGAAACTTGGGGTTTGAAAATTTTGCACACATTTTAACCAAATTTCCAGAATGGAGATGAATAGTATTACTACTAATACTACTGAATATTAGGAGTTGGTTCATTGAGAGCAACAGTAAGTGGAGATATTAAGAATTGCAGGCACTGATTGCAAACCTCTACCTCCACCCAACACGTGTTACTGTGTGCTGTTGTTCTTCTGGGAAGATTTCTCACACAGCATGAAATCAGATCTCAGTAGCAGAAATTATTGACGGACTTCTCAATAAAAACAACATGACTGTGTGGTTGCACAGATGCCCCAAACTGCTTTTCGATTGTATTTCTGATCAAATAGCTGCTGAAGGAATGTTCCTATAGTGTTAAACCTCACTTTCTGTTTCCACGGCAACCACAGTGGTCGCATAATCATCAAGGATTGGCAATCTCAAAGAATTTTTCATTTAAATAAATGTATGTTAAGTTACACAGCACACAATGGTGATTGAACCTATTGCCCACGGATGAAACTTATGCAATATTTTGTTCTCTGTATACAAATAAAACAACTTTAAGCTCATGTATCAACATAAAGAATCCTAAGCAAAATCCCATTGTTTTCACTAGGACTGAACTGGGACTGAACTCTGAAGGATTGTCACTTTAAGGATTAGAACTCTAATAGCAGAGCAATCTAAGTGGAACAGAAAATGACAGCGCTGTTTCTCACCCGTGACACCTCTGCAAGATGAGTGTTCATGTCCTGATCACTGACAGGAACCATCTGCCTGATGCCCTTGTAGTAACTTAACACACACACAAACACACACACACAGAGGAGAAACAATGTTTTAATCTCTACATTCTATAATTGTTATTGACAAATCTCTTGAAAGAAGTCTTTTAAAGTGAGTTGAAAACAACAGATCGAAAGTATATTGTGCTGATAGGACTTACTCATCCACCATCTTCTTATAAGTGGAGATCTCCTTTGCATAGAGTAGTTTGTTACTTGGAGAGTCCTAGAGAGAATAGGTGGACACAAGGATTAAAACAAGGGCACTTTAGATTGACGGACCTTTGACATTCCTTCTTCTCACTCCGTTTTACTTCTCATTTAATCCACTTTATAGTCTGATCCTCCCGTCTTCCCTCTTGCTCTTTCACCTCACACCCTTTTCTCTCCCCGTTTCCACTCACCCGGCTGAGTTTGTGTTCGCTCTTGGTACAGGCGTCCATGAAGGTCTGGGCGATGACGGAGAGCGAGGCGTCCACCACTTCAGACACGTGGACGTCGAAGGTGAAGTGGGGATTCTTGAGGATGTTCACCCAGAACCGCAGAGGAAGGCTGCGCGGAACAAACAGGCCATCATCAAGGATGTTATCATTACTATTGCTCAAGAATGGGGGGAGGAAATCTAATCAACTGCATTACATCTATGAATTCATTTGAGTCAGAGAGGCATTTCATGTGAGAGCTCTTGCCTGAGGTGCAATTGAGTGCAGTACAAGATAATAACAGGGATGGAGGAAAGCCTTTCTTGTGGGTGTCAGTTTATTCAGAACAATACCCTCGATTGTCAGTTCCTATTACTCTTTCATATGATACTGACCTCTCTGAGAATCATTGCTGTTAAACGAAAATGAAATGAACAAAATAACCTCATAGAAGTTGCTAATAAGAAAAGACATCTACGTTGAGCAACAGTCAATGATGCTTTTTCTTCACTAACAAAAAGTGATTAGCAATGTTAAAGTAACACCAAAACTTTGACCTTTCAAGTTTGTGTGCAGCCTTACACCACAAAGCACCGACTTTAATGTAATGCTCGAGAACTCTCGCTAATTTCCCTTCTGAACAGGAAATCACATGCTCCATACGCTTCTCTTCAACCTCATGCCACCTTGTGTATTCAAAAGAATGCCCAAGATACAGCAGTTTCCAAAAAAACTCTCCTCCCTGATCAGTGCGAATGCCCCGCCATCTGAGACGTGAAGCGCAAACCGTGTAAAATTCATACTGGTTTGGTAATATCTCCGGGGAAAGCTGCAGTGAGAACACAATAGGAGCATAAAAATAGCAATGTTGCTATAATCACAGAATTAAATTAGCTTGGGACATAATTACCATGTTTGTTTGTTGTTGTGCCTCATACACACATTCATATTTAATACATGGCCCTCAGTTGATTTGATAAACAGAACGGGTGGATGCAGAACGTGGTGTGGAGTGTGCTAAGTAATTAAATCGCTCATCTCCTGTCCTTGTGTGGGTGCTCTCTTGCCAGCCTTACGTCAATCACTCGCATCTACATGCAACACGTTGTCTTGTACGCTTGAGCCTCAGCCGACGTGACACTAATTTATGCACTTAAATGTCACATGGGAGCAAGGAGACTGCGAATGCAAACTAAGTAAGCTAAAATTGTGCATTTGTATTCAGCTCTTTCTTGGATAAGTAAGTTTTATTTCTTGGAGAGCTACTGAATCTCAGGCAGCCGGGTGAGTGGTGTGGCTCAGACTAAGACAGTGTGTGTGTGTGTGCGTGTGTGTGTGTGTGTGTGTGTGTGTGTGTGTGTGTGTGTGTGTGTGTGTGTGTGTGTGTGTGTGTGTGTGTGTGCTTGCTTGTGGAGATTTTAGTTAAGCCCCTTACAGTAGCACATTTTTACTGTACATTACTTTAGCATTTCCATTTTATGCTGATTTATACTTCTACTCCACTACCTTTCAGAAGAAAAAAAGATTTTACATTTTACTCCACTTCATACACATATATAATTACTAGTAAGCCCTACTTTTCAGATTAAGATTTTGCATTAAAAAAACATTTGATAAGCTTATAAATACAATGCTTTATCAAAGGGGTTTCCAACATTTTAGCTTGAGACAGTTCACAAAAAAAGCATAGAGTCATTTATTTTTTCACCTTAAGGTACGGTGAGGACGCAGGTGTACAGTACACTTACCTATTCGTCTTCCAGATATGAATGGTCTCCTCATCCACATTGTTGTGTTTCAGTGCCTGCTCATCCAGGAAGTCAAAGAAATATTTGATAGCCGGTGGCACCACTGCCCCAGAGCACAGCACGCTGCGGAAGAAGTCATCCACAAACTGCTGCAGTGTTCCCTGAAAGGGGCCACAAATAATGTGAGACAGGGCAGAGACGGAGAGCAGAGCCAGAAATATCATAGCTGTGAGACAAATCTATTTGCAGGCAATGCGAGTGAAGATATTCAGGCTTTTCTGACAGTATTTTAGCATTTTTTCTCCCAGAAGCCATCAATTTAAGTTGTCATTTTAACTAACAACCATTCCTGGAAAAGCAAAAAAGTACTACTTATCAAAGCCCGTCTTTGTACCTTGACAGAAAGGAGTCGTGTTAAATAGATCTCTGTAATGGCTTTGGTCATCGACTTGTCCTTTATGCTTCCTCGCTTAGATTTGATCTCATCCAGTTCATCAGCCGGCCTCACCAAGTGAAACACCTTGTCATCTTCCAACAGAGCATTCCCTATTGGCGGGGGAAAAACAAACAAACAAAGAAACTTGAAACCTTCTTCTAATGATTCTGATCCTTATTTATTCAGCACACTCTCACAGAACATATTCAGATGATAAAAAGGGAGGGTACTGAATATCCAAGTAGAAATGCTAAACAATAAACTATTCTGAAATTCACATTATGGAGGCAGAAGATGAAAGTGCATAGTATTCAAGCATAATTTCAAAGTGCACTTTACATGAAACAACATTCATTAGCATGTTAAATGAGAGCAGGGATGTTGACAAAAACCCTTGGGATGACAAAGAAAGACAAGCATTGTATTCTCAAGCTCACACCTGATCTGTGCTTGTTTTAACAAGTGTGTGCTTATGTGTACAGTATGAGTGTATTTAGAGACACGTACGCTCTTCGTGGTTTTCCTGGTTCTGGTCATAGTTCTGCTGAATGGAGAACACTCTGGACAAGACTAATGTGGCGTTATCTCGCACCTGGAATGCACAAAACAGTCTTTTGTTAGACAGAAAACTCACACTACACAATACACAATTACTTTAAACACCTTAATAGGTGCTGTGACTGAGGTCAGCTGACTCTTTTAGTGCCCCAGAACTAATTCATAATCAATGCGATTGAGTAACTAGCAACAGTGGGCCTTTATTGGGGTATTTACAGGCCATTTTCCTCGGCGTCAACCCATTATTGTACCCATAAATACTGTGATTAGCACTTATCTGACACAACCAATGAATCCATGGCAGCGAGGTTGTCCTTTAAGAACAACTGCAAGACATCAGCAGGTAGGATGAAAAAGAAGAGGAGTACCATTGAGAGAAAAGAGAATAGGGCGACAAATTGGGGATATTTGCGAGTGACCTTTTATTTCACTTGGATCAATACTGTGCCAAGAAGATTTAGTGGCCTTCTGTCGCCACTGAGAGCTGACGAGAACAAACCGAGTCCAGGCACTTTCAACTAGCTTGTGGTGATAAATAAAAAATTGTTGGCATTTCTCTAAACTGACGAAGGCAAACACTGAAGGAAAAAGGCTATGTGGTGCTTTCTTGTTTGTTTGATTAAGGGACACACATTGATCTATTGCTTAGCTTGGCACAAAGACTGGAAACGGGATGACAGTTAGTATGGTTCTTTCCAACAGTAACATTATATGCCTACCAGCAACTCTAAAGCTCATTAATTAAGAGCCAGGCTAGCCGTTTCCCCGTTTCCAGTCTTTGTGCTAAGCTAGCTAACAAGCTGCAGCTTCTTTTTTAACCGACACATGTGAAAGTGGCGTCAATCTTCTCATCTAACTCTCTGCAAGAAAGCATTAAGAAACGATTCCTTTACAGACAGAGTGGGTTGACGATCATCACCTCGAACCCCTACGTCACTAGGACAACCAGGGATTTCTTTTTTTGCCAAAAAGCAAGTGTATAGTACACTGCAAGCTTGTTTAAATGACTGATGACATGTTGTTATCACCATGCAAGTCAGAAAAAAAAAATGTTTTTACACATTTATTTGACTGTTAATAGTATGGACATGTAATTAGGGTAATTAGCTTAAAAGATTATTAATCAGATAATCACACGATGTCTGTTGATGCGTAAATGTGCAGAAGACAGATTTCACACACACCACTGTGACACAAGATGTACAGCTCAGCCTTTGAGTGAAATAGGGTGAAAATAGGCAACTCCATTCACATCCACACGCCCACATACAGCTATTTACTTCCCCGCTGCCTCCTCACATCCCTTCTATTTTAGATGTTTCATCAAGACACTTAAATATTGTCAGTACTCACATTGTAGTGTGCCAGAGTGTTGATGCGTTTCCACCTGCCCTCTTTCTGGGAAGTCAAGTCCAGATCTGACAAGATCTGACCTGTTGAGCCCGGGCGCCATTCTGTGGTCAAGGCACGAAGAGAGAGGTCATCAATTATCTCTGCTACTGTAGGTGGAGGTGAACTGCCATGTTTGGCAAATTGTCACCATATTTCAACGTTTTTCTGCTCTTTCTTTCAATACAGTTGCATTAATTTCATCATGGGTCATTGTTACCCTGAGGTTATTCTCTAATAATGTGGTCTGAAATAAATCCAGCTACCCATCATACTGTCTGCATGTCTCTCTCTCTCTCTCCTGAGATTTAGTGGCACACTTGAGTTAATTCTGGCTGAAGAAGTGACAGATCAGTATTTTCTGAATAATTTAAATACAATTCTAAACTTTGATTTGCACCCTTACATTTTTCAATTTAGAAGAAAACCCACCACCACTGCAGACCTGAGCTCAACACCATCTGTGACACATGATTCATTTACATGTAGCACCAAATATAAGGGGGTTATCCTTCCAATTCACCATGAAAGAAGACTGATCTCTGCTTATCTAAAATGTATAAAGGAATGAGATCTACAGCCTGCGTGGGAATAAAAAATGGCTTTGATGTTGGAAAAATGTCTATAGAGCTTTTGCCTTTCAAGTCAGTCCCCAAGGTTCCTGACTACAGTAGCGAGCAAAAACTTTGTTTAGGGATGAAGGCTATCTTAGTGTAGCTATCTTAGTGTAGCTTACACCGAATAACTTCTCATCCTTGGTGAGGCCTATTTTATTGCACAAACAGAGACAGGAAGAGAGATCATCTTCAACCCAATCTAACCGATGAAATTTGAATGAAATAAATAATCAATTATCTGTTTAGACATGCATTCTGATTTAATTGAGAAGGCATTTCAGCCAGGACTGAAATAGCTTCTCCATTTTGATGTATTCTTCACTCCCTGTACCGAGTTATTTATCATTATTAGACATTTACCGCTTCGGCTCACCCTCCTCTCATGCGCCCTCATTTACTCACCCAGTGTGACACTGTCGACCTTGGGCCGCTGGGAGTATGGCAGGTTCCTGTACACCTGCTCTATGATCTTCTCTTTCACCTGCGAGATGGTGTCACAGCTCAGCACCTTGACGGGCGTCACATCCGGACCTTCGCCATGCACCAGCACTTGCAGGGTCTGGCAAAAACACAGACACACACAAACACACATTAAGCTCCTTGTGGTCACATAGCAGGTTCATATATACATGCACCTATGCACACAAATGACAAATATGCAAAAAGTATTAAAACATGGCCAGAGCACCCAGCCACCCTCCCACACAAACAGAGTCCCTCTGTCGGGATGTTGTCGTCAAGGCAACCAGGCTTTTGTAAGCACACACACTCTCTGTGTTGACACCTGAAAGGACTCCTGTCACCCTGGCCAGCTAATGACCAAGGCTCAGCAGGTGCAATCTCTGACCCACCTCGCCTCCCACACTCTGTCAGAAATAACTAACTGACCACTCGACAGACTCCAACATGGGTCAGGCAACACACACTCGCAATAGCAACCTCGCAAGCCCGCCAGTGTCTTTGAGGTGGACGAGATGAGCACGCTGTGAATTAAAGCCAACAGGAAACACAGTGTCTGCCTGTAAAATCTAGCCCATCGAGTTCTTTCCTCCTCCTATAATTCAATCACAGAAGGCGATCCATCACGGCAGGAGACGTGTAATTCAGGCTAATTTGGTAATTGTCCTCGACAACGCCATTACCCATGGGTCTTTTTTATTTGTGCTGACTACAATAGAAAACAGCTGTGTTCACATTAGCTTCCATTACTGAAACATGAAACCAAAGCGAGACACACAGGCTTTTCCCTGACTCTCGTAAACTGCCCAAATAGACACAGAGCAGGTGAAAGTGCAGGTTGGATGGTCGAGAAGTTGTAAAGGTAGCTTGTACTCAACACATGTACCGACAAGATGTACTTTTACCGAAGCCATGCCTTTCACCGCTAGATTGGAATGTGTTGCCTCTGTCGTTTTCGAGCAGAGAACATTGACACTGAAAATGGATGTCACACAAAAGCGGGCAGTCGCCCTGGGGGCTTTTGGTGGTTACCATGGCAACTGCTCTGTGTGTGTGTGTGTGTGTGTATGTATGTGTGCGTGCGTGCGTGCGTGCGTTCATGGTTGTGTTGCTCACAAGGCACAAAACTGCACACCGTGTGTGCAGTTTTTCTGACACTGAGTTTACCAGTTTGTGTGTTTGAGGGTATTTTGGTGCGTGTGTTTGTGTGTGTATATATGTGTGTGTGTGAGTCGGTCCATCTCACCAGGACGGAGTACTCTACATCGTCGCCCAACAGGCCCGTGTCGTTGAGGGTGTACTTGGCTTTCTTTACTCTGGCATCCACGGGCCCTTTCTCGATCTGGTGCTTGATGGCTCGGAACAGTTTGTACAAGGGCTCTCCTGCAGAGTCCTAATACACAGGCACACATACACAAACACAACACACACACACACACACACACACACACACACACACACACACACACACAGCTATTTAGATGTCTCAGATGTTGTCAAGGAGCTAATTGTTGTGATTAGCAGTTTAGAAGACAGATAAATGCACATTATCAATATAGAGCACTAATGAAAGAAATGGAAAAATCCATGCACTTAGCCAGCAATTTAATTCTATAGTCATTATACACATTATCTGTATCAGCGATTAAGTATTTAAGATAACAGATTACATATGATACATTTTTAGTGACCATAAACTCTTGTTACCTTTAAAAACTGGTAAAGGCAGATAGACATCCAGTTACACAGCATCCTTTCCACCACTGTCTCTGACCTGGAAAAAACACAGGAAATGGACAGTTTTTAATATCATTGTAAGAATACAACTTAATCATTCTGGTGTATTGACTAAATTGTGCAAACATGACATTGTATTAGAAAATTCAAGAAAAAAAGTGAAATATCTAATTAGTATTTTCATATCATGACATTTAGAGCTAAGAAACCCTGAGAAAGTCACTAGTTGTCCATAATGGTCGTTATACTGTCACCGATTAATGTGAAAATATGTTTTATGCATTTTATTGTATTTTATGTTCGAGTATGTGTACCGTCTTTTACCTGGAAAAAGTTGAAAGAAAGGAAGTACTTATTTTATGTTTACTGTATTCTCCCGAAAACGTTGAAAACACCTTGAGAATGTGCATCAACAAAATGTCACCCCGGGATATTCCTGCACAGCATGTCAGTATCAGGATATTTTAATTCAAAAGTGACAGATCGCCGATGCTAATGTCACATATCCACTGGTGGCGCCCATCGTTAGCTGCTAGCATGCCTAATTAGATGTCTTGTATATACGGGGGCTTGTGTTGGCACAATGGCCTAATCAGCATAATGAGCCTCTCCATCGGGGGATAATTAAGATTGTGTACTTGCACAACAGCCAGTCACAGCGTGCCTTGCCACAGCAGACAGTTCAAATCACATAACCCCCTCCCAGCAGTGATGAGCGACTGTACGTTCAGACAAGTGGGTCCTGCTGAGGGAGGCGAGGTCGCTGTCAGTGGATGATTTGACCTTGACATGATCATTACATTGGTGGAGAGGGCGAGGAACAAAGAACGCTGGAATTGGAGAATCTATTTCCTTCAGTCAAATTAGTCAGCTGAATGTTTACAGACTCTTATTATACAAAGGCATTATGAGATGCTACCAAGGGGAAAACACAGAGCAATTCATATTGTGTAATATCAGTGAAAAACATTTGCCGTTTTTGGCAAGATTCTAAAAATACTAATTGATTTGTTATAATTTTATAATAAATAGAGTTTTGTCATGCCAATCACAACATAATTTTTTTCAGAATTTATGATTAATGCATTGCTATTTTTCTGTAACATAACAATTGTTCTCTCAATAAAATAGAATTCAGGTCAGTTTAGATGTTGGGCGCAGGTGATGTACACTTCAGTCGATACGTTTGTTCTGATCAGGATTGAGAGCTGGAGCTTATTTATACCATAAAACAGGCTCAGCAATTTTTAAGAGATACAGTATCCATTGAAAAATCCTCCTTGTGCAAGATAAAGCCATAAAGCAACTTGCAGAAAGTCAATATAATTGGATTTATGCATTTAAGGCAATCAAAAACAGTATGGACCAAAAGCAATTTTCAGCCTTCACCCAATTGGTCAAGAGCTATAGGTTAAGAAGATGAAGAGGGAACAGTGAAAGAAGAATCACAAAGCACTTTGTGCTTGGAAGAAAAAAACAGACGGAGAAACAGAAGGAGGAGGACTGGAATAGATCAAGCAGCAATCTGGCTCTTGATAGTGGACCACAGTAGTCGGAGCAAAATTCAACAGACAACATGGCAACAGAATGAAACAGTCCACTGCCTCTTGAAGTGAATCCCAGTCCTCCTAAAATGGTTTATTATACTGCTGCCAGAGTTGAGATATGTGGTGATTCTGATTATAGAGCTTAGAAATATGGACATTAATGATATCAGGGCAAATGTTGCCAAACAAGACAGTGTTGCTAGCCGCTCTGTAAGGATGTACTAACAGCAGGGACAGCTAACCTCAGCATGCCAACATGCTCACAATCACTAAGCTGACATGCTGACATTTAGCAGTATGATGATGATGGACATTAAGTTTCATGCTAAAGATTTGCTAATTAGCACTGAACATAAAGTACAGCTTAGGTTGATATTTGGTCATTAACCAAAATATAATGGTGCTTGATGGGAAGCTAAAGGATCACCAAAGTAATCGCAATTGATCCTGAGGGTGACAATCTACGCTAGCGCTGACAAGATATTTTACACAGAAGTAAAAATGCCAACCTCATGGTGGCGCTAGAGAAAAAAAGTCAGGGATTATTAAAGTCATTAGGATTTGTACTGGGGAGCCATGGATTTAGAGCCCATCCATCCTGTAGATGTAAACATTTCCCTGGTGAAGTGAAGACTTTGAAATTTCCTGCTGACTAATAAAGGATTATCTTATCTTATCTTATCTTGACCTGCTGATGGTTCTTAAATGAAAAGTCAGATGTTCACCATGGTCAGTGGGGTTTATCCTATTGGGACCATGAATGTCTGTGCAAAATTAAATGGCGATCCATTCAAACGTTTTTGGAGATGTATCAATCTATATATATACTTAAGCAGGACAAAACTTCTTAGATATAAAACTTGGCACTAGTGTTTATGCGTTGTATCTGACCGCTCCAGCGTGTACTGAGCATCAGCGCTGAGGGACTCCTCGCTCACCTGCGCAGCATGAGTTTAGGGTTCTTGCTGTGGACGTATTCCTCCATCAGCTCCAGCAGCAGTGTTCTCATAATGTCGGTGTAGTATTCCAGTTTCCCGTGCAGAGCCACCGTCAGCAGGGATGCGAAGTAAACCTTGGCCCTGGCGTTGAAGTCATGACTGCGCTCCAGGGTACGGATAAACTACAAACAAACAAACACACATGTAAAGAAACAGGCAAAAAAACAAGCTTCATTAATCATCCTGATAAATGCTAACATCTTGATCTATTATGTGCCCTATTTGGCTAAGCATGTTAGCATGCTAGCATTGGCTAATTAGCCCTAAACACAAAGTACAGCTAAGGCTAAAGAGATTGTCAATAGCTTTGGAGGTATTTTGTCATTTTGGGGATCACCAATACTGTTACAAATGATCCTGTAGGGGACATGAATATCTTCAAATTTCATTCAATATTAAAAATGTCAATCAGAAACACAAAAGTCATCCTGCTAATGACGTTAGAGAAAAAGTGAGGGGATCAGCAAAGTCATTAAGATACATCATCTGAGAACCATCAGAGTCCAAACCAGTTGGCCCCTTGACCAGACAGTTCCCTGGCTCCTGTATAGTAGTTGCCCACTGCTCCTAATATAATACATTTAATTTACGTTTACATATTTCACATGTTCACATGATTGTGCAGTATAATTACATTAATGAGGAAGGTCTTTGAGTTCAGGAGGTTGGAGAACTGGTTGAGCGCCTGAGTCACTATGGCCCGTCGGGCCTCTGGGATGTCGAGCTTTCCTGTGATCATCACATCATTGGCACCGTCCTTAGAGGGCAGGAAGAAGACACGGTCGGTGTAGGTTTTGTAGTCCAGGAAGGGGATCCGTCCCTCGCTCAGTTCGTTGGTGTGGTCCTCCATCTCGATCATCAAGTCTGCAAGAGATGAACACAAGAAAATAGTACCTCGTTCCTTTTTTAATAAGCAGCTTTTCTCATTTGTGTGCTGCTCGTCTGTCTCAATCATTATATTGCGAGAGGCAGCAAGGGGAGAGCTTTGCCAGGAAAATAATTTCAGCAGTGAAAGATTGTTTTCTATTACGGTTACTGCAAAACTGCTCCTCATAATGATGATAACATGATGTTAAGCAGGAGAATTTATTTAATTCACTGCAGTACAATACATCAAAGCAATGTAATCAGAGCTACGAGGCACTTCATTACTTTATAGCTTCTTAGAAGCATGGATCCTTTGAGGGACATTAGCGATATTGCTGATGCGCTGTTGGTACCTGTGAATTCTTTCTTGCAGCGGTCCCGTACGCTCTCCTCCAGATTCTCAAGCTGATGTTTCACCTTCTCATACTCCCTCTCTGCCTGCTGACTCTTTCTCCTGAACACATTAAACAAACACAACACATCTGTCGTAAAAACAAAAAATTAAAGGATTCAAACTTGAAAAAAGTTCCAGAGGTCTAAATGTTTGTTAAAAGGCTTTGGTTTGATTTGGCACAGTTGGCCGATAACTTAGGCTCAGTGTTTCCTCTGAGTCTCCCAAAAATATATAATTAGCGCTGGTATTACTTTGTCACTGATGTCACTTTTATAAATATTCAGCAGGAAAAGTTTAATTTATCCGTGACCGCCTGTGCTTTTTTGGAGAACCTCTGGGATGCAGATACTGATTTGTTCAAATTTAAGCAGGGAAACATGATGGCAATACAGTTTAAAAAAATACCATATGTGCATTTATATATACCAAACAGAACAGAAAGTGATCATTGTATGTGTTTAAGTGTATGTGTTTGTGGTCAAACTGGTTTTTACTGTACACATCTCTGACATCCTAATGATCCTGAACTTAAGTAACGCCTCGTTCATTGAATGTCACATCAATACTTATCTACAAACTGGGTTTTCAAAGGTCACGAGAAAAGTAAAAAAGTGTTTCAAGAAAACATTATTGAGCAATTATTGTTATTATTGTACAAGAACAGCAGTGGGAACTTAAGCCAATTTCAACAAAACGTTAAGGGGTCACAAGACAAAAGCTGGAGCTGGGAACCACTGGAATAAAAACATTGTGGGTTTGTAAATTGTTTAAAATAATAACATTTCAAAAAGGCCTACACTGAGTCTATGTGGCATTTACCAGTGGGGTCAAGAGGTTCAGATCATAAACATTTCTGATAATCTAATCTAAAAAGTTAAAATACTAAAATAGTATATAACCCCAAAAATAGCTTAACTTACCTGTAGCAGTAGACAGAGATAGCGATGATGAGCAGCATGGGCACGATGACAGCAGGGATGATGATGTAGAGTGGCAAATCATTCTTCTTCTCGTATTGCACCGAGCCGACCACCCACTCCCCTTTCCCAAACTTGATCTGTGGATAAACACAGAGAGAGATAGAGAGAATCTTATTATCTGCACAAGCTCTTGACATTTTAGCCTGAGATTTATTCAGGTAGGTGTCTATGGTAGAGTTTCGACATCGTTGGAGAGGAAAGTGGGACCGAGGAGGATCTACATAATTGCCCAGAGTTCTGCAAAATCAGCTGCAGGACCTTTCCGTATTGCTAAAGTGCTGGGGCTATGTGCAAGTTTGTGGGAACACATTAACTGAACAAATGCATGTGCATTGAGTTTGAGACATTATAATCAAGCCTTTTGTATGTAGGTATTCTGCACCTTTCAATAGTCCATTGGTTTCACTTCTTTATGCAGCGCACAGCAACAGATTCGAAACAATAGCTCACTTTACCCAGAATTACCCAGAGGAGAAGTAACGGTATTCATCACAATTGTGGCTTGGCTATAATTAAATGTAATTATAAAGGGCCTGTAGCTACATGAAAACTGTTCAACCAGTGAAAGAAATGGGATCCCCAGAAGAACAGAGGACACGCCTAGAGATTCATGACGCATGCATGCTCCAATCTGCAAGTTTCTGTAAGTACATTTACTCAAGCAGTACATTTAAATACAAGTTGGACGTACTTGCACTTCTGTATTTCCTTTTCATGCCATTGTATACATCTATTTCACTACGTATCAGAGGGAAAGACTGTCCTTTTTTTCTCTTCAATGACATAACATATATTAATATAATACTTAATAGGGCCATTTTTCTGTTTTACGTACATATCTACATTTTCCTGATGATAGTTTCATATTTCTTGTAGTAATGGAGTATCTTTTACAATGTGGTATTGGGCATTTTTACTGAAGTAGAGGATTTAGGAAATTATTTCCTCCCCAGCTGTGTATGTGCCTGACTTTAGTTGATCTAACCGTTAAGTCCAGTAGCTCGGGCCGAGTGTCTCTGCGGTGCCGTCTGGAGCGAGCGCTGGGCGTGGTGGAAGGTGGGTCCAGAAACAACTTGTCATCCTGAAGCGTGTTGACCAGACAGGGAACATCGCCAACAAACGCTTGAGCCTCTTTGGCCGTCATAGCTTTGGAGAATCCACGGCCCTGCAGGGGAAGATCGACTGTAACGCTCAGAGTGTCTTGACAAAATTACATGCATTTATACACCATCAAGTAGACCCATCATATAATGAGTATTAAAAAAACATTTTCATTAGTAATGGATTGAAAGTTTATAACAGCTCTTCACTGTTCTGCTATGCGTGCCAAAAGTAATTAGAAAGATTAAGATTATAGTCATCGTAAGCACATTCCTAAGTAAATTCTTAGTTAAGACACTGAAGGCACAGCTCCAGTCAATCCCACAGTTCTGGCATTGCTATATACACTTTGAGATCCTGCAGCACACTTTTATATCTACAGGCATGCTTTCAATTATTCTAATGCAGTCTGCAATATAAGAAAGGGGAAATTAGCTTAAGTAAACCAGCGTCTGAGTAATTGAAAAGACCTTTTTTTTTTTTGCAGATGCCTTTCCCGACTTATTTATTTACTGCAGTACTTACTGAGTGTCTACAAAAAGCAATCACCTTGGACTTCCGCGTGGAGTTTGTGATGGACATTTGTCTATATTGTCTATAGAGATTTAATAGATTTTACGACTAATGAAACATATAACTTTATGTATATGTAAATAAGATTGCGTGTAAAAAACATATTAACCTTAAACTTTTCCCTGCTCACCCTATCTGGGTTCTTTAAACATTAGTGACCGGGTCGCTGTAGATTATCCCTAACATAGCGACTGCCCTCTACTTGCAATTGCAATGATTACTGCTATTTGCTAATCTGGAAGCACTTGACATATAGACCATTTTACAGCCGACGTCATGATTACATCTCCATGTTACAAAAAAACAAGGCAGACGTGACTAACATCATTGAGAGATGAGATAAATGTTACTAAGAGGTTAAACTATTACCAAGATGAAAAGATGGTCCACTATTGGACTTGTTTTTTTATGAACCAGTAAAGAATAGTGGAATTAGCATGCTAACTAGCCAACCTCTTGCTACCTGGCTAGCTCGCTAATAAGTCCATCATGCTTTCACGAAAACACTGGATACAGTCAATCTGTTGATAGAATGAATTACAACTTAAATGTTCACTTTTTGGTCCAATATTGGAAACACGACACGCTGAACAATGTTTACAGACGTATTTAGATGTCGAAAGAGAATATTTCCTTCTGGATATATTTGAATGTTTTCTTAAACGGAAACTTGAAGGGCGCTCCCATTGTTGGTAACACAGAGGGAAGCCAAACGTAGTTCATTTGCACATACTACCCACACTGCAACGATACAAAGCAGGTTGAAAATATGCAAAGTTTCCCTTTAAGGTTTTTAATCATTTTGGCCTATGACCACTTAAAACAAAGCTATGTTTACTGGTTGTAACCAAAAATGACTTTCTTCATTCCTTGTTTGTGATTGAGGATTTTTTCAGAAATATGTGTTTTTTTCCTGGTAATCCTCCCATGACCCATGGGATTTACTTTAACAACCTGTAAACAGTTTCAGAGAAAAGGGTATTTGCATTAAGAATATTAAAATATTACGAATTTGTCGTTTAAAATGGTTAAAATAAATAAATGAAACTACTAATGTACATTTGTACTCAATTCATTTGACTTCCCAAAGAAAAACCCCACTGTGCTAAAATGTTAAATGTACTGCTATTTGCATAACTTCTATACAATGAAGCCCATCCATAACATAAGCAGCTCAAGAGTGAAAATGTGGTGCAGCAACTGCAACTCAGCATCTTTTCCATTTTTATCCTCAAGCCAGATAATAACACCATTTATCTTAATTCCTTCACACAAAGAGACATATTTCTCAGAAACACTGTGCTGCCATATTACAACTGCCGCACTAAAAGGGACCTGAGCAGCCTGCACTCACAGTGACGATGATGATGCTGGCCTCCGTGATGACCTTCTTGGTCAGCTCGTTGAAGCTGGGGTTAGGGTGGTAGTTGAAGGGCTTTAGTTCCTTCCTGAAGTTGTCAAGGTGGATGGAGGTTTTAAAGGTGTGGTTCAGGGAGCTGTTTACTGTTGGAGACCAAAACTGGATGACAGTGTCGTTCTTCTCATGGGCCTCCTGAATCTATCAGAGGGTGAGTAAAACATAACTGGACATAAGTACAACATAACCGGACCTCAACAACAAAGCAAAGTTTTATGTTGACACGTAACAGACACAAAGTAAAAAAAAAAAACAGACATGAAGGAAAATATAGCAGTATTCAACATAGAATATTATAGTGAGAGAGAGAAAAGCAAACAGTGGGTGTTTTTCAACGAGGCAGTGAATTAACACTTTTGTTGTGTGAGGGAAGAGTGTTTCAGGGGTTTAGGGGGAGAAAGTCTGGTTTGGTATTATTGGTAAGGTAAAAGTATATGTCTCTTTTCAGACATTCTACTAGAATCCCAATCTGCCATTGTAAAATAGCAGCCTGTGATGAATCACAACTCACACTGAGTCATTCCTCCTCTGGCTTTGTTCATTTGGTTTTGATTAACTGGAGCGATGGTGATATTTCTGTCACTCTCTGATTGTTTCGATACAGGGCTGACAATACTGTGTGTGACAGCTAAACCCTACAGTCCTACACACAGTTACGTTTTTCAAAAGAACAAAGCAAAACACGTAGGCTACATCAGATCATGCTTTGAAAAAGTCACGCAGACCTACTATAAAGTTTGAGACTTGTTTTATGAGTTGAATGTTTTTTCCTAATTTTGCTCTAAGTGAATTTGTCCTAATAAAGTGCTCTAAAAGGAACAGTGTGTAGGATTTAGTGGGATTTATTTGCATAAATGGAATCAAACATTCATAACTATGTTTTCTTAAGTGTATAATGTTTTTATTAAACAGAGGCTCTGCTGACTGACTGTCTCTTCTGACCATACAATATGTTGCTCTGTAGTAAAATTAATGTTTCAACATTTTGGGAAATGGTGGAGAAGATTTATTATACTCATATATCTGCCCGATAAGTATGACGCAACATCAAGTTTAGCCCAAAGACTGGCAAAGGGGATAAAAGCTAGCCTGGCTCTATTCATAAACCAAAGCATTGAACAAATTCCAATTTTGACTTTATGATAGAACTGAATGAAAAATCAGCGGATTACAAAAGTTATTACAAAAACCACAAATCTGACCCTCATGATGGTGCTAGAGGAAAAGTCAGGAGTCCAAATTTCTTCATACGATCTACTTTGTTTTGTGCTACCCATTTTAATTTAGTGATATTTAAATCTACATTTAGCAATAACTTCTCTTGTAACTAGGCTAAGTTTGAAGTTACGAGCAGCTGGTGCAACCAGCTCTAGAAGTCTATGTTTACAATTACAAACAAGAATTTCAGGCTCTTTACAGCCAAAAGAAAACCTCAGTTCTTTGAGCTGCTGACCTGACCTACAATGTAATCAACATGTTTTCACCACAAGCCAGCAGCCAAAAATATTTGGGCCTAGTTCAGTGGATAGACTTAAACCAAGAGAGGCTTATGAAGTTGACCAGCCAAGGCCTTTGAGATAACACTCTACATTCGCTGCTAGGTTGTGGCAGCCAGGAGTCTTTTCAAATCTCTCCGGTCCCCCGGGTAGCAGGGGACCAGGGAAAAAACCTTAATGCCAGTATTAAATTCAGCACTTTAAATGAAATGAACAAAATTGCTACTGCTTAACACTGCCCAGTAAACTGGAGGGTAGACAGCAGCACGCTGTGTGCAACTCATTCAAGGCAGAGTCAATCCATTGATTAAGCTGGACGAGGAACATAGTTGTTTCTTGATGAGGTAGAAACAGTGGCGCTGCTATCTGCAATCTTACAGGTTTTAAGGATTTATAGCCTAAGAAGTGGGATGAAGTAATACTGGCTTATGGACTCTCTCTGATCAGGGGAAGCATGGAGGAGTGCAGATGTGAGTTTGTTGGTGTGTGTGTGTGTGTGAATGCTTGACAGAGTTGAAATAAATCACCACCGAAGTTGTGGGCTCATGAGAAGTGTGGAGATCGATTGGACAGTGTTGCTACTGTGAGGCGGAGTAACAGATGGAAAAGTAGAAAGAAGAATTGTAAAACAGAGTTAGTGAGCAAATAAATTATAACTTTTAGAGGAGGATAATCAACGGGCTGATGGGGAGACGCTGATATTAAAGGAAGTAGAAAAACAGTCATGGTCAAAAACAGATATGGAAGACACACCTCAAAAGCTTTTGAATTCTCTCCTTCAACCTTAAGGACTGCAGTCTGGATTAGGTTAAAGCCGGAGCCGGTCACCACAATGTTCCTCCCTCCACTAAAAACACAAACACACACACAGATGTACAAAACACATTAAAACCTATAAATGCCATCTAAAAACAGATATCCCCAGCCAACCTCATCAAGACAAGCTCATAGAGAGAGTTACAGGAAGACAGACACACTTCTTAAATTGCACCTGGGGTCCTTTTCACCGGAGATGAAAACAAATTAGTTTAGCCTGAGAGCTACATCTATCTGTTGTCTGTTGTTCCAGGCTGCGTGCCTAATCACACGCGCTCTAGTGCTTTCAACTGCACAGAAAAAAGGAAGGTAACCGTCTAATGCATCCATTTTCAGAGATCATCAAGCAGTTTGGTACAACATCAAAGACTAGCATTTTGTATCCCCTTCAGCAAATCAGGAGTAAGTATGGGAAATATTCTGCACACATACACAAACAACTGGTATACTCTAGGAGGACAAATCTTACTTTAAATCAACGAAAACGGTTCTTGGCATTAATAACCTTTACCAAGGTTTCAGACAGTTGCCTTTCTAAGTGTTCAATTTTCCATAACAGTACTTTTCTATATGACCTTGTCATCAATGTCAACAAAGCTACCTTTTCTCTTCTTTTTTGGCTTCTCAACAAAAGCAAAGTGCAAAGTATTTTAGTCAACCTTGATGTTATTGTGCTATTTTTAACAATTAATCATTATCAAATTTTCCTCAACATATTTGTATCTGCAGACTCAGACAAGAATGACATCAATAAGGAAAAGAAGAGCGTGCATCCTACAGCTTTCCAGCATTCTACTGTACAGCCGTGCTAATTGACTTGATGATGAGGAGCATCAACTGGGAGCAGGAATTTGTTTAAATTTCCATGACAATCCACTCAATAGTCGCTGAGACATTTAAATGAGACATTCAAACTGACCAATAAGAACCCTGGGGTGGCGCTAGAGGAAAAGTCAATGGATTATCACAGGTAATGGCATTAACTTTCTTAGCTCCATGGATATCTGTACCGAATTTCATCCATCCAATAGTTGTTGAGATATTTCAGTCTGGACCAAATCGGTTGACCAACCAACATTGCCATTCTTAGAGCCACGGTCCACACCAATAGCTTGGCTGAAAACTTAAATCTAACAAAAATAATTTTAAACACTTGTGTTTGAGCGCATCTAAAATAAAAAAAGAAAGCGATCCCTTAAAAATCCCTGTAGCTGTTGTAGCGGACTTCCCAAATCTCTACAAAGAAAGTGAATGGTAAAACATGATGTGGACGGAACTTGAAAATAACACACTCTAATTTAAATTGAACTTTCATTCAACACTATACGTTTCCAGGTAAAATTAAATATCAATATTACAAACACTTTAATTCGAGGTAAAACGCAAGTATGCTGCTGTTTTATACTGACCAGACAAAGCTTTCTTTGGGGTGGTGGTCCAGCACGATGGGATTTTCCAAGAATTGGAAGGCACTTTGGATGGTTTTTATGGTATTCTTTCCATACCTCACTGTGATGGGGAGAGGGTCAGAGGGCACCTTATCTGTTCGGTATTCTCCTGTCCTGCAGGTGATCTCTTCTCCGAATTGCTTCCTGCAAAGACAAGGACATAATAGTAACTGGCTGCAGGAGTGGGGTCGCACAAGGTCACTGTGCAGTGGAAGCCAACATGGCAGCAGTCTGACAGCTTGTTAAATCCTGGCTTTGCTGCTCCTCTAGTTCGTTATTTTTCCGTTACCTCTGCCTAAAATGTCACCATGGACTGGGTTTGACAGAACACTGTTGGTCAGAACAGCGACGGCAAATGGTAGGTGAAAAAAAAAAATCCTGCTTATGACACCAAAGTTAAGGTCAATTCCATTTTTTCTGCAGAAATGTAAAAAAAGAATCAATTTATGGGCTTCAAAGTGTGCCTACTGTAGAATTAGCATAGAATACAATGTCTGAATAACAAGTAGCATTTATCAGTTGACGAGACTGAATTGAAAGAGAATTGGGCTTTGGCATGAATGACAATTATTGAGGAAAGGAGCCCTTACACAGTGCAGTCCACCCCTCCGATGGAAACCTGGACATCCTCCTTACTGCCAGTGTCCAGATATGTTCCAGAAATGGTAATGAGGGTTCCCCCAGCTTTCAGACCTCTAGAGGGTTTCACCAACTCTGGAATGGGGTCCTGGTGAGGATGGAGACGGGGTGCAAGGTGGCAAGACACAGCATGAATACATACTCGTCTTTCCCCCAAAAGGATTTACATGCACACACAAGCTCTAACCCACAAGTTCGCTCACACACGCAACAACAACACACACACACACACACACACACACACACACACACACACAATGCTATGTTATATAGTTACACACATTTCCTCTCAACCTCCTTGATCTCCAGCTCTCTATTAGAAACGCACCCACACACCCACACACCCACACACACACACACACACATCTGCCTCAATTTGCTGAGCAAACAGTTAGGCGGAGCACTCCCCTGTGGGGAAGCTTTAGCGGAGCTAGAGATATGAAAAGCCAGTTTAATACTTTAACAGGCTACAGCGTAGCTATTTGAGAGAAAAAGGGGGCCTACTGCACAGCATCTGGTTAAAGAGGAATGCACACACATTGTGGTTTTTCATACAGTGCATTACCATTGTAGTGTGACAGCATCTATGTGGTGCATTGACCAAACATTAGAATGTACATTCTGCATAAATGACATTCCCTTGGTATGTTCTGATAAGGAGCTCTCATCAGTTAGGAAATGGAAACATAATAGAGACCATAAAATAACAAAGTCAGCTGAAAGCTTTTAGATGAGTTTATTTTTTGGGTAAAGTGTTGTATGCCTCCATATTGAAAGTGTGTAGAGAGTGAGTGAATGTGTGTGTGTGTGTGTGTGTGTGTGTGTGTGTGTGTGTGTGTGTGTGTGTGTGTGTGTGTGTGTGTGTGTGTGTGTGTGTGTGTGTGTGTGTGTGTGTGTGTGTGTAAGTAGTGAAGTAGTGAGTATTTACCCTGTAGGTGAATCGCCAGGAAGAGGTTCCTCTCTTTCCTCCCTTAACCTCCACCTCCACCTGGCCCCATTTTTCATTGTCAACAGGGCCGATCTCACACACCACACTGAAAAGGATAACGTAAAACAATATATATTTAAGAGTTGTGCTGCAATTAACAATCATTTTAAAATATTTTATTAATTAATTGATTGTTTTTTTCTATAGAATAATTATGAAAAAAAAATGATATCCTGGAAACTTCAGGTGAGGTTAAGATACGGGGAATATTTGACATGCTGCCGTTTTTGTCCATTGACTAAGCAATTAACTGACTTGTTTTAACTACATGTAAGACCTGTATTCCAGATTAATGTTCAACCTCAACAGGCTTGAAAAAGCACTTGATCGGCATTTTCGGAACTTAAACAACTTCCACAAATCAAAACTTGTGGAAGTAAACAAAAAGGAACAAACACGTTCATCTGACAACCAAGCAGATATGAAGGCAGTATGTTTTTTAATGGCAGATTGGCTGCTTCTAGCATGTTAGAAATTGTGTCCTTTGGGAATTTTAATCACACTGCATAGTCTGGGAAAAGTGTGATAAACCACACATGTCCACAAGGAATATGTGTTGCTGATGAAACAGGTCAGCATAAAATGGCAAGCAGCATTCTGGATAACAGGTGGGCCACTAGTAGACAATTAACAGCTTCCACAGTGATGTGTGAAGGAATGAAATATTAAAGCGAGTGAGCTCCAACATGCTGTAGACCATGGAGGACAACTAACGACAAAATGAAGCCTACAGCCGGCATGTGAGCTCCAGAAGTGGATGATTTAAGGGTGAAAAACATTCCATCTGGTCTCATAAATCCTGGTTTATGCCTCATCATGCAGATGGCGGGGCAAGAATTTGTCATAAAATGTGGATCCATCCTGCCAGGTGTCAACAGTTCTGGTTAGTGGCTGCGGGGTGACGATGTGGATTTTCATATACCATTTGCATGAAGTGAATGCCGCTGTGACTGAAGTGCATATGCGAGACTTTAAGTATATTCCAATGTTTTTTTTGTGTCTGCAGCATGAAGAGGCAACCAAAAAGATGTGGCACATGTGTGACGCTATCAAATCAGTGCTTAGGTGAATTCATAGCTCAAGGAATTTAGGTTGTTCTGCTCATTTGTTGCAGCAGACAGTATTTAAAGACTGACATTAAGCAGTATGCTCTAGATGTGGAAAGAACATTTACTCAAGTACTGTACTTAAGTACAATTTTGAGGTACTTTCTGATACTAATGCAATTCATTTCAGAGGAAAATATATTGAAAATATATTTTTTCCTACCGGTGTAGTGACATTAAAAAAACATGTACAATTAATTGTTTAAGATTAAACAAATGGTTAGGGTTTTTTTTTTGCTTGCGATTGTTCAAGAAAGAGAAGTGTCTAATTTACTGACACCAGATGTCTATGAGTTATTAGAAGTTCCACTGAAAAGACAACCCCCCCCCCCCCAACTTATCTGATAGTTTATTTCTTTCCTACACCATTACTCATCTCACAACCCAAACTGTATATGCAGTTAAAATAGGCTCCACCACGACCAGAGCCAGTGAAATGCTACTTAGGCATTGATACGCCAGATTTAACAATGTTATAATGTAATATATAATAATACATCAGTCACAGCGGCCATTTTTCTTCGAAAACAAGTAATTTAGTTGTTTGTACGTCCACTGAAAAAGGGGATCAGACTACTTCTTCCACCACTGCTATTCAGATCAATACAGTAGCATAGTGAGCAAATTACAACATGAACCCTGGTAATCTTCCTTTTGGCAAACCTGCCAAACACAGTTTGACCAAAAGCAAACAACAGAGAAACAGTGCGTGTGCTGCTTCTGCTCATACATAAATACATTAAAGTGAGTGTTACCTGGTGGAAACAGAGTACTTCTCCTTCTGATGGATACAGGGCTCCCCAACCACAGTGATGCTTATTATGTCTTCCTTGTGGATGCCGAGGTTGGAGCCCCGGATGGTGATGGAGATCCCTCCCATCAAGGGGCCGAAAATAGGGATGATCTGTATGGGGAGATACAGTGGTGGTGGTGTGTGTGTGTGAGGGGGGGGGAGGGTTAAAAAAAGAAGGGATTTGAACAGATTAGTTGTGCAATAAGAATGTACAAGAGATTTATGCAGTCTGTTTAAGTCCGCTGAATGGTTTAAGTGTTTAATATTCAAGACCATGGTTGAGAATTACATCCATACTGCATGAGCCACGTTTGCATATATGTGTATGTATTAGAACAACAACTGATGCTGGATTTTGGATGTTGATACAAAAGATACTTGAGTATAATAATCTACATTATAACATATATGCTGATATGTTATGTGTGTTGATATTTTGAAGCTGAACAGTATTTTGTATTATCAAAAATGACCATAATAGTGGATTTGAGATAACATTAAGTATCACTGCAATTTCAATAATTTTGAATAATAACTATGAATAAAATCTAAACTAATGATTCAATTTTCTAGTTAATGGCATGTTAGCATGCTAACATATGCTAATTAGCACTAAACATAAAGAACAGATAAGGCTGATAGGAGTTTTGCAGGTACTTGGTCATGAACTAAAGTACAAATTGAAATTGCAGTGTGGCTTGATAATGGTGATGAATAACAAAAAAATCAGGTGATCGCCAAAGTTATTACGATTCATCTGGTGGGGGTCACATGTGTATACAAAATGTTGTGGCAATCCATCAAGTATTAGACAGGACATGGCACTAGAGGAATCAGTAAAGTCCATATGATTTATCCTCTGGGGACGATGAATGTCTGAACAAAATGTCAGGTCAATCCATCCAATAGTTGTCGAGATACCGACATAATCGATGATGTACATAAAAATGCTAGAAAACATCTAGCCGACGCACACACACACACACACTGTGATATCTTCATGTATCGGTCAGGCTGTTGTATGCTTGGTCATAACCTCTATCACATTGACATCAACGATTTTTGTCAATGACAATGAGACACCAACAATTAAGTGAGCAAAGAAGGAATTGATCCAATCTTGATTGTGCTGCAGATCAACTCAACGTGACCTCAAGGAGAAGCAACTCCTCCGTCGAGAGAAAGTGGAGAGGAAGTAAAGTGGTCCAATCAATAATCCAATCACCAAAGTCGCTGCCTTTTCACTGCTAGTCACAGGCCTTCATGCACGTACTGTCTCCAGTTCAAAGGTTGACATAAAGAGATGACAACACGGTAACTACTCACGCCAGTGATCTGGGGGTCGGGGCACTCGGTGTTGTGAGGTTCATCAGACCCTTGTTGGTCAGGATTGCAGAGCTTCTTGTACACACACGCCCTCTGCTTGGCGCACCACACACAGCTGTACTTTGGATCTGCATTCTTACAGAGACTACAGTCCTCCCTCCCCATGGAGCAGTTGTACAGAGTGACTATAGGAGAAATAGTGAGGGGGAAAACAATTAGCACATTTTGAATTATACCACTTTTCTCATACTTTTCATCTCACTGCATCTTCTTAAAACTTGAAGTTACATGACGAGGAAAATTAACTTTTGCTTGAATCCTTATTCTGTCAAAACATGTTTGGTGACTGAGTCATTACCAAATAAGTTTCAAATTATTTTTAAATTAAAGATTAAAGGCAGCCTCCTCAGATCTAATAGAGGCCCCACACTGGGACTAGCAGTGTACACACAGGGCATTAAAAATACTGTAAGATCTCGACATTAAAATGTGAGAGAGTGTACCATTCAGCGTGCTGTCCATCTTCTTGCCTGACTCTTTGTCCTTCACGTAGAAGAGAACACTGGTCTCTGGTGACTTGTCGTAAGAAAACTAAGAAATTGGAAGAAAATTAATTATTAATACAGAACCCAGTGATTAATGGCACTTAAGCTCTTCTCGGCAAACAGTGTGGGCTGCCGCTCCCTCATGCCAAGGGAGGAAAAAGAAAAAAAAATTTACACCCCGCCTGGCAGATTTTCAGCTGAAGAAATCAATGTTGGGAAAGAACATAGCTGGGGGCTAGGTACTGTTTGAGCCTCCAAATCACAGAATTCACAATGTGGAGATGCTGTTAAAATAACTCCAGTGAGGAGACTCTGTCCATTAGAGGGAGCTAGAGAATATCAAAGGGGCTGCTAAAGGGTGACTTGATTTATAACCCATAAAAACAAAGTCAGTTAATAGAAAGTTTGGATCTCGACTTTTTCACGACAGAGAGATTTAAAATCAAGTGGAGGACAAATTGGCAAGGAGCCATCTGAACTATCTCAGTAAAGGAACAAAATCAGCAGAGAGACAGTTGAGGGTCGTGCGTCAAGCAACTAGAAGACAGTCGTACTCACATTGAAGCCGCTGAAGGTGTAGAACGGGCCATCTTCATGATTTACGTCCTCTTCTGTATTTCTCATCAGTTCAGTGCCGATCGTGAAAAAACGATCCTAGAAAACAAAACAGAAAAAAAGAAATATGAATGGATTTATTTATGTAGATCCTATTTTATTGTTCTCTTAAGCTCCTAATTTTTTTCACTGCTGAGTAATAAATGTGAAAGACAATGTTGTACTGTGGCATGACTGGCTTCCTTCTTTTTGTTCACAACTGTATCAAAGTTTTCTATAAAAGAACATGACACACAGATGGTGTTAGCGAGGAGTCTTTAACATGTTTTTGTAATGGATACTAGTTATCAATTTGGTTGTTAGTGAAAGACGTCTGTTTCTGCTGTTGCTTTCAGTTTTTGCTGTGTATAAATACAGTTGTTTGCATATAGTTAAATACTTTTATAAAATTGGTAGCTCAAAACAAACAATCTGGTTCACATTCATGATATAATACCCACATACGACTGCTATGACCTCTAATTCCTTTGTCAGTATCGCTCAACGTCTGAGAAATATGAATGTAACACTTTTGTGTTGTCATGGTTGCTTAGCAATATGGTCACATTGCTAAAAATAGATTATGGCCATAAGTGGCCACAAGTGCGAAACCTCTCTCAAAAGCCATTGGCAACTAAAACTAAAGGACCGAAGAAAGTGGAGCAACATCCTCACCAAGCAACACATCTCCACAAATAAAGGGCAAGACTAGTATGAGCAGTTATCAAAGTCATCCTACTGACACTGTACAGTTTTCCAGTGGCTGCAAAATAGATGGCAGCATACAAATAATATAAATGAAGAACCAAATAATAAAAACAATAAACCATCAAACCTGTGATGGAAAAATACAAATATTCTAGCTGCTAGTTTGCGTTCCATAGCAACCGCCTCGGGGCGCCAATTGTGCAGGCAACTAGCCCAGGAGGGCCTCTTTTTGTGAACATTATTATTCATTAATAAAAAGACATTTAAATTGGATTTTATCTATCGCTGTCATACCGCCATACTTGATGAGCGTTTTATAAAAGCAATAGTTCACTTCAGACGGCAATATATCGTGATCACATAACGGATAAGGGGAGTAGCCCAACATGTGTATTTTTTTTGTCCCACTATGTCACCTCATGCTCTGATTGAAAACTGTGATCAATCCGGCTCACTGCCGGCCTAATGCCATACTGAATAAATGTTTAAAAGAGCCAGTTAGTTCTCCAGAAATGTTTGAAATTCTGTGTCACTTTACCTTGTAGAGGTCCAAATTGATCCCCTCGAAGCTGATACGAGTCTTGTAGCCCACGGGGATCAGCCCAGGATCTGGATTCTCAAACTTGGGACACTTTGATCCCTGAGAAGGCAACCAAACAAATCAGATACTCTCACTTTCAGTAATTTACATTTTAAATATGCCAACCACTTAACGGACACCCTCATCTGCAGTTACAGATAAGTGTATCGCTGAAACATCTGCTCACTTAAAAATTGATATCCTCCACCCTACAGTATTTGTCATGCAAGATGGTGCCAGCTGATACCGGGATTTGAGTTCTTTATTAATTTTCAGGGGAAATTTGGATCGCTCATGCGTCCCGTCACGTGTTGTTATTAGATGTGTCTTTTGAAACTTCTGCTACACTTTTTCCACACACAATCAGAGATGAAACTCCTTGACATGCCATTGATGTGTTAACACTTGAATAGACTCACCTGACGGTGCTTGATGATGTTGGTACCAGACACACTTTCGTCCATGTCGCTGCAGGTGTGATCTTTTGTGTTCCACTGGCAGCCCCACGAACTGGCCACACATGACATGCACCTGAGGACACACACAGAAAAATAGACAAATAAAAACCAAAGATGGGAAAATGCTTTCACGGGCATATAGTTAGGCAGTCGCACACACACAAAATCACACACACAAACAAAATCTTAAAACATGCAAACTCATCAAAGAGCGTTCGGCAAAAGAAATCCATGGTCGCTGACAACGAAATGGATCTCTGCAACTTCACATAAGCAAAGCTCATTCATCACACATTCCTTGGCATGAAAGAAATGAAGAAAAAAATAAGGAGGGGGGAAAAAATATGGCGAGATCGACTTTCATTTTTTGATTAATGAAAAGGAAACTGAGGCAATTTCCTCGGCTTGGTAATAAAAGGAGGAGAGAAAATGCAAGAGGTGCATTCAAAATTACCATGCATCACAATTTACAAATACAGCCTTGATCTCTCATCTGTTCATGCACGGTGATACATTTACATCAAGGTTGTCAGTTGATGCTGTGTTCAGTGTCACTGTGTATTTTCAGTGAGTGACAGAGCAGAACTGATAGATTAAGAGTCTGACTCACGGTGTGTTTTCGGATTTTCTCACTGTGGCAGCACAGTTATAGAACTTGAACTCCCGCGTAGCCAGCTCCACAGTCTCGTTGACGAAAATCCTGACGGCCACGGCCACAAAGTCTGAGGACGCAACAAAGGATGTGTTCAAATGTGCTTCTATAGCTTTTGGTGGGATACGAGTTTGACACATTAATGAAAGGGGATGGTGTCATTGGGAATAATTCTGAATATTCAAGACCTCCATCGTTCATGAGAAGACAAAACAACACAGGAAGGAAAACGTATTCTGACACACAAGACAGGATCTTTAAATCATTTTTGACAGTGGATGGCCCTCAACTACCTTTATACTTGTTATGTATTAATGTATTCATGTAATCAGACTTAGAGTCTACAGCCATGCTAGTGCCTGTGTAAAGCTGTACTTATGCACAGAAGTACTCTGAGCTAAATGCACCCGTCACCATGCTTACATGCTCACAATGATAATGCAAACATGATTATCATTTAATATTTCAGTTAAGCATGTTAGCGTGAATACATTTGGTAAAAAGTAAAAACAAACACAGCCGAGGCTGATGGGAATTTCATTAGTTTTCAATAAGGTAAGGTCTGCACACTTACTCCGTGCCACAAATAAACTACTATGTTTCCTACTTGGATCTTCAACAGGTCAGAATGTTTGAAAAGTGGAAACCACACCCATATTCATACATCACGCACACCAACAGGCAAACAAGCTCTGTGATGGCAGGTGGGGTTTATCCCAAAAAATGGGTGAAAAAACACCCTTAATATACAATTCAATCTAGTACATAGAAAATGTACCCAAACGACATATCAAACATATATTTTATTTAAAAATATTATATCATATTCATCATCATGTATATCAAAAACTTCATCACCTCGGTTCAAAAATATTGCATTAATTCAAGGAAAAAAAGGGAAAGAAGAAATCTTGAATTGGGTCGAAACATTCATCTAAAACAAGTGATCTTTCTCAATAATTAGTTATAATAACATAGTCGTTAATAAACTTTTGTGGCATGAAATGAGTGTACCGGTGTTACCTTTTTTGATTATTGACTCCGTTTTTCTGATAGCCTTGAATCTACCTGATGTGCGTATAATGAATCTTCTTCAATGTCATTTTTTTAAAATTCATCCCGTGAGGGACATGGATGTGTGTACCAATCAGCATAAAGTAAAATAATAAAGCCCATAAAAACAGACTCTGGATAACAGGACGTCTCTATAATACAAGGCCACAAGACTCGCTAATAACCAAACTCTGTTGAGCGGTGGTGGTTTAGTGGTGCAAAATTCCAGACAAATACACAATTAATTAAAACTTAGCAGACATGCTGTAAACCTGGGTCTGGGGGCCCTGAGGCTGTTTGCCCACTTTACCTGCTTTGTCCATCAGTGATACAACCTTGGTTATAAAGGATCACAACAGACACAATTGCCTTGACAAAAGGATGTATGGAATAAAATGATAATTATAAAGGCCATGCCTTGATCCTCAGGTGTAGGTGGAATAAGCGAAGGCTCGGGTAGATCGCAGGAGACCTGACCAGAGTCAGACATGGTGCCTTCACTATCGAACGACTTGATGGAGCAGAGCAAACGGTCAGAAACCCCGATCGCAGGAAGGGAGGGGATGTTGATCTTCACCTGAACACAAAATAATGAATAAAGGATTTGAACGTGGTTGAAACTGAGTTCTTCACAGAAATGATAGTTGCTGAGTATCACTTTAATTGAAATGAATTTCCCTGCTCAGTGTATGATTCTGATCTCTGTATAACTGTTTCCTTTTAAAGCCCGGAGATTGATTGGTTGCTGTTTGTGGATATACAAGAGTGAGTCAGAAAGGGGGGGACAGAGAAATAGTCAGGAATGAAAAAAAAAAAAAAAAAACTTGAGAGAGAAAGAGCACAGGAGAGGCTCTCCATCTTCAGGCTGTGAGCACAATCAACCAGGTCGGTTATAATAAGCCAGTTTGGAGTTTTCTGGATGGATCGATAGTGAGGCAAGAAGACCTAGAGCCCCGGGTCTCTGTTTCACAATGGAAACAGTTTATTACTCAGGCTGTGCATGTTTGTGTGACGTGCATGTAAGAGCGTTCTGCAGAGCGAGAGAGACGGGGAGAGAAGCAGAGAACAAAGAGAGTGAGTTGGGAAGAGAAGCGGCGCAGTACCTTCTGAGTCTTTTTACAAGAAAGATTCGGGGGATAGAAGGAGACAATCTTGACACACTGCTGCCTTGGGCTCCACAGCCAGCCATTCTTCTCCTCCGCCCGTCGGCACTCAGACCTCCTGGTGCACCTTCAGACGAAGGATGAACAACTCCCATCAGCCTCTGCTCAACAACCCCTCGACGCTTTTACAGTACAAGGCCTCAAAAAAACTAACCCCAGCGACTCAGACAGATTTTCAATGTGCTTCTGTCAATAACAACCTCATGCCCAAGCGACTTCAAGCCGGGGTCGTGCAGATTTCCAAGATTAAGTTTTATATAGCTATGAAAAAACTCTAAATGCCCTCATTGATATGTGGTTTTGCAGTGTGAAATATATGAAATAACATTTGATAATGAACAGTATGATTTGATAATAGTACATTGCACAGGTGAAGGAACAAAATACAAAACATAATCTTGAATTACAATGCTATTTTGTCATCATGATCTGGGTATAACACAATTAAAAATAAAATGCACATTATAAAGGGAATAATATATACCTCAGACAGAGATGATGTCAATAATGTGCAAACCAAAAGGAGAACACAATATAATAAATTCATGTCCATTTAATATTTTTCAAAATGTGGAAGTTAAGTAAGGTTGCAACTAAGGATTATTAAATATTTATCTAATCATAGACCAATAATCATATTGTCCAAGAAACATCTGAAAACAGAGAAAAATGGCCGTCACTGCTTCTTGGAGCTCAAGTTCTTGTTATTATATGTCTTGCTTTATCCGACTCACAAGCAGAAATATGAAGCTGGCATCATCAGATGTTTTGTTTTGAACAATGAGAGAAAATATTATCAAACTGGTCGCTGATTCATTTTCGATCGACTGATCAATAAATCTGCTGAACGTTGCAGCTTTAAAGCTTAGCAAGGAGCGTGCATTGTTTCTGAATAAGAGTATCAACAACTTCAAGAGGGACACAATGTTTTTCTGATATTTTTTTCTCTTTCCTGTAAACTCACATCCCTGTAAAATACATGATACATACCACCCCTTCTACCCTCCAGACCCTGATAAATATAGGCTGATGAGAGTAAATTGCACAGACTGCCTTTCGCTGCATGAGGCTGACAAACAGCTTTAATTCCTTACGGCTGCACGGACAACAGGAGATGGAATATAAACACAGAGGGGTACTAAAAGTGTCTGCAATAAAACACTGAACAAATACCCTGCTGTGTTTTACAGATGGAATTGCATGTGTGGGTGTTTGTGTTAGTCTGTCGCTGTCTGCATGTTTTTTTTTTTAAGTGCGTGTGTGATCCTCACCTGCCCTCCAGGACACACCAGCCGCAGTAAGGGTCCATCAGTTCCACACATGATTGGCAGTCCTTCTTTTGGAGGCACATCTGCACCGGCACCTTGGTGATCTGGAGCATAGCAACATGAAATATGATCAAACAGCGCACCTTAAGGGAGACACTGCTCGAAATATGAGGCATTTAAAATACGGCTATAAATGATCCTTGGTTTGTTGCAGGTGTGCAGAGTGGGAGTAAAACACGTCCTGGCAAAGCACCGTGACTTCCTGTCTCTCATGACTGCTCCCCATGTTCTATTACTGAAACAATTGCCTCTCTCTACATGCTAAATGTTTATTGTCCCTAGTGGTGGAAAGCATCTAAGTTAATTTACTTTACATGTGCTTGAGTGCTTAAACATTTTCAGAAAGGGCAGGTGTGTAGGCAGGATTTGAAATTTGACATAACATAATCTAAAGTCTTCCAGAGCTCTGAATCAAATTTCCGAGTTGTTTAGCGATTCAAACAGACTGAAAGAAGGAAAAATGAAATTGCAACTCAGTCTTATATCAGGTTACATATAGTGCAATCATCTTATAAAATAAGAGACGGTGTTATAGATTAAAGTACCCAACAGTAAATAAGGTTTGTAGACTTGGCTCCACGTCAACCAACTACAACATTAACCGCTGCTTACACATTAGTGCATCTGTAATAAAATGCCAGTATTGTAACATATGAAACAACAGCACATTCTGAAAGGGAAAATTCTATATAAGAACTTTTGATTCCTAAGGACATATGCTGAAAATACTTTTACTTTTACATTTTGGTATTTCTACTTTTACTTCACTAAGAAAGATCAGAGTACTTCTTGCTCCACTGATTTTACCCCAGTGTTACACATAAAATATTTGACATAAGACAAAAACGCTTTTTATTTCAACTTCTTTTCATCAGTCCAAGAAAACAACACCATCAGCGATCAACTAACTGGTCATCAATCTTCCCTCGCTGTACCCCACCCTTTTCGGTTTCTATCGCAAAAAAAGGTCTACTGACAATCACACATGCTCTGCAATAGAATCACTGCACCTTGTACCATATATAGCAGATTTATAGTCAAAAACATATTGGCCATATAATTTACAGCAGTCAGTGACAGTTACTTGGCTTTTAATAAATATATGTGAGTCATCTAGTTCCTCTCTTTCTCTATATATATAGTTTTTGTATTTATTTAATACATTTATTTATGTTAATTTAATTAATTAATTAATTTATTTATTTATTTATGTCCCAATCAAGATCAGAAAATATGACTTCTATTCAGTTAAAGCTAGACAGACAGTGTGTGAACAGTACTCTCTTCCTGTGTCTCAAGGACATGTGATGAAGTAGATATTTCTGCTTCAATGTTAATCAATACAGCTGTTGTACTGGTGTTTAACTCTTTACTCATGTAACTGCAACTCAAAGCATCTTTTTGTAGGGTTTAAGTCTCCATTCTTCAGTTTCACATGACTAAAGTGATTGTGTCTTTGGGTCTGAACGCTGCCAAAATGTGGGGTAACCTACATGCCTGAACGCCTCCTGCGTTCACAAGTGTTATATAGATATGATTTTACAAAGGTTCCCTGACATACACACCTTTTTCTCTGTGGTAATGTAGAGGTGGCTTTGACTGAGATCAAAGAAAAGGTTCTTGTTGACCTTCTCTCCCATGGTGTCGCCAGGAGCCTTTCTGTACATGTGTCCCGTCTCAGTCAGGTGTACCTGGATAGAAAAAAATAAAAGGTAATACTATCAGACATAAAGCCTTTAATTCCCTTATCCTGCCTCCCTCAGGTAAGACTAAATGTTTAAAGGGAGAAAAACAATAAGTCGAGCAGAGAAGAGCACAACTCCACCTTGAAGACCTCCCCCTTGGTGTTCCCCAAGAAGGCGATGGTGTGATCATTCTCCACAGAGACGGCCACGGCAGTCAGCAAGCTCGACTCGGTCCAAACCACATCTGCCTCCAAGGCAAATCTGGGATTGCTGGCCAGAGGGGAAGGCAGAAAGTCCCCACCACACTTGAAGTTTTTCAACGTGTCTTTCTATAAAATCAAAGGAAGAACAAAAAGGATGATGAGACATTGTGAACGCTTTAAACCAAAGATAATGAGGGAATCACCTGCGTTGGGGCATTTTCAATATGTTTTGTCTATGAATTGATTTCAATCACAATAAAATGTATTTAAAAGCTTGTTTTATCAGGTAACTTATCTAATTTGCAAGTCTGTGATAACAACTTTTGTTAACACTCATCTAGCAGAAAAATTGACTCAGAACAAATATTCACATATGCAAATTATTTGTTCTTTTTTTGCACTACGAGAGAATATCCCCTTATGATGGACAGTGGGCTGCTTAATTTAAGGTTGAATGAAAATATTGCTTATATTGCAGCCACTTCTGTTAGAGACACACCTATTTGAGTTTAAGAGACATGAATCTATTCTGGTCATATAGACTAAAGCCTGAATCAAAACTGCCTAAATGAGGGTTTAAGACAGTATTAGATGTTACAATGTCATATCTATTAGAAATTTCCTTTGCTTTGTCTTACATTGTCATCTACAGTAAATTAGTTTTTTCATAGTTTTGATGTATACTATGAAAGATGATGCTGTTTTGCCCACCACTATATGGTATTATTCTGGAGGAGTTGAGGGAATTGGGAAAAGAGACACGGAAGTAGGGAAGATATGTGAGACAGAAGGAGAGCTTTAAAGAGAACAATAAAAAAAAGATCTGCAGAACAAAGTAAACACTGGGACATTAAAGTAAACAGTGACACGTCCATGCATTATTGATTACGCAAAGGGGATTCTTCAAAACATGTCCCACTCACATCTGAATTCCAAACTCTGTTTTTTAAACTTTAATCAGCTGACACAAAGAAGCACTTACCGAAATTTTTGATGTGCAGTCAGTTTTAGATGAGTAGGGGATGTCCACAGCGGGAAACCCGGAAATTTTCCCAGAGTCGCTGTAGCAGGCGCTGATGATGTCCATCAGACGCTCATTGATGGAGTTGAGTGGGTACATGCAGAGAGCGGAGTTTTTCTCGTCTTCATCAGGACTCGCCACCATGAACAGAACTTTGCTCCATGAGTCGACCTTCCCATACGTACCTAATTCAGTCATGCTCCGCGCAAGCTCTTTTCCTGGAGAAGCCACAAACGCAGCTTGAACTTTGTTGTATCGGTTATTTTTGCCGCAGCTTAACTGGAGCTCCGTGTGGGAGTAGTAATGGTGGTCGTCTTCGCAGAGACGAGACACAAAGGTGAGGTTTTTATTATCCGTACCGTCAAGTGTCCGCGAAAAGAGGAAATAAACAAAAGTCTCCTCTTTGAAGGCATGGCGGAAGTCATGCAGGTACTTGGGAACAAACGGCGTCGTCTGCACCGTAGATGCCTCAATGATGCTCTCGAACACGACCCATTCACGGAAGTCCTGAAGGATTCGTGTGCTGATGAGTTTTGTACTGTCCAGGCTTCCGTAGCCCTTCCCAACAAGAAACACACTGAAGGTGTGCCCATCTTTTGAGTAGTTTGACATGACGCCCACCACGTTAACGTTATCCTCTATACTAGCCACGTAAGTCCTCTCTCCTTTATTGTCGCTGTAATACAGCTGCTGTTCAACGTTGGTCAGGTTGAGGAGGGAGCAGATGCCTCGGTAGCGGCTTCCACAGACGATGAGTGAACCGTTGGACGGGTGGACCAGCAGAAGTTTGTTGAGGTTGGGCATGGGCTTGGTGTCATAGCAGGCAGAGGCCGGGGGGTACAGGTCCGGGCGTCCTCTTTGGGGCCGGTCTCCGCACGAGCCTGCCGCCTGAGGGACGGCCCCAGCTGGTAGATGGCGTTGACCGCGCCCAAGTAGATGCGACCGGTCTGGGGGTCCTGGACCACATTGTTGATGGAGGTCTCTGAGGTGAATTCCAGGATGGGGATGATGCTGCTCTCCTCCTGGGCTTGTGAGACTGGCTGGCAGAAGAGAAAGAGGAGGAGGGAGACCCAGCTTGCCATCTCTAGAGAGAAAAGAGACAGGTGTTTCATTATTAATGCAGTTAAATGCACTTGTAAATGTACATTAACTATCGACAACCGCAGCGTAGAGTAGGCGTGTGGTTAACATACGACACTTAACACCCACTCAGACATGCAAGGTAATGGTCATATGTACCAGTCAGATGGCCCACTCACAAGGGTTTTAAAGAATAGTTTTGGTAAATACGCTTATTAGTTGTCTTGCAGAGTACATGACGAATTGGAGTCAGGAAACAGACTTAGAGTGTCTGTTCTTTGATTTTTGTACGGAAAAACAAATAAGCTTTAGAGGGGGATGGATGGAGACAGACTTCCTGTTTCCCACTGTTTCCAGTCTTTCAGCTAAGCTAAGCTAACCGTCCCTTAGCTCTGGTTTCTTCTTTACCATACAGTCATGAGAGTGATCTCCTCATCTGACCCTCTGGAAGAAAGCAAACAGTTGTTTTTTTTCCAAAATGTTGAAGTATTCTCATAAAAGGTTTGGTTTGCTGTTACAACAATTTGTGTTCTCAATGACCCTTTAACATATCTAGCCATGCAGATAATTGTATTGCATTTGACAAGGATTTCAGATATCCGTGTCTGAAATTGTCGAAGCTGCTCCAAAACACTGTGAACTGCTTACTTTTGGACTACGGCTTTGGCAAAAAGAAGTTCCCATGAAAACTGTTCACAGCTCACAGGGTACCTGGCATTTGTTTGGGTTGTGTTTCTGTTGAGTTTTTTGAATGATGAATTTTTATTTAATTTTATTCTTTAAGCACCATCCATCCATCCATCCATCTTCCGTAACCGCTTATCCAGTTAAGGGTCGCAGGGGTGCTGGAGCCGATCCCAGCTGTCAATGGGCGAAGGCAGGGTACACCCTGGACAGGTCGCCAGCCTATCACAGGGCTGACATATAGAGACAGACAACCACTCACGCTCACATTCACACCTATGGGCAATTTCAGAGTCATCAATTAACCTAAGCTGCATGTCTTTGGACTGTGGGAGGAAGCCGGAGAACCCGGAGAGAACCCACGCTGACACGGGGAGAACATGCAAACTCCACACAGAAGGTTGTCCAGCCCGGGAATTGAACCCGGGCCCCTCTTGCTGTGAGGCGACAGTGCTAACCACTACACCACCGTGCAGCCCTTCTTTAAGCACCACTAATAAAATTCTCATTTATTTGATGCTGAAATGCCAGAGACAAACTTCCTTTAACCTGGTGAAATAAAACCCAAACTATGTACATGTAATTTGGATATTCTGACCCTTCAAGAATCGCACATATGAAGGAAGCTACTGTATGCTAAAGCTCACAGTTTATAGTGCAGCTGTTTGTGTATGACTCAACTAACTGCTCCAGTTAATCCAGTGTTAATTTGGATTTAATTGATTTAGAATCAGAAATGATCGTTGAGTGAAGAAATACAAATGCTCTGTGTGAGGGTAAAGAAAGATTAAGGCCGAGAGCTATCTCAAACCATAACACAATAAAAGCCTATTTAAAAACCTTGGATCTGTTCCAACTTAATTTGCACTTCCTTTTTCTTTTTTTTGTCAACAACACCTCCAAACACTATGTGCTCAGGAAGTACACTGTTTGTCTCAGGAAACATGATCACACAATATCCCTGTAATATACAGACAGCATCATGTTACCGGCTAACAGCAGGTGCCTGTAGAGTCATCGCTCACTGCTGTTTGCCCCGGCTGTGGTAAATATGGAACTGCAGGTGGCTTTGACGCAGCTATTGCCCACACAACAAATGTGCGTCTGTGTTTGCATGTGCTTTCCAGCTCGAATGGTATCCTCACTTCTTGTTACACCTTGCCAGTCAAGTCCACAGGAACATTTGTCAAACTGAAAAGCCCTGATGACACTACAAGGAGGTTGCGTATTATGTAGTTGTGCATTATTATGTTAACCTGTCTTCCCTCAACGAACTAAGTGGGGAGACCACTGATTAGACATCTACCCAGAGGGAAAGCTTTCTAATTTCACTGGCAACTCCCACCAGCTCTTAATTGCCGACTACTTGATTTGATGATTTTATTTTTCTTGCTATTTACTGCTTTAGTCCTTCTTACACCCCACAACCAATCTGCTTAAATGCATCGTGCCCTTTTTCAATTCGCAGCCTTAAATATTTCAATTAAAATTGAAATGGTGCAATAAAGTCTGTGCTGATTCAGGAAAGAAATGTTATTGAGCTTACATGCACACCACAAGGGGTGGACAAAATAAGAGGCACACCATGTGAAAAACAGTTAAAGCTCTGAGGTAACAAACTTCAATTGCAAAGACAGATTTGCTGGCTAAGTTGAATGACAATTACAAACACGTGTCAGCTTTAAGAGGCGCCACAATAACTCACTTTTATGTTTGAGCTTTCAGGGAAGCGTCACAAAAACTGCATGAACTGCAAAACGTTCTCGCAGCCGGTAAATGTTGACAACATAAACAATCACAGTGAAGCTGCACTGACAAAGAGTGGAGGGAAATTGCAAAATGTTCACAGAAAGTCAGAAGAAATTGCCTTAAAAAGAGACTTAAATGAACTACTCTGTGAGGCAATTTCTGAGTAATAAAGTTTGCTCTGTAAAAGTGAGCCTCACAAAGCCTTACTTAGGGCGTACTTAGGGCAGGGCTGCATTTTGGCAATAACGTGGGAGACGTCAGAGCTAGAATGCGGGCGGCTTTATAGTGAAGATAGAACGACAAATATCACAGAAAAAAATATTTAAGCCCCAATAAATTCAACGCTTGACTGCACCACTTGTGTGAGTGTCATTTCTGGGCTCAGTACTTCAAATGTGCTCTAAGGTTGTGAAATAATCTTCCACAATTAAACCTATTTTTTTTATAATTCTCTTTTTTTTTCTACCTCTGTCGGATGTCTCATTTTATTTTTATGGATTACTGTCTCTGAAAAAATCTGCATGAAAATGCAGATTTTATCATAACTATTTCTATTTTTTTGTCATTGTATTACATTTCTAAGTATTAACCTTAGTATACTCCACCAGCAGAGGTGGGTTATTCTCATTTTGACAGTCTGTTTATGGTTAAACAGTTTGACTAGACAGGTTTAGGTAGTCTGCCATGCCACATGACCTTTAATTTGCATTGGTGTAAACACCTGGCAGGGAAATCTAGTGTTTTGTCACTTCATCAGCAGCTCCTGTACATATAAATTAAACCTATTGTAGTTCTGTGCATCTACAAAATGTCTGTAATCAAACAACAGCTGTTTGCTTAATTCTACAGAGTTGTTTTTTTTCTGTCTGAACAAAGCAAAGAAGACCATACTGTCATAATATAGACTGTGATTGTAAATATGGACAGGAATTGAAGCGTGACTGCCTCTCTGAATGTAACTCCATTGTGCGCCATCTGCCAAAAAACTGTAATATCCGTATTTCTATCAATTTCGCTCGGCCATGATACGGACCACACAGAGAGAGTCCACAAAAGGTGAATTATGTCAATGGCTTCTGTGACAGAAAATTACCTGATTCCTCTGATTTCCAATCAAACATGCTGTGACAAAGCAACTCTCTCAGTTTGTAAGGTACAATGCAAGGACAATGTCTCAGGGCGCTCATTTAGGTTTCAGAAAACTCCAGTTCCACTTACATCCATGACTTCAAAGAGTCCTTTTCCTACTCATGCAAATCTTATAGCCAGCCCTCGATCAGGAAAAAGAAATCCCTCAGATGCTTCATTGTGGGTCAGTGCAAACCAAATTCTTAACATATTTCAAAGGAGCCTGTTCTCTCCGAGGATGTCTCCTCCTGTCGCTCTATCACTTTTCATCCTTTTTTCATGGGCTTAATCCTGAACGCTGGAATTAAAGAGGCTTCAAAGAGCTGAGGAGAGGCAGACGTCTGGTGGGGGTGACACAGGTGGAATGAGGCCCATTTCTCCACAGACCAGCCCACCTCTCTTTCCTCTACATGTCTCTAAGCTGCTGTGAGAGAACATGGCATGTGGGCACACCATCCGACGCGTGGCTATTCTGAATAAATAAAAAGACTGCTAAATTTAGAGGCTGTGTGCTGCATCAGCCTGCAGCTAATGAAGCCTCCAATGGCTTGGGATAAATAATAATGAAACACATCATATGCTAATGAAGCTGGCACATCTGAAAAATCTGATCCTGTATAAGACACAATTGATCAATTATATCTGTCCGACTTTAAGAAATCTCAACTAATTACTCTGCAAATTTTTTCACTTTAAGAGTTCAGGAAAATAACAAATGTTTACACATAATTATTAAACTGAACCAATTATAGTGAATCCTCATCGTCGCTACAGAATCAGTAGTTTTTAGAGGTGGAGCTCTCCATACTGGTGACTATAAGCTTCTTACAGAATGTATGTTACCTACTCATTTTAAAAGACACCAAAAGCCACATAAATAATGATGCAATAACTCTGGAGCAAGTAGGTGGTTCTTGAGCTAATAACCTGAAAACGATGTATCAATTATTGATTAATTTAATTCAGTATTCTCAGTTCTGTGTTCTTATTTCATTATATATCTTAATGTCAGAATGCTAAACGTGGGTAGATTTTGTAAACCCCAATGACAATATGTCCAACAGCCGGTTTCACAAAGACAGACTATGTTCATCCCTGACAAAGTCTAATATGTTGTATTTTTATATATATATATATATATATATATATATATATATATATACACACAATAGTTTGAAAACAAACAAGATTTTGGCCTAGATCTGGGGGCTATTGAACTGAGCACGGTAGAGAACGTTATAAATAGAGACCCCCATCGCTTAGTGAATGAACTTGAGCGACACCATTTGATTTGGCAAAGTGATTCGTAATTTCCACCTACAGTTTATCTCTATTGTTGAAGGGACAATAAACATGAAGAGAAAAAGCAGCTGATGTACTGGATGAGCAGGCTTGAAAATAGCACCTGAAGGTGTGTCTTTTTGTTGGCTCACCGGTCATTACACACACACACACACACACACACACCACACCTTTTGATTTTATGACAACTCTAGTGCCATCTCTTTGAACCTCCCTCGACAAGTTAGGGCACATCTGGACAGGAAAAGAAGCTCTCAGCAGAAGGAAAATGGAAGATAATTGAAAAATGGCAGGTGTGCACCCCGACACACACACACACACAGATTCATAGGCTTAGGGATACATGTGCATGCACCGATACGTGCACCGGCGCAGCTTGAAGTGCTGACAAGGTAATCCCACTCCGACCACACAGAGACAGTCTCCTCTTCAAACATCCACGCTGTGGTTCTTTGACACAAGGGCACTAAAGCCCAGCATGGCAGTCCACATGCCTCTCGGCCAATTCTCTCGCCACACAGCACCCCCCTCCCCCTTTTCTAGGACAACACCCACCAGGAGGAAGTCTACGAGCGTGCCTGAGCAAAGGAGCAAGAGATCAGGGAGGAGAGAGGGGAAAACAATAATCCGTGTGCGTGTGTGGGTGAAATGATTAGATCACAAACACTTGCGCAACTGCTGACCTGGCAAGTTTTGAACCAGCACGAGTACCCCTCTCACTCATTAAAACAGATATGGAAAAGGAAACTGATATAATAAATAAAAAACAGACGCCCTACCCCGAAAAACATAATAGGATATCACCCCATACTGCGATCATTCATATTCAGCACTTTCTCTATCGTAGAGCTGGCTTTGACAGATGCCAGGGTCTGACATCGTTGGGGGGGGTATCTTCACGTTGAAGCCGCTTTCAGTGTTACATGCTGATAAAAGTGAACCGCTATTAAATTACTTGCATGTCCCCAGAGGCCCTTGGGGCTGGGTGGAGAAGGGGAGGGAAGAAGGAGGAGGTGAGCAAGGGGTTAATGCTCTAAAGTGAATCGCACCATGTCTCTCGCAGTGTGTAGGGGGTTCTGAAAGACGCCTGATAAAGTGTGTACAAGGCAACATGACAACGTGGGTTAGGAGCCATACAAGGAGCCGGAAATGAGGGGCGGATCTCCATCCTTTATTTTCCCCGCCGCCGTCCAGGGAAGGACAGGCGGGAACAAGTGGCATTGTTGAAAGATGAAACATAAAGTGGGAGAGTGTAGAGAAGTCTTTCTTTCTCTGCACGTCTCCCATCTCTCCCAATTTTTTTTTTTTTTTTTTGACATGCAAACGCTCTCGTCCCTTCCTTTACAGAGAAATCGTTTCGCGAGTTGCGATGGGAGGCTGTTGTGACGACGGCAATCCAATTTCCATATGAACAATTACCCTGCCGTCAGGGTTGGCAGTTCATTTATTTCAATTTGACTGACTGGGAGAACCACGCTCACCAAAGCAGCCAGAGCAGCCATTGTATTCATGGCACCAGGCGGGGGGGGGATTGATGGGCCTGGTCCATTTCAGTGGGATCCAGCTGCTCTGGCCTAAATATGCTAACACCTTTAAAGTTGTCCCGTGACCCAAGGAGTGTGTGAATCACACTTTGCTCTCCTAATAGACTGTGTGCGTGTGTGTGTGTGTGTGTGTGTGTGTGTGTGTGTGTGTGTGTGTGTGTGTGTGTGTGTGTGTGTGTGTGTGTGTGTGTGTGTGTGTGTGTGTGTGTGCCCCAATTCTCACGCCTGTGTGCTTGTGTTCCTCCTGTGTGTCTACATGCCCTCTTGTGTACGTTTGTCTGTCTTGATGTATGACCAGCACACACTCACACCATCCTTTTTAGGCATGCCACTTTTGTTCATTAGGACTGATAGGCTGCTCCTGTGTCTGTTTACCGCTTCGTCACCATTTTCAAGGCTCCTGCTATCTCCCCTCCGCCAGCTGGACACTTGAGCAACGAGAGCACAAAAAACACACACAAAATACACATTTGAATGTGCATGTGTGCAGGGTATTTTCATACCTTTCTCAGCAGCCGACCTCAGTGTCTCTTGTAATCTGTCAATCTCTGTTTGTCCCTCAAACAAACACACAAACGCAACCTCTCTATGTCTGGGCAGCAGCAGCAGCAGCTTGGGATAATCTCCCAATTGCTAACTGGCCCTCCCCGCCCCCAGCTGGATGTTGCATCTCTCCAGCGGGACGGAGTGACTGTTTGCTGTGTGGACACAGCTGGCGGATGTGGAGAACCTGATTAAACGGCCTGGCCTGGTGGAGAAGAGCTACTTCAGGAGCAAATGGCTTTCTCCGACATCGCCGCCACATCCAGACGGTTGCTAATACACACAAACAGTTGTAGGGGCATGCATGCATACACAAGCTCACTAATCAACTGGACTCCCTCACAGATAGACGTCTGAGACAACACTGTTGCTGCATATGAAAAACGCTGCCCACATCCACAACTGGGGCGGCAAATAAAGTTTTTTTTCATTATCAATTATTCTGCTGTTTTTTTACTTTCTTATAAATTGATTAATATTCTATAAAATGTCAAAATAAAGCTCAAATGAGGTCCTCAACCACAGTCTAAACCCTTCCATTCAATATCAATATAAAGTTGCAAGTCTTCACATTTAAGAAACTGGATCTGGCATTAGTTTGACATGTTTTGCTTGATAACTGACTTAAATGATTAATTGATTATGAAAATTGTCACTGGGTAATTTTTCTGTCCATCAAGTAATCGCTTAGTCGACTTGGCGCTTCAGAAAATAATTTTCCTTGTGACACATTGTTTGATGGCTGCAGGAGAATTTCTTTTTTTCCTCTCACTGCTGTCAAGAGATCAGACTCTCTTTAAAGAACAGGTAATGAGTCATTGTCTTGCTCAAGGGCACTTCAGCAGGTTTGACTTAAATCCCGGCTTCCTCTGGTTGGAGGGCAGCTGCTCTAATCCGTACAGCACCCTGAGGCGATTCCTCCGCTCCCAACGCACACTCAACCTCCACTTACATACGGTGCAGCAACACACATGCAGCTACAATTAAGAAGTCAGGCAGGCAGACTGACTGCTGGGAAGGAATCCATTACACACCTTATTGGTTATAATGATTTCACTTCACCAGCATAAACGCCAATGAGCCATGAAGGTATCTTGTAATGTGGCTTAGTCTCAGTGCCCGGCTTTAGTTTGGTTTCAAGGGGAATACTGATCTTATGGTGACTGATTGCCCGCCTCCTCTCCTATTAGAATTCACATATAAACTCTGCAACAGAGGACGACGAGAACCAATGTGTGTTTATAGTAGTCTTAAAGGACCACTTTTGGGAAACATGCCTATTTGCTTCCTGTCCAAGACCGAGATGAGAAGATTGATATCAATCCCATGTTTGTGTGGTGAGTGCAGAGGTTGTTGCTGGGACGTGTTTAGCCTAGCTTAAAATAAACACTGGAAGCTGAGAGAGGCAGCGAGCCTGGTTCTGTGCAATTTGAAAATATACAGCCTCCAACATCTCCAAAGCTCAGTAATCAACACTTTGCATCTCATTAAATGACAAAAAGAACTGGATTTTATCTGGTTTACAATTTGTCTATCCATCTGTCATGTACTTCTGTGCAGCATCTTTGGTAATAGTGTGGGTTGCCAGGTTGGTGGGCATAGGTGTGTGTTCTATTAAACCTGGTAACCTCACTGTGACCATGAAATTAATTAGTGGTTACTGCAGACATGCAGCAGGTAAGTAATAAGCAAGTGTTTACATTTATCAAATTAATGTTCAGCAGGAGGGAAGAGACTTGTGCAGACTTCTAGAGGATACTTTAAAATCAAGGAAGCATCACTCGTAATTATTACTTGCAATTATCTGCCTTTTTATCCACCGGCCCTGCTGTTACTTGTCTGAAGTTTTTTCCCCTTTACATGCATATTCTTAAGAAGCAGATTAGAAACTTGGTCACAAGAAATTGATGTTTGCCGCGAGATTCTTATCTAGCGGGGTATATTAGGTTTCTTCAGTACTCTACCACAATCACATGATGTCAAAGAAAACAACAGTCTCTGCACCCATCTGTTGTTTGCCAAGAACTTATTACAGCAATAACTGAACCACCAGGTTTTTTTTTGTTTTTTTTACATAACGTTTTTTTGTGCGCATTAAACAACAAGATGAGCTTTACAGTTAGTATTTCACTGGAATTCACTTGGACAGAGCCAGCCTTAAAAGCTCACTCATCTCACTCTTGGAAAGAAAGTGAGCTATTCCTTTAAGCAAAAGTAGGAGCGTGTATGAGTAAAACACAAGCTGTGAGAGATGAAATCTCTCTGTTTGTGTTCGGTCGCGTGATAGCCGAGTGAGCGAGAGTGGTAACCTCAGGAAAGAAGGCAGGAGGGATGAAGAAATGATCGAGAGACAGGAAGACAGGACCAGAGGGAGGACAACCACACACACACACATTACCAGCTGAGTCTCCATAGTTCCTTTGTGCAGGCTGGCAGGTGCCTGTCACTTGTCAAGATGAGTCAGAGTGTGAATAGTGACTGAGCATTGTAACGGTGGCGGAATAATCATCAGCTGAGGCCCAGAAAGATTCAAGCTTTTGGTAATGACTAACAGCTATCAGGTAATAGCCCAAAGATTAGCCAGCTCTGCTCGGCATATGGAGAAAAGGTCACGTTTAGCCATAAGGTAATGGCTAAATTAGCTGCAAAAAATACCCCTTATAAAATTAAATAGCTTCGAGCGAGGAGTACTTTCCGCTGGCCGTGCAGAAGGAAATAGACTTGGCCACTTTTTAATTAGTCGGACGACGAAAACGAATCACAGGAAGGGTTGAGTCTGATAAAATGTGTAAATGCCTCGCCACAAAACCTAAACTCATAACACAAGAGCACCTTCTCACTTCCTCCTCATCTCACAATAATTAATGAAAATCCTCATTTTTTTCTAGGACTACCTCCAACACTTCTTAGTGCCATACACTTGCAACAAATGTTCTTGATGCTATTGAAACCACTCCACAACACTCAACCCTCCGTCCGCCGACCCTGCAATCTTCATCCATCATCTATCAGTGTTTGAGCAGCCAGAGGGGAGAGAGCTGCTAAGCAGGGCCTGACTAATGGCTAAACAAACACCATTATCAGGCCTCGGTGGCCGAAACGCTGAGCTACAGGAGCCGCAGAGAAGCTGAGGCTCTTTAATACTTAATCCCCGCTGCCCTGCTCTGCTAGCAGCTGCTCAAAACTAGACTAGGATGGGCGGCGCTGAAGGTCAACTAATGAGGGAATAAGCACAGCAACATCAGAGAGGTTGAGGTTTGTGGTAAAGGGGATCGTCATGCATACATGCATACATGCACACTCAAGCACAATCACTTGAATCAAAAGCTGAGTGGAGAATAGACTGTATTAAGAGGGCCTAGACAGAAGTGTGGCCCACTCGTCTTGGCCAATTCCCTCTCTAAAAAAAGGCTCGGGGAGAAGTTAATGAGCCTGTTACAGCCCCACAGTTCCCATGATAAGGCCGCTGATTACACCACATGTTCGGGCAAGAGGATTATGCGTACGTGTTTGCACATACATTTATATTTGTGTGTCACCTGACCCAAAGCGGTCAAATGCTATTCGTACGTTCACAAGTTAGGCATGCACATTTTTTTTCAGATAAACACACTTTCACACACCAATCATCACTCTCGAGGCACAGTTGATGCCTCTCACAGTCGCTCGCCTACATTCGACGACTAAGTCACACCCGGGATCACATTTATCACACACACACACAAATATACGAACACACACACACACAGACACACACACACTCAATCAAGTGTGACTGAGTGAGCAAGCCACTCAATGAGAGTGGGTGATTAGGCCCTCGGAGAGTAGGCCTGACCTTTCCCTCCACATCAAGTCCTCCCTGCGCATGTGTGTTTTTATGAGTCAGTGTCTGTAAGCTCTCGGGCCCGCACCACTTCACATCAAATGTCACTGACTTAAACGAGATGGCCAGACAGACAGGGTGATAGAGGAGGGGAGAAGAGGGGTAGGAGGATACAGAGGGAGGGATATATGGGATTAGAGAAATGAAGAAACGTGCAAGAAGAATGCTAAAGAAGCTACAACGAGGAATTCTCACTTTGTGTTGATTTTGGCGGTCCCTATGGACGAAAATGCGACTGTTTTCGAGCACCAGATTCCCCTTAGAAAACATCTAATTTTTACTGCCCGGCTCAGTTCTGGTTCTCCCATGCCTTCCTTCCCTCCAGCGGGCCTGAACACAGCCTGAGCCTCAGGCAGCATGGTGTCGGTGTTGGCTGTTAGCGTGGACCGACGGAGCAGCGAGGCCAATCTCTGCTTCTGGCCAGAGGAGGAGACGCTGCTGTTTGGAGCAGAGCTCTCCTTCTTCCGCCGGAGCCTCAGACTGCAGGTCAAAGGCGGCAGCGATGCGGGATCTGGGCCTGATGAATGATGTTATTGGATTTTGGGCGGAATCCTACCCGGTGTCTTCGAAGACAACCATTAACATTAACTAGAAATCGCCTTTTCACTGATGTTCTCGTTTGCTTCTGTAGGTCATATAGAGGCATCAGTATTAAACTAATAATGTTTTTTACACCCAGTTAAAAGTTCCTCACAGTAACTTTAAAAAAGAATGGAGAAAGAGAGAGAGAGAGAGCACTGCCACAGATCAATCTTCTGTCTTGGTTGTCTCGCTCTTTGCATGAGAAACAGCAAAGCTGAGGTATTTTTAAATGTGTTGGGTGGCTGTGGGAATACAGCGCAGGCCCTTGTGGGTACACAAACCTCTCCCTCCTACTGTCGAGATGGTTGAGTCTGCACTTCCCTGTTCTTAGAGCTCAGACGGACAGAAAGGCAAGTCTGAGTCAGGCCTCTGAGGAGCAAGTGAGCTGGGGGGCAACCGAGGTTTTTGTTTGAGGGTTTGTTAAGCTACTAAGTGCTGAGGGTTCGTTAGCAGCCAAATTATATTCATGGGGCTCTTTGAATAACATAGAGCTTGTTATACGTGTAGATGCTCCAAAGACGTTTTGGTCCAAGTTTTTTAAGGAGTTTTTAAAGGAGTTTATTACAACTTGGGTCATATTTGTGTTAGTCACAATAGCAATCACCAGGTTCATGCTGAAGTATAAAGATGTGACATCATTACATCTGAATATATTAGTTGATTGACCAGTCAACAGAAACTTTCTTTGATAATTGATTAGTTAGTGTTTAAATGATAGCAAACTGATTAACTTTGGATTTTTGACTGTTGATCTGACAAAATATGCAATTTGAAGACGTCAATGTAATGACGATTCTTCATTATTTTCTAACATTCTGTAGACCAAACAATTAAACAATAATAACTCGCAGATCACATAAGGAAACAAATTAGTTGCAGCTCTAAACAACTCTTAAAGGAAGTTCATTGATGAGAGAGGCTCAAACAGTCAGAGAATCAGACCGCTATAAAACAATCCCCAGGTTAGCCAAACTTATTTGGAAGAGAAAGAAAAGTACGGTAAAATGATTATCGTGTCTGTTTTAAACACCAGTTGCAGGTAAGAAACCAACTCCATGTTTCATCGTTGACCTATAAAAGTTGTTTCCCATAGTTTTCCTGTGCAAAGACAAATTATTTCGAACACTACAGGTGTGAGCCCACTTTAAGTTTTCCCCCCAACTGAAGGGGTTTTGTTGACTGTTTACAACCTGTCTGATCTTCTGATTTGCTTTTCACCCTGTCTAACTTTAGTGTAGGGATGACGCCATCGTTACAGATCTCAGCAGTTTCGTTGGTGAACGTTGTCATATCCGATAGCAATGATGACAATACTGTGAAATGAAGTCTAATGCTGAGACAAACTGGAATTATCCTTTAATAGCAGGTTAAGTTATGTGATGCTGGTGGGACAGCTTCTCATCTGTCGCGTCTCGCCCCTTTTCCTCGTCTCTCTCCTCCTGTCATCGCTGCAGATCTCGGAGGAGATAGTGAACCGGCACTCACCGTTGACGGGCCGGAGGACGTGTGGCGCGGCGCCCAGGTTAATTAAGTTTGAAATCGTAGGGATGATCAGTGGTGCTGCCACTCAGACTGCCAGCCTCCCTCCACTCCTATGTCGTGTCGCTGCTACTACCAAAGTGTTCAGGCTGTCTGACAGGTACAGAAGTGTTTGTGTGAGAGAAAGAATGTGTGTCGTTTAGTATGTGACTCTGAAAGGGAAGTGAAACAGGAAAGGGATGGGGAATTATTGGTCACATGATCGATTAGGAAGGGATTTCTTCCTTTTTTTTCTCCCTGGATTGAAAGTGTCATATTTAGTACAGACTGTAAAAGCTCTTTTGGTCTACATAACTTATATAACAGAAAGAGACATTAATTTACAGGAAAATGAATGATATAATGATAAATTAATCATTTACGTCACTCATCATGCAAATCAGCCGAGCGCTTGCTTGTTCAAGCTTCTCAAATGTGAGAATTTAGTTTTGGGACAGCAATTTCACCTTGGGCTCTGGGAACTGTAAAGGTGTGTATTCACATACTTTATATACTGTATATTGCACTTTATACACACATACGGTATCACATAAACAGTGGATAGTATAATCACTTAATCTACTGATTATTTTCTCCATTAGGTAATTACTCTATGAAACGTGAAAATAATTGTCATTACAACTTTTCCAGAGCCAAAGGTCTTCCAATTACTTATTTTGTTAAGCCAACCGCCCAAAAGCCCAAAATATTAAATATCCGATTAAATATTACAAAGAAAAGGAGCAAATCCACACATTTGAGAAGCTGGACCCACAGAATGTTTGACACGTTTGCTTGAAAAATCTAAATAGCTGCTGATTAATTGAATGTCGTTCAACTTTTTTTGTTTCAGCTCTGCTCACACTAATTCATGTACAGAACCTCACACAAACACACTCTGGCCAGAATGATCCTTGTTGGAAACCAAAATCCCGTCCAGACTACAGCCTTCTCTCTGTGCTATGATTGCTCTGTTCCCCAGGAGGCTGCTATAAGGAGCTGGAGCTGCAGCGATTGTTGATGGATGCCTATTGGAATGAGCAGCACGTAGAGCGCACTACCTCCCCACTTACACCACCACCACCACCTGTAATCCTGAAAAAATGGACTCTACGCATTAGTGAGACGCTTAAAAGGCAGGAGCCATTTCACACAGTCACACACACAGAAACACATACACACATTACAGCTCTCTGTACTAAGCTTATAGAGGCTGAGGTGTATTATTCCCCTGGCTCAGTATCAAAACCTTTAGAGCTGTCGAAACATTGGTGCAATGCAACTAAATTATGGTACTTCAGTAAATGTACTAAGTAAAGTTCAAGTACCTCAACATTTCACATGAGGGAATTGCACTTCATAGGGAAACATTGTACTTTTTACTGCCCTAAATTTATGGGACATTTTTAGTTACTAAATACAAAAAGATTTTTTTGCAAGACATATCTAGAGCCAAGTATGATGGATGCTTTATTAACTACCAAAGGATACAAGTAGAGCTGGAACAATTAGTTGAGACAGACAATCAATTGGCAACTACTTTGATAATCGTATCATTTTTTTATTTTTTCATATTTCATGGTTTGCTGCTTTTCTTCTTAATATTACATTTAATTGATTTTTAATCATTTTGAGGATTGGAATCTTGGTAGTTGTGAAATCATATCTGATTATTTTTTTCATTTTAACAAATCAGGCAAACAATTAATAATTAATAATGAATTTCACTTTTTCCAAGATAAAGTCAGTTCCTTAACACTGATTCATATGAATAAGAAAATGACATCTTTGTTTCCTTTGTAAAAAATAGGTGTGTCTTTTGGGACCCAGATGTTTGGTTCTGCACCCGGCAGCAGCTTCTCCTCCTCCGGACTGGAGCAGAGCTTGGCCTTGCTCCACCGCCGCTCCCCTCTGGGAGCTGGCCCCGACGCCACGCGGCTTGAGGCAGAGACCGTACCGCTGGGTGTGCTGGAGTGAAGGGAAGCACGCAAGAACCACAACCTATGACTGTGCAAGGCAGAATGCAAGACCACTTGCTGCAGTAAAATGAGAGGTTTCCTTATGAGACTCTGGTGCTTTAAAAAACTGACTGCCAAAATCAACACGAAATGAAAGTTCCTCATAGTAGCTTTAAATTAAGGAACGTACCTCTTCCAGCGCTGATGAGGTGCAAGTACAATGTAATGCAAACCTCAACCTACATTAAGATACTGAAGATAATATTCAATGTTTGATTTCATCTTTGATTAATTGCTGAGTGATCATGTGATCACCGTTTCTAATCAAATGCAGACAAAGGTCAGGGGGAATTAGCCCCCCGCCGTCAAAAAATAAGCTGCTTTAATCAGGCTGCAGATGGCCTGATAAGCAGCAGGGTGGCATTACGGACGCGGTCGCATAGCATAGCTGAGGCGTTTCAGTGATAGCATCTGCACCTTGACTCTAAAGGTTCCACAGTGTCTTTCATGTCAGGTGAGTGTGCTGACATTCTGTCACTTCCAGACTTCAGATGTGGTGGGCTGGAGGGGGCCCGAACATCAAAGTCTGGGTTTATGCCTGGCAGGGGTCTGCTAACACAGACGCACAGAGCACGATACTGTAAGAAGACGCGGACAACCCCCCCGTGCATGCGCTCACATGCACCAGCCATGACCGGTGACAAGTGTTAGGTTTGAGTGTGAGATAGCGCTGATGTCTGCCAGCGAAGCCAACAATTCAGCCTCTTTATCTCCTGAGCCTTCTGCTGATAATTACAGCCGTCCCTTCTCTCGCACTCGGTCACACCAAAGCTGCCAGTCTGCACAGCTCGAGCTAGAAGAATTATCACCCGGGCAATCGCAAAAGGGAGGGCGCCAAGGTCAGGCCCTGTGTTCAATTTCACTTTTGATTCCAGTCCACCTTTCTTTCTCCTCTACCACTTAACCACTCCACCCTCCCAGCCCACCCACACTGACACTGTTGAATTTCACTCCAGGGCTAACCTTTATTTCCAGGACAACCGGCGCCTTGACACTCATTCATTTCCAATCCTGCAGAGTGGTCAGCTGAATGGAAATTGACGATTCAATTTTTGGAATGAAACTCAAGAGTCCTATTGGAATTGACTCTCCCCTCCTGCCCTCCCCTCTCCTCCGGCTCGGGTTCCCGTTCTGTCACCCCCTCTGCACCCCGCCACTCACTATCTCCGTCCTGGTCCGCTGAGTACAGCCAATTTCTCTGCTTGTATGGAGACGGGGGCGTGATGGCTACCGCAAAACGCAGCTTAAAACGCCCTGCAGTTCTCAGCTCCCTACGACTTCTCTCAGACACCTTTTCCCGACTCTCTCTCTCTCCTAAACTGCCGTCAAACAAGCAAACACTTTAAACCAAAGGGTTTATTCTCAGCATTGCTCCCAGCTGGATGTTGGGTGGCAATTTAAAAATGATCTATGCAAATGTAATTTCGCTGTGTGTCATCCAACACAGCCAATTAATGAGTGAGCTTCTCCAACCCAACTATAAATTAACAAGGCTAGATATAATAGCTAGATTAATGTGTTTTTCTGGCACTTGCCTAATTGCTAGAAGACTCCGGTGGGGCTAGTGTGAACTGCCTCATTTCTACATAGTGAGAATCGTGATAGAGTGAGTTAAGACGGAAAGGGATAAAAGCTTGCATCAACTCTATTTATCATTTATATGAACTTTGTTGTTTCTACTATGGGATTTTATTGAGGGGAATGCACGAGGAAAGCGATGGTAAAAGATATTTCGCCCTCAGGGAACTTGTATCTACTTCAGTGGAAATTACCAGCATCAGTTGTTAGATTGAGCTCACTCTGAAGGACAGCATTAACTTCAGTCAGACTTAGGAAATTATTAATGGAAAACAAATCCATAAGTGGTCAGCGGGGCATTTGTGCATGGATGGCACATCTGTTAATGAGAATTGAGAGCTTAAGACAGAGAGAAAACATGGAATATGTAGAGAAAAAAAGAGCGTCGTAAGAGGTAAGGGAGACGGAAAGGATGAGTAGCCGTCTGTCTCAGCCAGAGGAAGAAAAAAAAAGAAAAAGTGATATTGAGAAGACAGAAAACAAGCTCCAGGATCCAAAACAGCACATCACCAACACTGAGGCCTTTTGTTTTGCCCCTCTCAACCGATTGTTCTCTTCGCCGAGGGTGAGAGCGCTAATCCGCTGTGGAAAGAGGAGTTGGGAGGATTTACTCTAAGTATCCTTATTAGTGGGAATTCACTGATATCGGGATGAAGATGGGGATGGTGGGGGGCTAACGGATGAGGGGAGAAGGTAGAGGACAGAATGAACGAGGAGGAAGGGGAGAGCAGCAGGAGAGGCGTAGTGTATTCTGAATACACTGTAGGTGCCATATGAATCTTTAATACAGGGCTTAATGGTTAGGGAGGGAAGAAGGGAGGAGTGGAGAATATAAAGAGAGTGAGGGGAAAAAAGAAGAGGAATCTCTGAGGAGGTTACCGAGCCCTGTGTATCACAACACTCCTGATAAGTGCCAGCCTCCCAGGATCAAACCTGATTCTCCACAGCTCCAATGCATAGTTCCTATCAGAAAACGGTGGCAAAGGAAAGACTTGCCTTTGTCTTCAAAAGAGAGATAAAAATGGATAAAGGATCTTTCCAGGTGATAAATTTCTTAATTGCTTTTGTTAAACACATACCCTGCTGGAAGCTTGGCCATGGTACATTGTTTTAATTACACGCACAAGAGCCTAATTAGTTGTATCTGTTGTACCAGAGGCTAACGCGCACCCAATTAGACTGAAATCAAAAGGATGGTACAGTCAGACGGGGGAAATGTGCAGTTCTTTGTTCTTGCACAGTATTCATCAAATAACAGAGGGAAGTAAAGACAGCACTTAACTTCCCAAGTTGCTGATGTCATGATCACCCCTGCTATCTTTATACTAATTAAATACATTTTCTCGTGTGAGTGCTTGAGCGGTTGGCTGCCTCACACTTGTCAGTCTCTCCATCTCCTTTCTCTCGCTCGCTGATGATAATCGCTGGAGTGGAAAAATCATTTGTTCCATGATAAAGGCTAAAACAACACGGCTCATTATTGTGGCATTTGTGCAACAGTTTGTGGATTAACACGGGCAAAGTATAGTCTTCAGAGTCAGATCCACCAGCTGGTGGCCATAAAGAACAATAAAATAAAGAGAGGATTGTCTGAAGTGCGGTAATGATCGCAGAATATGCTTCTTTTCCTGTAAAGAAGGGATGATGCTCAGTCATATTTTAATGGAGGAGTCTAGTGGGTAGTCTTGTACTATGGTAACTAATTGTTAAACAGGCCCTCGGGGGAGATGAGATATCGCCTAGCAAGGAACATCTGACGTGGGAGCTTAGAGCTAAAATTATTCGACATCTACAAATGATTTCCCTAATGACACGAGGAACAACATGGGTAAAACGAAGACGGCAGATCCACCACTTTGGAAACACAACCACATCAAAGCCTTCTCCACAACCCCCAAAAGAACATCTCCTTCTCTCAACACTGAGGCAAGCGATCCAGGAAACTACCACATCTATTGCAGGTTCCTCGCAAAAAAAACTTCCAGCACGGGAAGCCTTTTACCTCCTCCCTTGTGCATGCGTTACCGCATTTCAGAGAGCATATAATGGTCTCCCGGGGAAGCACTCGAGCAGAGTTGGAGGGAGATGGCTTTTCAGAGCATGTAGCGTTTCATCTCTGCATGTTACCGTGTTAGATGTTAACAACTGTGTAGGTGTACTACAATCAATCCCATCAGTCAATGGAAAGTATCTAGATTGCGTTGCAGAATAAGCTGAGGCAAAAAGGGAGTGCTGTAGGGTTTTTCTCCAACCAGATTACAGCACATCTAGCTAATACTGTTTTCTCTATGTTTCTAAACACAGGCCCCGTTCACACCGGCATTAACATGCCTTTTTTCGGGGGTGATCCGATCACAAATGGACAACTCTAAGAACAGATGTGAATGCACCCAAGGCGCATTGAGATCCTGTCGCTCAGACCACATTAGAAAGGGGACTGGGCCACATATTGCTGCATTCTTTTAGCAGTGAGTACTTGAATGTGTCCTGGGCCAAATGTGTAGATGCACGTGCAGATGCATTCTAACCCCAAGTGGGAACTGACATACTTTGAGGTATCCACTTGTGATCGGATCACCATAGGTGCATATTGATGTCAGGTGTAAACAGCGCCATAGAGACGCTTATCTGAACTCTTCAGCCTCGTGCGTTGAAGCACGGTGAAGTGTGCGCTGTTATCAAGAGGTACAAATAAATAAGTAGCTGCACAGATGCACATGTGGGAGCGCAAAAGCGGGTCACGCTAATAATAAGTGACATCTGGTTGAGGTGGTCCATTTACTTGATTGGTTCTATTCTACCTCAGCAGGAGAAGTGCCGGGTTTATGGCCTGGCAATCCACATCCCAAATAGTCCCTGACAAGTCACATCCGAGTGGTAGGAGCGAGCAAAGGGAGGGATGATATGTGCTGCTGGTTGTGGTGGCGTAGTGGTGTGTAACTACTGATTGTTACCATGGCAATGGTAGACCAAGGATCAGGAGGTGAGATCGCATGGCGTGCAGCTCTTGATAGCTGCGTGAGGCCACACGTGGGAGATATTCCCAAGGTTTATAATCACTGTGAGCCGGCAGCTCAAGTGGTCTGCGCACACATGTGTGTACTTATGTGTATGTGTCCGTGTGCAAGTGTGTTCCAATCTTCCTGGGAAACTCATCTGGCCTAAGCTTCCAACTGGCAGCCAAATCCTAAAATCCTACCTACCAGCTTTCTCATGAGTGACAATCTTCTCTCACAGGGCCCTTTTGGGTTCTTATTTTTGAAAGAAAGGGAAAAAAAAAAAAAAAGCATTCGTAAGCAAGCAGGATGAGCGATTCCAACAAGAGATCATCTATGCTGAAAGAGTGAAAACAGGTTGCTAAGCTGCAGCACAAAAGCCCGAACATCACCAACGTTTTCTCATATCCCGATCGATAACTAGTATGTATACCAGTTATGCAACCATGCATCTTGGATCAAATCAATGCCAGCCTGCTTTAATAAAACCTCATCAACATTTTGCTGTGGTACACCCATGGAGTCACTCCAATCATCAACTTACACTCTGAATTTTCATTAGGAGGTACTTAATAAAGACAGGCACGTTTAGAGTCTCTCTCTGGGTGGGTGGGTTGTGTCGATTAGGCTGAGTTAATCTCTATCACAATAAATAACATTGATTACAACCCTGAATGCTAGGGGAAGTGTGTTAAAATTAAAGTGCAAAGGAGTTGATGTATGACGAGCGGTGGAAATGAATAGATGGAGGTTGGTAAAAGAGGGCGTGAGAGCGCATAGAGATCGAGAGTGTGTGTGTTTGTGTGAATGTGGGACCGGAAACCAGACAGGGTAACCACAGTCATTCCTTTAGGAGTATCTGATTCTCCGTGAGTCAAGAGTGTCAGACCACTAACAGACACTGGGCTTGTCTGGCGGGAAACATGCACTCAAGACTCTTAACATACAGGGAGAAACAGGCGCTGGCTCGTGTTTCCTCGGCCCGGGCACGCCATTAACAAAACAAATCAAACCAAACCCATAATGACATCGCCACCGCTGAAAATAATCTGTGCTGCACACTTTGGGTGAAGGAGCGTTCTCTCTGCAAAAAAGCGGTTCACCCGAGGGTCACGGTGGAAGAGAGGAATTGTTTTCAGTTAAATCCAATCCTGAGCTGCTATAATAAGTTCTTGACAGCGAGGAAAGTACCAGAATTCAGCCCTTGTTCATCACAAATGAGACTTTTAGTTTTACTTCTCTGTCCATAAAAAGAGTAAAAATATATTACCTATGTTAGTACACCCCTCTCACATCAAGTTTATCTGTTCACAGTGAACAAAAAAGATAGTCCACTATCTATCTCATTGTGTTTTAAGTGGACAGTTCTGTACAACCAGGGGGGGGGACCGCTATGTTCTCAAGGGCAATGACCTTGCACAGCTCAATAGATCTTTTCCATGTTTGCTGCCTCGGTATACTGCCTGGATTTGTTTACAATGCAGCATGCTCAACATCACAAATCAGGGATTGCGTGGCTGTTGTCAGGGATTACCAGTCTGGTCTTTGAGTTTTTCATTAAATTGCTATATCGGAAAACAAACAAGCCAACTACAAAAAAGAAAAAACAACCTGCCATCAGCTTCTTGGCAGAAAAGACCAGCTCATACATACATTTGCAGGACACACATTTATTCGTACTAGGCTTTCTATTTTCTATTCAATCTATAAGGCAACGCATCCTCATGAATAAATAAATGATCTGACAGACTGCTGTGACAGAGACACATGAGCTTTTGTATTTTTTTAGATGAGTCACATTGACGCTGTGGAGGAAAGTGTAAATCAAGAAAAAGCTTACGACCACAGGGTGGACATTACAGAATGTGTGGGTTTTTTTTAAGCTTTAATATGTTTAATATCTAAGCTCTTTATCGTATATAGGGCTGCAGCATGATTTCGTTTGACACCGTAGAGAGTGGAATCCTCTTACTTTCGTCTTTATGAGGTCAGCAGTGGAAATGGACAGAGTTCAGACAGATGGGGCCCGAGGGAATGAGGCAGGGAAGAGAGATAAAAATGGGGAAGAGCATCAAAGCAAGCAGGGGGTTGAAGACAGGACAGGAATGGGTGGCGAGACAGATGTATGTAAAATGAAGGGGGGGAAAGATGAGTGACTGGTACGGAGACAATCAGAGAAAAGCTAAGGGAGATTAAAAGCGTCACGCTTCAACCAAACTGCTTGGCGGATTGTCGTACTGTGTCTGAAATTCCCTCCCCTGTTACCTTTCTGATGTTGGGTTTGGGAGATCTCTGTCTCTGTCAGACTACTTCTTGTAGCTTTCTAAAAATAAAAATTCAGACTTCCACGCCCACTTCAGCAGCAATTGGTGGTGAGAGAGTAACGCAGGATTTGAATTACTCTCAGAAGATCTCTTTATTTCATTCTTCACATGACTACTTCTGTCCCTTTATGTGCACAAACACTACGAATGCCTTCGAGGACAGATTGTCTGAAAGTGTGAGCCGTTGGAAAGATTATTGCACCCTATCCCTTTGTGTGATGGCAGGTTTTTTCACGCCATCACTGAATGTTCATTGCAGCTATAATGACTTTTGCCTTCAGACATGGTCATACAAACTATGGAGCTGTGAGAGTATCCTGAACTCAAAGCCCCTGAAAACTTTGTTCAAAAAAATATCAATTCATTATATATTCATGATTTAATAATCCAAAAACAAAGTTGAAGATTGTTTGTGAAAGAAAATATCAACAGATATTTATATCAATACTTCAGATCTGAATTTCCCCTTTAAAATATCTAAAATTGTTATAACTTTGGTAGTCTTTAGATGTCTTCATGTATAACGTCATCCCTGATAGTAAGAAACACATTAATACAAGCAGGTTATCAAGGAGGGTTTAACACCATGTGTTAGCTTGAACACGCCCCCTTTTTGAATTCCTAAAATGCAATCAAACCAAGACCAGAAGAAAGAATTGTTTCCATTGAAAAGGGAAATTAACATACGTTGAAATGAAAACTACAGAATGGGATCAGCAGTAATTGATATTGGCTGTAATAAAGTGACTGCAATAAGACATTTAGGGAAAAATGTTTAGACACCCAAAAAGCTGATTTACTGTGTAGTTACTCTTGAAGTGAGAAGTCAATGTAACAATGTTCTGGTCCACAAGGTCCTAATGATGTTGGTCTCCTCTTTGCATTAGGTGAGTAAGAGACAGATTTCCCATCAGTCTTAGAAGAATGAGAGTCCAATTTAGTTTCACCCTGCTAACCAAGACATCTCCTCCTCTTGATGGACTGAACTCCCTCCTTCTCCACTCCCCCCCCCACTTGGCCCGTTAACTCTTCTGCCCCCTGAACATTGATGTGGCCATTTTTTCCCTGTTCAGGCCACGGGGTCCTCTGTAAAAAATGACTAGTCCCCACTGTCTGAAGTGAAGCTTTGATAAAGAGTGCCTTTTTTTTTTCCACTTCGCCGCTCAGATCTGCAGGAAGCAGTCTGCTCCAGAAGCTTCCACCACGCTCATGCACCCCCCACCCTCCACTCATCTTTTAGAGATGAAGCAGGCAGGCAGAGGGGTTCCTGTTAGTCTCCATCCTCGGGGCTAGAACACAGCCCTGACAACTCTCTCTCCTCCCCGCGACAAGCAATCCTTTTCCGCAGGGCTGCCCAAAGAAAAGTGTTGATGCTAACAAAATGCGTGACAGCCACTCACTTATGTTAACAGCTCGCGCATGCAGAAGAGCAGCACCCTTCTGTTTGAGTTTGGTTTTATTTTCAATCACCCCCTGCCTCGCATCTGAACTCTGCAGTCTCAAGGGTGGGGTGGAGGACGGTTGACAGTGAGCCAGACAGCTCCTCCCCACCAGGGGCTTCAACTCCTTGTCCAGCAGAGATGGCATGGGGTGTGCAGGTCGGGTGAGGGCAGAGAGGATGCAGGCTGGGTTGGGGGGAAAATGATGGTTTAGCAAAAGGGGGAGTGAAAGGGATCGGAGAAAAGTGGCCCATCAATATCCTGTCATGGTTGCCTGGGAGAGCTATTGCTACAGAAATGCTGAGATAACACAAGGCAGACAAGTTAACTTCCTTGCTATTCATTCATGCTGGAAAACAACTGGGGAAAAGTTTAGAGAGGGGAGTGAAAAGCTGTGAAATAATCAATGGCAGTGGACCATTGTGGATAGAATAATCAGAGAGGAACGCTTACTGCATGTTGTGTTTTTGGGAGCTCTACAGGGCTTAGTACAGGCCTTTGTTATTCAAAGACCAAGAGTTAAAGACGGCAAATGGTCCTCAGAGGAGCAAAACCTCACAAACAAATTTTGAGGTCAGAAATTGAAAGGTTACGCGCAAGAATTAACTGAAATGAGTCACCTCTGTTTTGGTATAAACAACTCAAGGAGGAGTAAATTGCTCAAAGTCTACATGGTTTTTACAGCTGAGCAGATACTCACATTTATTCTGCAGAGGTCTACCTCCCTATCGTTAAATGTGGTGCATGGAGGCTCCAGCTGACCTGCTAGTGCAGATAGCGTAGAGGAAATTCTCGTATAGGACGAATTAAATTGTCCAGCAGACCTAAGCGCACCCTCATCGCTGTGAAAAGGGCAATGACAGCTTCCATAGGCCATTCCACTTCAGCACTTTTAATGCATGTTAAGAGGATGGGTCTGGCAAATTAAAATCCATATCAATTACTTTGTGTCTCCTGTGACTCGTAAAGGTAGTAGTGTTTTAAGGTAAAATATCAGTCATCAGCTTTACATCATCAAAAACGCATTAAGAGGTGTTCCAGGGCAACTAAAGACAGTTTTGATGGAAGAAATCAGAACGGAGGGAGAAAGCCAGGCACTGACGCAAATCCAACCAATTATTTTAAAATAAACTCTTATTATCTTGCAGGTGTCAACACACTCATTCACCACGCACTCGCATGCTTTCAAAATCTCTCTGGCAGTGTTACTTAAAATAAAAAATGATCAAACATCTTCATTATTTAGAGATCACTCCCTTTATTTGGCTTTTGTCATATTTCCAATCCCTCTAACAAATATTGCGTCATCCTGTGTCTTGTTTTTCTGGAGAGCTTCCACACTGACTCAATAAAGCCATGTGTGTCTCGTATCACATCTAAGATAGTGTATCATGATGAGTGGGCTGCGGGGCCTCCCTCATCCACAACAGATACTACTGTTGTTGTTTTTCCTCCTCGCTGGCAGCGACAGAGGGGAGCGTTCCAAGTTTGCATCAAGGAAGTCGGAGTTTTTTGAGAATGTTGATTGCAACGCAGGGCCTTCTGCTTACGCAATCCATTGAGACCGGGGCCGCTTACTAAAACATCACAGTAAAAATTCACATGTCAATAGTCTTTTGATGAGCTCAAACTGATGGCGGGCCAGCAAGCAACACGCCACACTTTTAAAAAAATTGGCTTTGTTGTATTTCTCTTGGACTCTGTTTATTGTTCAGCTTTGTTTACGACTGCAGAAAATTTGTTCAAACATGGACTTCCTCATGTTGACTTTTAATTAGTCTTTGTTGTCAGCGGTGGAAGAAGTGTTCAGATCCTTGAATTAAGTTTAAGTGCTAATACCACATTGCAACAAAGTTCTGCAGTTAAAATCCTACTCAAAGCTACTACTTTCATCTTGTGTTGATTTTGGCGGTCCCCGTGGACAAAAGCGTCAGTGTTACGGAGTCCCTTTGCAAAATCTCAGTCTGCTCGGGTCAGTCCTGGTTCAGGTTCTGGTTCTCGTGTGCCACCCTTCCCTACAGCAGCCCTGACAATACAGTCTGAGCCTCCAGCAGCATAGTGACAGTGTTGGCTACCAATGGAGACCTGCGGCGCAGTGAGGCGTAGCTCTGCTCCTGGCCGGAGGAGGAGATGCTGCTGGAAGAAGGGTCTGGTGAACATGCGTGATTCTGATTTTGCGCAGATTCCAACCCGGTGGCATCGGTGACAAGCATTCAGAATTACTCTATAGAAATCAACTCACTGTTGGTCTCATTTACTTCATCTTGCCCTGATCATACAGACATTTAGAGGTGAAATCTCTCCTTGGTGGAAATGAGAACAACTCAGATACACTACGTTTGTTGGAAGTGTATAAATTATTTTTTATGTGAAATCCTCATCTTAAAAGTAACTTGTAGCTTCTAGGTGTCAAGTAAATGTAGTTGAGTAATAGTGGCGTAAAGAAAGAAAGTATAAAATACTCAAGTAAAGTATCACAAATGTGTACAGTACTTGAGTAAATGTAATTAGTTACTTTTGTTACCACTGTTTGTCACATAGCTATTCATTAAATCTGGATCACATAAATAATGGTCACATGACCTTTTAGCCAAAAGCCAAGCTACATTATATATATTTATTTATTTTTAATCGTAATATATTACATAGTAAACATACATGAAGTTTGTCATTTCCATTGCACCCATCATAAGCATTTAGGAGCATTAGGCTGCTGTGAAGGAAGGAAAACCCTCGGGTTCATGTCTTACTCAAGGACACTTCGACATGCCAACAGGAGGAGCCGAACCCCCAACCCTGTGATCAAAGGACGACCCGCTCTACCGCTCTACCCCCCCCTCTCCCTTCTAATAAACAGCACTGTAGAAGCGCAAATCATGACCACAAATTACAAGTCGTGAGAGCAAGATTACCATCAGACCTCTGGAGCTTGTCCAGAAAGCTGCAGCACGTCTGGTGTTCAATCGCCCCAAGTTCTCTCACACAACTTCCCTTCTCCGTTCTCTACACTGGCTCCCTGTAAGAGCTCGCATCCAGTTTAAGACTCTGGTGCTAGCCTACAGAGCAGCGAAAGGAACAGCTCCTTCCTATCTCCAGGCCTTGGTCAAGCCCTACACCCCCACCCGACCACTTCGCTCTGCGGCCTCGGGCGATTGGTTGCCCCGTCGCTCAGAGGTCCCTGCGGCCGATCCACCCGGTCACAGCTTTTTTCTGTCCTGGCCCCTCAGTGGTGGAATGAACTCCCCACCGACGTCAGGACAGCAGAGTCGCTGCCCATCTTTAGGCGCAGACTGAAAACTCACCTCTTCAAGAAGTACTACCCTGAGCCTTCCTCGTAGCACTTATTGCATTCGTATTAGTTGTTGCACTTACTGTATTCGTATCAGTTCGCTGCACTTATTGAATTCGTATTTGTTTACTGCACTTATCCTATTCGTAGTAGTTTGTAGCACTTATTATATTCGTATTAGTCTGTTGCAATTATTGTTTTCGTAGTAACTTGCCTCTGCACTATACTTTTGCTCTGGCTTATGCTTTAAGATGCTTGTTTAAGAAAGGAGATGCACTTATGACTTCTAGTGACTAGTAGTTCTCTTGAATACCTATGTTGAATACACTTCCTGTAAGTCGCTTTGGATAAAGGCGTCTGCTAAATGACTGTAATGTAATGTAATGTAAAGATTAGTTAGAATAACGGGTAATTCTAGCAAATTGGAGCAAATTGGGTCTGTGCTTAATGACAAGATTTGGCAATTTGGACGACATCATCACATTGAGGGAACAGATATAGAAAGTCTTGAAGCCAATTGACCCTGCACATTTCTAACCCACACACATGACCGACCATGAGTTTTTTTTCAATTCACCATTCCAACCAATTACACTTGCAGCGAAAGCGCCTACCGTAAAAAAAAGATAGTCCAAGTCCAATTTCTCTCACCCTATCTTACCCCCCACTTTCTCACTACGAGGCATTTCAAACCATCAGACAAGGCCAGGGCAAAGTGCATATTTGAAAGGATCTAGAGTGTGGGCTGTGATGAGAAAAAGACACAGTGGGGAGGGAAAGTAAGTTAAACTCAGAAGCTATCTCGCTCCCTTTGATCAGGAGGAACGGTGGATTAAAAAGGATTCTCCAGAAGTTTCCACTTAATTCGCATAACATTTTTTAAAACCCACCAGTAAACGTTACAGGAAGCCTATTCCCAAGGTCAGATTAGACTGCATGCCCCCCCCTCCAGCAGCTTTTTCCTTTATTTGGCGAAGACTACATTTCACCACAATATTAGGTCCACAACAGTGGGTCAGCATGGCTACTCCCTTCACAAAAATAAAGTAAAGAGAAACCATTTATCTTTAGCTATGGTCTCATTCTTTTCCCTGTGATGGATGCCGCTGCACTGAACCAAGCAGGTCAACTTTTCCATTGCGTGGTGGCTGAGGGGTTTCTCAGGGAGAATCAGACAGAGTGACAAGAGAAACATTTCTCCAGGCGTGTTAACTATTGAGAACTGTGATGTTTTCTGCCTACAACAGCCCTCCAGCCTCTTTTGAACTTTAACTGTCACATCTCTAGAAACAATTGTAAATTGTGTTGGGAATGTGTTTTTGTGTGTGTGTGTGTGTGTGTGTGTGTGTGTGTGTTGAGCTCTGAAGGAGAGTATTATGTCTGTAGGGGTGGACTGATGAGACAGGCATGCAGACTCCGTTTTTGTGTCGTCAATCACCTTCTCGTACAGTAAATGATTTTTCAACAAGCTCCAGGGTGATGGATAATCAGAAAGAAAGGGTGGGCTGCGTACACCTCTGCTAGTTTTTCAATGAACGGTGGAGGGGCAGGTCCCTTCATCACAGCGCTCTTGTTGTGCTGTGCACGTTTTTCCATTTGGGCGCTAACGTTAAACGTAGCCGCCCCTGGGCCAAAGCGATGATGGATTCCCCCTCCTGGCAGCTTCCCTTGTTTCAAAGGAGAACTCAGGATGAGAGAAGGGGGAGGGAGGGGAGGGAAGGGGGAGAAGATGTCTGGGGACAGAAGCCCCATGTCGAATGAGAAGCTGCCAAAAGGAGCCTCCACAGCTCTTCATCAGGGCCGGTGGTCCTGGAGGGCCGGCTGCTCCAGGCAAATGCTAAAAACTGCAAGCCAGGCAACACATCTGTGCAGCTGGGTTCCCTCTGTGGCACGAAGCATACAAACCCTCCAGCAAGTAGAGGCATGCGCGTCAGGGACAAAGAGAGAAATTCAGAGGGAGAACAGAGACAAACTGAGGAAAGTGGGGGGTTTGCGAGGCGTCTGGCTCCAAAGACTGAAACCAAAACTTTCTCTTTCCCCCGAAACCAAAGTCAGCCCTCCAATGGCGAAGGCGCCAAATAAATGCAAGGCAAATCTCCATGGTAATTCTCCCTCTGCAATCATTCTTCTTGTCTCTCTCCAGCTGTATCGCTCACGCGGTTTGTCTCTATCTATTCTCATTCAGGCATAATTAAGGCCCACTGTTTATATTGTTGATCGTCAATTAAGATGATTCACCGTCTGGCCGCAAGACTTTTTTCACTTGATGGTATTGTTATTGCGGAATCTCAGTCCCGCTGTTGTTCCATAGGAGGAATTTATTCTGAACTGATGCAGCAGTTTGAAATGACATTTGCTTTACTTATGATGTTGTTTGCCTTCCCTCTCCGACCGCGTTCGTCTCTGCTTTCGCGAGCGACACTTTCATTCTGCTGTCATCAAGCCTCTTCAAAAATTTAGCACAATGTAGCCCGGCTGCTCCCCCGAACAATGCATTAAACATAAAAGCTAAATTGATAGGTTTCCCGCTCACGCCTTTGATGTTGACTGAATTTTCATGTAGGAATTACCGGCAGACAAGGATTTTTTGAGGAAAGAAATATTTACTTTTATGCTTTTTTTGTGGGGATGATTGGACGATCTCACATGATGCCAAAGCTAACGAAGGCCCAAGCCAAATGTCCGAGACTAGCTTAACGCAATAAGGCTTTTAATCTTCAGGCAGCTGCAGCAAAGTCTGGTGAGACTTTCCATAAGGTTGTTTCTGCACGTCCATGTTATGAACACTGCACAAACACAGCTTGCGTTTAATGTCTATGTGATGTCTGAATTACTTGAAGCCCATATTTCAAGAGCTAACACCCAGACAGCGCCAGGATTTGTTCTAACCTCATTTATATGACCAATTTAAATAAATTTGTCTCATTCTAAAGCCACTTTCTGCATACTGTATGTGTTTGCGCTGATCCGTGCCTCTTGGTCCAACATGCACCCACAATGCATTGGTTTATTAGTCATTACCTAGTGTTGTGGTTTTTGTCATTGCACTACAACTGTCAGCAAAAACAATTCTCTGTTTATTAATAAGGGAAAGAAATAATATGATGAGGCACATGATTACAGTATGTTCTCCTTAGCAATAACAACCCTGCTTATTACGCATATGTGAGTCTGCGTTGTATAATGTGAAGTGTGACCTTAAGTTTTATCACCGCAATCATGACCCTGTCCAGGATTTCCATTAAAGAATATCTGTCTCATTACATTATGGAATGCAATCTGTGCAGGGCAAGATAAAGTAGTACCAGGTCACACACTCAATATCTCATCATTATGTAACAACAGGGAGAGCGGTGCCGCCATCGCTCTCCACACGCATGCTCTCTCTTTCCCCGCGAATCGAACTGGCAGCCTTCTTATCAATTTGCAACACAAACACACACAGAACACAAACTGCAGCCACGGCAGACAGGATTTTGGGATTTGGAAAGACTTGCCGAAAATCAAAAGGTCCAAATCCAACGGAGAATTTTCACCTGGCTTCCATTTCTGCTTTTTTTTTTCCATCTCATTACAGTGCACTTTAAATACTAATGGACAGGGTTTGCACAGCCATGTAGCACTACTGATTTGCAGCAATGGAAAGTAAATACTAAAAGATACATGCAGGGTGATCAGGCCTTGGAGGTATTATTCAGGGACATTCCTGTGTACACCGTTTCATTTGAAACCATTATTTATGAGAACAATTTCCCTGACAGTGTCTAGAGGGAAACAGCAACTTACAGTTAAACATCTCCCTCCATCCTTACAAAGAAAATGTCATGCAAATGGATGATTCCTCATGTGCTCCCCATGAAGAATCTTAACCAAATGCCGCCCTGCAAATCACTTAATGCGCCGGGGAAATGGGCATTTCTGCCTCGTCTTACAGCGCCTCAGAGATGGAGTAGGAGATTGTCGCTGTGTAATTCCACTTCTTGCTCTGTGCCAGTAAAACCTCTCTCAAACATTTCAGCCATGATTTAGGGATAGGAAAAGAAAAACAAATCCCCCTCCCTCTCTGATTTTTACCCATTTGTGGTGAAATTATTTTTAGCTTTAGAAATCCATGAGAATGAGAAACAGAGAGACAGCAAGAGGGAGGGAAAAAGAGAGACGCTTCTCACAATGCCAGTGGATTATTGGCAGCTTGCAAAATCCCATCAGAAAGGATGGGGTAGAAACAGATCAGTCTGTGTTACATGGAAGAATAAGAGCTGCAGCACATTGTATAGTCGTGGCCTGCTGTGTTGCCCTCCTCGCCACACTCCTTCTCATCCCTTCCTTCTGAGAGCCGGGGCCACTCCTGGGGAATTAACCCCGCAGTCATTATGCTGGTGAGGGTCACTGGATCTGTGGTATGTGTGGAAACACCAGTAGTGCTCTGGCTTCAGTGCTCAGCCTCAGGCGCCCTGCCTGCCTGCCTTCCTCCACACACACACACAACACACACACACACACACACACACACACACAGTACATGAGCAGTGTCTCGTACATGGAGCATACCCGCACACCCAGGCTTGTTGCCCAGTCACCAGTCAGCCTGCTTATTAAGGACGGCCAATAGTCCCTGCAGCACTAAAGGCACAACAACAGAAGCCATGATATTCTCTCTGTAGCTGGAGGTGGAGTTTAACTGCCTCTGTGTCCAAGCAGAGGGCTGAAGGTTCAGGAGGCTAAACGCACACCCTCCATTTGAATTAGAGCTGGATCCAGTGAGGTGACAGGACTCGTTTTCAGCTGTAGCCACCAGGGAGGAGCCGGCCAGGCTATCTCCTAAACCAGCACTGCATTGACGTGTCGCAGGTACATACGCCGGTCCAAATAATGAGCGCGATGAGACTAGGCAGGGAAAACAATGGCTGGGGGCTGTAAACGCTGGCATCACATTTTTTTAATTGCCACTGTTCTCAGTTACGCTTGGCTGAAAGGGGTGGAGGAAGGGGTCTATTCTGTCGTGCTCAATCTGCGGTGTGTCCAGCCCTCCCAAACCTTTAACTTGAAATTCAAACAGATGGAAGAATAACCCACTTTAGCACCCGCCATGAAATGCCTTTCAATATACCGCCTGCCCATAGCAATTTTCCCTCCTCCCACTTCCACTAAGGTGGCAAGATGAGCAAACAGACATTCAGGCGCACGCTCACCCCCCGGGGCATCATTATCCCAGACACAAGAGTTTCAGCCAAACGTAATAGAGCTCTGGGTCTACCTGGCTCATGGCAGCCCTTACTTTCGTATATTGAAATGGAAGGAATGGGAGAAGTCTAAACAGTGTTTATATAGGGAGAAATAAAATGCTGCCAGGGGCTTTGCTGTGGGATTATGAGAATTGGCCAAGAGTCAGGATAAGAAGGGAGGGTGACGGGGAGCAGTTCTGCTGTTGGTATTTTTTTCCCCCCAGTGTTGGCTGGTTCTGTACTGTACTGAGCTGAGCTATACTGGGTTGGGTCAGGCTTTTGCTGCCAGTTCCCAGAACACAAGGACCCCTTTTGTCTCCTGCCAATCACAACCAGATGTGCCCAGACTTGTTTTAAGAATTCTGATCCCTCACTCAGTCTTGCTTTCAGCTTTAAGCTAGTCGTTTCCAAGTAAAAGCACACATCCACATATCCACACACACACACACAAAAAACTTGGTGGGGCACATATTCTGACACACAAACACACACACACACACACTCTGTGAGAGGCATGCACACAAACACTGCCTGGCTGAGGCACTGTAATCACAGGGGCCCAAAAGGAATCCCAGAGCAGGAATGGGCTCCAATAACATGCTTTTCAACACTGGGGCGCTTGTCTCATTCACCCATTCCCCCGGGACATGTAGTTTGAGGAGATTCAACCCGACATGACTGAGAGATTTACGAGGTGTAGATAGAGGCCTATTTTCACATAGATCCCCGGTCCTATCAATGCAATGCCAGGGCCTATCAATTACCAACCAGACAGGTTTTTACCGTAAATATATTCTTCAACAGGTATCCTCTTAGCCTTAGACAGCAGAAATTCAACGCAACGCACTCAGCGACTGAGGCATTAGTGCGCCTGTGGATCTATTTTAATATTTGAGTGCCACTGGAAAGTTTTTCCTTCAAAACACAGTGTGAACACAAATCTTTTGCCCTCCAGCTACATAAAGCATTGATGTTAATGATAACAGCACAGGAGTACAGAGATCATTGTACATGGCAACTGCGCTGCAGCTGTTTGTGTATAAATGAATCTCGGTGTGGGTCATGTGTTGTGTATGTCGGCAGTCGGAGCTGATGTGCAATTAACTATTCATTACGTAAATCTTATTAGGGAATTATTCACCCGTGCAGGTTATGTGAATAAGTATCACACAGCTCCTTAACCTCTTTTTCTCCTTCCTCCGGTGCTCAGGAGGATCTGGTCTCGCCTCTCTGTATCTTCTCTGCCATGGATCCACTTCCAGCAACATTATCAGTGAGTACCATCTGTTCCCTGCAGCAAGTGTAAAATTGAGCTGCTTGAAAGTTGTCCGATATCGATCGCAGCCACATTAATTTCATAACGTCACATACACTAGTGTGTGTTTGTGTGTGTCACCATTTGCAATCACACCATGGAATCTGTGCGACCGGTCAAATGCCACTGCTTGCAATCTGCATTGAGTGTGTGTACCTCTAATGTCAGAGCTGCCCGACTGATTTTTTATGCAAAATATATTGTGGTTGGCATTTTTGTAATATCTAAGCATCTCATAATATCCGTTATACCACTCAATAGTGGTCACAAATTAGTTTAATTTCAGCCATAATTAACATGACCCTATGCAAAAAGTGTTAATACCTTCACTGAACTGTTAATGGATGTGATAAGGGACAAGTTCGGGTCATATTAATAAACATGGAGATAAAGCCGTGCAACCAAACCATGGTCGTAGTGTTAATTACTCACCAGGATGGAAAGAAGTGCACCGAACAACAGAAATGGAATTCATGGTCTACCTTGTTCTTCAACACATTTGGTACTCCACTTTAATAGATATTTCCCACCTGAAAGAACAAGTGACCTCACTCTTCAGCACTCTTATTCCACCGGCTCATCCTCAGAGAGCAGTTTAAATTTATATAAGTGTTGTCTTTTCCTGGTTTTAAAGGCTGCATTGCAGTAAAGTGAAGGCATTTTCTAAACTTACAAAAATGCTCCAGCTGTTCTTTTGTTTTCCTTTGACAATTAGCCATTATATCCACATTACTGATGATTATTTATCATCGTCGCAATATCGCTATTGAGGTATTTAGTTAAAAATGGGATTTTCTCCATATTGCCGAGCCTTAATCAATAATTCATGCACACAAATGAGCAGAACAGCAGTTATGAACCCAAGCAGTTAGATTGCCCTTGATTTGAGAACTTTCATTATTTATTTTGCACCACATCACACTGTGGTATGTGTAAGCCTAGCAGCAAAGCTGGCGGACAAAAAGTAAACAGGAAGTGATTAAACAACGTTCGGATAGATCAAAGTGCTTCTGGTTACCCAGCAACCTTTCGCTTAGCATCAGCATCAGTTAAAAGTTACCAATATGAAACTCAAATTTTTTTTTTTAAATCCAATCCGCTTTAAATTTGATACAAATTCAGATTTTTAAAATATTTTGAGTGATGTTTAAAGGAGAATTTTCTACAAGATTGCGGCAGAAGATGAAAAATTAGCAAATACAATTATACATCAATCTTTAGGGGCTGTGAAAATCTATACCAAATTTAAAAGAAATGTGGCCAGAAGCTGTCACGGAAGACTGACCACCCAGCCTCCCCATCTCAAAGCTGTGCTGCGAGCTTGACGGACAATCACAAAAGCACAAGAAAAACCCTACAAATGCATCAAACACAAAGGAGTCATTTGTTAGTTTCTTGCAAATCCCTAAAGGGTCTCACCCATGACAAACTCAACATGTCACAACAACTGCAGTCGCGCAGCCCCAAGGTGGCACAGTGGCAACACCAGACACAGGGCAAGATCCAATCAAATGTGTCGGTGGTGTTTAAATGGTGTCTTCACATATGTTGAACTATACTTGTATCAGGCTCCCCTTGTATAGGCTCCCCTCGATCTGCTTTAGAAGTTAAGAAGCTAATGTCGAATATAGGGGGAAACCAAGAAGGATAAAACCCCAAATCTCCATTTCAAGTTAAATTTATTCTGTTGCCTTGTATTTGATTTAATCAAGCAGTAAGCCTGTTGCATAGAGCATTAAAGTCACAGTTCAAATGAGGCGATATCGCCACAAGCAGACATGAGTAGCTTTGTCTGTAACTCATATGCACACAGACATTAAGTTAAATGAAAACACAGTTAGAGGATTTAGCTGAACCGAGTCATCAGCACTCATCTCAGAGCAGCGCTGTTAGATAGTGAAAACACATAGACCACTTTACAGCGAGATGCACATTAAGGCCTAATCTCTCCGGGGTTACACAGGGAACCAAAGAGCACGGAGACTGGTTGTAGAGGAGGTGGGAGGGCGCGGGTTGAGTGGGAGTACACAAGAGAGGAGTGCGTGCCCTGCAGGCTCCTCTTTAGTAGATGGTCCATTGTGGTCGACTGTACAGATCGGGTCAATAGATAATTAAGCAATCCCTCTGCTCCCGAAATAACACAGGGATCAAAGAGGAGATAAGAGCCTGGATCGATGCTGGATGGACGAGGGGATGGAGCGGCAGACGGAGACTGGAAGAGGGATGGATGGGTCCGGGTCTGCCACGTGTCTTAATGTAAAAATTATTAAAGGGTCGGTTCACACAAATATTTTTAAAACATTTTCTCACTAAACTTTGATGGTGCCAGACATGCAGATAGCTTTAATTTTTGCTCTGATTTCTGTCTCCATCTTAATAGAATGAACGTTAAAAGAGATATAATTTGTGGTGTATTTTTACAAGTATCAATACTACAATGAGATGTGAGTATTAAAAAACTTCTCCTTTTACCCGGTCACAGATTCGGATGGCGTTTGAGCTACTGGCTAACTGCAGGAGTTGGTTTTGTGATAGACAACAAGCTGCAGGAAAATCCACTTCATCACCTATGAGTTTAGTATTATTTTTTATACATTATAATTTCTCACCAGTAATTATTTTGTTGTAATTTAGTTTTTAACACATACAGTTGCAAACTGCGAGAATGTCTCATTCTGAATGTCAACCAGACTGTGTTTACAGTTAGAAAGGGATTGACACATGCAGTAGTGTTAAATGTAAAAAAGGTAGACGGGCAAAGACAGAATCACCTGTAACATGACATTACAACGGCTTATTTGTTAGGTAGCAATATAGTGGTTGTCTCATAAAGTTTTTCTTTATTTTTGCCTGTGTTGTTTGAGTTGATTTGTCATGTAGGGAAATCCTTTTCTACTTCTGTAGTTGTCACACTGAACGCAGCTATACGTTTAGAAATGTAGAGATACACTTTTAAAATGCAAAGTGTTTCTCCAGACGGGACCAGCTAGTTTGCCAAAAAAACTGTAGATAATTGGGACTGTGATTATTACTGGGCCAGATGTGAAAAATCAAACACATATGCAGTCCAGACCAGATTAAAATCACTGGCGCAGGTTAAAACTGAAATCACCCCGTCACGGCCACTCAGAGATATAAATCCCATCTAAATTGGGCTACAGGGACTACTTCTTTAGTAGAAAGTAGTTCCGATGGGATGGATTATCCAGCATAATGGAGACTGTGTTACTGGAAAGAGACCCTTATGTTAAATTTTATTTATTATGTAATTTCTTCACTGCTTTGAGCTCCACACACAAAATGCCTTTCACCTAAACTGTGCTTGGATGGCAGCAGACATCTCAGAAAACTGCATGGCTAGAAACCTAGAAAATCTGTAGTAATTTGTATGAACCAACCCTTAAAAAGCATCGGCTAATGTAAACATGGGTGAGAGCAAGAATGTGCGTGACTCTGCCTGGTCTTGGCCACCTCTGTGTATCCGTAGTTTGGGCACCTGGATAACTTTATTAAACTGGGCAGCCAGGATGTTTTGGCAGTATGAAATAGAAGAGCTGGTAGACCGGTGAATGGAAAAGAGCAGCTTGATAAAAACACACATAATCCTTTTCTACTTAGGCTAGTGATGCGTTTATTGCCTTTTTAAAATGCACTAATACATATCATTCTGTCCGGTAGTTATCTGGCAAACCGATTTAATGACGTACATTATTCTAAACGCCCCTAGACAGAAGCACAGTTGCATGGCACTGGCTTCAAAAGATGGCTTCTATCGGATAAGGACGTAATTATACAAAACACAACATTGTGTTGGCTAATGCCACCATAAAGCACTTAATCGTATAGAGGAATTAGCATGCCTGCACTAATGCCTTTCTATAGGGAAAATTACAGCGTAAGCCAATTCTTATGACTGAGATCCATTCGCAATCCAAGAGGTTAATTTTGAAGGTCAACACCTGGTGTTTATCAAATTCTCTCATTAAAAAGGACAAAAAAATTGATCTCGGGAGATAGCAGCTTCAAATTCCTTTGGAATTGATCTTGTACTTAATAATATAACAACATGTTTGCCCATTTGGGAGTAAGAGGAGCTCTGTGTCGTTGATCGTACTTTCTCATTATCATCTGTGAGCAGGAGTAATATTAAAGTAAACAGCGGGGCGTAAAGCCGCGGGACCGGTGCTTCCTCTTCCCTGCCTGATGCCGCCGTGTGCACTTCCTGTCTGGGTGTCGGGGCCAAGCTCGCCTGCTGGGGACCTGAGAAACTCTGTGCAGAGGAAGGGGGAGGATGAGGGGGAGGAGGAGGAGGAGTGGCGGAAAGCCATCCGCCGACGCTCCACCCTAAAGAGGAACAGCATGCCAGCCCCGGCGGACATCTGTTTTCACAGGTGTGCTCACCCAATGTGATTAAGATTGGCGCTGCACACACAACCGGAGCAATGCTGCACTGGTGCACCAACGCTGTGGGTGCTGGGGCATGGGTGGGAGACGCGTGGAGCAGTTGTGTTGTTTTGGGGGGCAGATGGAACTGATGATGAGAGTTTGACTGAAGGAGGAGAGAGTAAGTGGAGAGGTAATGGAAGGCTTGGAGGAGGAGTTCATCAGGCTTATTCGCGGCAAACAGGTGTTTAAAGAAACATCATTTAAGAAGAGTGGGATTATTCAGAGCACATGAAGATTATCCTCTACTGTTGTATTCTTAAAGTGTGAGGGAATGATCACATGAAAGGATCGGGGTAAGCCTCACATGGGAACAGTGTTTTTAAAAATGCCAGTACAATTCCAAAATGGGCAAAATGTTCCCACAGAGAAGACTGGATGGTCTGAACCACTCACCCCCGGAGAAGCCTATAGGATATAGGTGGGCAGTGGTTTTGGCAGAACCAACACGGCTGGTGCCCAATGCTACAACGCATCTGCTTCCATGGCAACCAGGAGAAGGATTGCTTTGCCTTACACCAGCAGGCCACTTCATGCTTTAATGTAAAGCGACAACTTGCCAGAATTAATTTGTGTTGTCAAAAAAGAAAAAAAAAATCCCCCCAAACAGATTTAATTTGGAAAAAAACTGAAAAAAAAGCAATTTTCTTTATTTATGTTGGCTCACCAATCCGCCCCCACATCGCTGCTGCCACACCATAATTCTCCAGTGGTTTTTGAGAACTTTCAGCCATTTGAAGTGATCTCACTCCTGGAGTAGTACGAGGCAGCGACAAGAAAATCTTTAACGAACGAGAAAGCAATTCCATTTCACCGCAGCGAGGAACCGAGGAGGAGGGGGGGGAGAGTCAGTCACCAGCCTCTAAAGAGAAATGGAAGCCTTGGATAAAAGCTGCTCACCCCAAGATATCTCCCCCCCCAAAAAAAAAAAAAGAGGCGCAGACAGACTTAACACCAAATCATCCTGCTGTACGACTCAGAAGCTTACATAGCACTGACAACTGACAGGAGTGCTGCGCTGTATGTAGCTTATTAGCATCTGTGAATATCATTTTGCTCGTGCCCCCCAAAACTTCTTAAACCTCTAACTGTGACTAACAGAGCAACACCACCTCTAACAGCAGAAATAATTTGTCAAACACGGCATGAAGAAAAGTTTAATGCGTGCTTTTTACATATTCAGTGTGGGCGTCGGAGGCTTTTCATCACACAAATAAGTGACTTTACAATGTTGCTGCGTAAGACCTGTTGCTTATGCTATTCAATCGGTGTACGAATACAAATGATAGATGTGCCCATATACCAGGCTGTATTCAGAGTTAATGTTGCTTGCTGTGATATCAAGCTGCTGGAAACAAACATATCCCATTAGCCAGCCTGGGATATATTACAAACTACGATCACACAGCCAATCCGCAGCACTGCTTCCATTATCCAACCAATAGTGTGCACCCTTTCCCTCCCACCCCTCCCTATAATAAAGCGATGGCAGCCATCGCTCCCACAGCTCTGCCCGGCTCCCAATCTGCTCTCGCTTCCCATCTCCTGGCGAGCATAACTCAGCGAGGGGTACGACTCCTCTCAAAAGCGAGATGTGAGAAATGTATATATTGGTAAGTGCTAATACTAAGCGGCGCAGAATGTCGGGCCAGCACCAGACAGATGGTTCTGAGAGAGGCAGGAGATCAGACGGAATCTGCCTCCCACCTCTCTGTCCTCATTCCTCTGTTTCTCTGAGAGAAGGCACGATAACAGCTCTGCGTGGCAGCGATGAGCGACAGTGTACAAAAGCGGCCTTAATTCCCCTGATGGTGGAATCAGCTCGCTCTAGCAAGGGTATCAAAGTGGCTCATCAAAGAGGATATTTAAAAACACCAGATCTTTAATGCGTATATAACCATGAATTAAATACTATTGGGAGGCTTCTTGGGGTGGTGAAGGACAAATGGAGGCAACAGAAAAAAACTGATAAACAACACAAAAGACGCAAAGAAGAAGCTTTGGAGATACAGGAGCAGGAAAGCCCCTCTCAGATTTGTAGCAGAGTGACTAATGACATGGAAATTATTTTATATGCAACTGGTTTAAAGGCACAATTAGCCTTGGCCTGTGTGTCCTTCATCAAGCACTGCCAGTGCAGATTAATTGATCAAATCAAAGGCCAAGTGAGCTCAATTTATAAAGCCAGAATTCCCTGGAGCAAAAGTTATACTGTGTGAACAAAAGGACCGACTGACTCACTGTGTGTGTGTGTGTGTGTGTGTGTGTGTGTGTGTGTGTGTGTGTGTGTGTGTGTGTGTGTGTGTGTGTGTGTGTGTGTGTGTGTGTGTGTGTGTGTGTGTGTGTGTGTGTGTGTGAGGGATTTCATGTCTTTATTTGGCATACATCTGTTTTACACTTGGCTTGCTATGACACCTCACAAGAGGCCAGGGTCAAATAAAGTGCAGGAGAGCTTAACAGCACTCGCACACCAGGGGAGACGGAGCTACTCAGCAACTAAAACACAGAGACACACAAATGGATTCACACAGAGATGGACAAGAAACCACACAGATAGACAAATTTTAAGTTTAAAAGAAACATATGTGGCATGCAGCCTGCGTGGGCTACATCAGCCATCTTTTCAACTACATTAAATGGCTCAGACACAATAATCGACTCTACTTCTGTCTTTCACTATCTCTTTCTATCTAAAACTCACAATTGGACTCTGCAACAATTCACCCACAGTGCAAAGAACTCAATCAGGGGCGAGAGCGCCGTGGCAGGGCTGCTACCATGCAGAAATGATGTCGCTGGGCCGAGTGGAAAGAGAGGAAGGTGGCACAGAATGTGCCGATCGATTAGGATTCTCATTGTTCAGATGGCATATGAAAGCTCTCTTTGTCAGCCCATGCTTTCCTGACCTTTATCGGGGCTCGCGGAAGAAGGCAAACGCTGCCAGGCCAAGAAGGAAATGGAGTGTCTTTTTTGCACTTAACACACTGCACACAGATTGCAAGGCTGGCATGGTGTGGCGGCCACAGACTGTCTGGCGACCTGGGCCATACCGCCCCTGCCCGACCTTGGTACCACTGCGCCGATGTGCCAACGAGGGCTACACAACACCCTGTCCTCGCCTAAAAAGAAACATACTCTCCCTGAGACGAGGCTGGAAAACACAAACGGGCTCGAGACACGGAGTTCATTAACAGATGAGCGGCGGGAGGTGGGAAAAGAGAGAGAGAGAGAGAGAGAGAGAGGGAATAAATGAGGTAATGACAACGGACGGAAGATATGGGGAGAGGTTGGCAGCCGTCCATGAAAAAGACAGCTGGCGGCGACATCCTTCACAAACCTGGCGACGCAAGCGGCGTGATGGAAGCAACCTCCAGAGACATGGAGAGAGGGAGCAGGAGCGAGATGAGGGGTGTTTGGAGGAGAGGGGGGAGGGGGATTGTGGCGGAAGATAACGTGACTTTCGTCTCCAGATTCGTGCGCTAATTAACACAGTTCCACATACAAGCCCCCCTGCCTGCCTCGCAGCCTGGCCCCGGTCTTTAGTGGCGACACAGAGGGACAGAGAGCGAGAGGGAGACTGTGTACGTGGGAGTGAGTGTGTGTGTGAGGAAGGGCCGGGGGAGTGTGAGGAATGAAAAGGGATGAAAGGTGAGGCAAGGTCTGGTTGTGGTGGCCTTGTCTGAAGGTGAGTCGGCTCCCCGCCAGCCTGCAGCCTGGTTTCTCTGGTGGAAAGAATAGAAACAGGGAGGAGGGGGGGGGGGTATGTGAAGACCAATGAATCGCAGCGTAGGGATGCTGATCAACAGCCGAGTCGCTCACCGGCTATCTCACTCTGTTGCTCACCTCATCCTGAGGGGGAGAGCGAGAGAGAGACAGAGAGAGAAGTGAGGAGGCCAATGAGCCGACACCGGTCCAGTCACAACACCGCAGACACAAATCCTGGTTCTGTACCATTAGCTCCAGACCGTCATAAATCAGACAAAGCCAGCCAGCGGGACGGACGGAGGGAGAAGGCCAAACAGAGAAGTCAAAAAGCCACAGCCACACAGCACTGATCAGACAGCGAGGGGGGAACAAACAGCAACCTTTGAACAGAGAAAGCATTCATAACAACACAGGACAGGCTCCACACAGATAATGGAAGAGCTGGGCAGAGTACGGCTGTGTATCGACTCTGGATGCTTTTTGAGTTCTAACAAATAGAAATATCATTTTCATTTATTCTATGATTAGATATTTGCCCCTCTCAGTGAGGAAACATTGATGCCCTTATTAGATATTAAGTGCATCCTCTTATAGGCGATTGTGTTAAAAACATAAAAAAAAAGGTAAAAGAGGTTTGGTTAAAAAATAAGGGTTTATATTTATCAAACTATGGTGTCGGCACAGACACTCAAGTATTGTATCTGCACACGTCACCAAAAATTTACGACTTTAGGACGGAGTAACACATGCTTAGCATTTCTAATTGTAGCCCAGAGCCTCTGCCTTTGTATCTCATAAAAGCCTTTCATTAACATACACATGATCCAGATTGTCCCATTGAGAGTGGACTGGATATTTAGTCATCAGGATTTTGTCATTGTAAATTGTGATGCTCAATTTGAACATGAGGGTTAGCATTTCCATTTACTAATGCCATTACTGGAGCAAAAGCTTCATTAGCATTACTGCATGTAATAACCTCGACGAGGGATTTCCCCAACCCAGATTTCAACCACACCCAACCCAAGCACGCTGCTTTGGCATGCGCCCTACTGGCAGATAAACAACACATCTGCCTCCCTGCTCTGAAAGTTGTACATATATATTGTATGAGCCGCTGGAGAGGAGACAGTTGCTGTTTGTAAGTGTGTGTAGGGGGGGGGGGGAGTAGAGTATAACGTAGTGTGTGTGTGTGTGTGTGTGTGTGTGTGTGTGTGTGTGTGTGTGTGTGTGTGTGTGTGTGTGTGTGTGTGTGTGTGTGTGTGAGAAAAGATTTGATTCCATGTGAGTAGGAAGCTCCAGATTGGCACAAACTGGCAGCGGAGCATCTCCTGGTTCTGGCGAGCGCGTGCCAACCCCTACCTCACACAGCGGTGCGCCATGTGGGCTGAACACTTCTACACTGTGATCCAATTAATTTCATCTCCGCACGCCACACATTTCGACATGCTAGGAGCCTAGAGAAGAGGAAGTGGAGGTTCGAAGGGGATGGAGGTGAGAGGTGGGAATAACTGAGAAAGAGAAGAAGCGGAAGGATGGGCCAAGGTTGGGGGAATCTTAGAATTTCCCGTTTGTTGCGTTTGAGTTTCAGCACGGGGAGAGGAAAATGCAATTACACGTGCCCTCTCAGCCTTTTCAGGCAAGTGTGGTGTGTAGAAGAGAGGGGGTAGTGGTGAGGGTTTGTGCCCTGTGGCAGCCAGCACTCCCATACTCTATGCTAATAGACGCTTGTTCTGCATTCTAACAAGCATTTGGTGGCAAAGCTCTGAGTGGGGAGCAGCGGAGGTTGAGTGCAGAGCATCAGCAATGTGAGAGGGGGTTGGGGTGGGGGGGGGGGAGAGCGCGGGTCTGTCTCCTTGTGTCTCTGGAGATAGTAGAAATAATGAAAAACTCCGCTGGGACTTCAAAGAAAACGGTCGGTCATTTCCTGTGGTGATGGCTGATACGGGCCTACATGTTCAGGCAACAAGCACGCACACACTTAGTCACACATTCCTGCCAGCAATAAGCCGGGCCGATGAACACCACTTCCTTTGATGGTATAGTGGAGCCAAGTAGAAGGAAAAACACGTCTTTGGACGTGGAATAGATTTGAAAAGGCTTTGTGTGTCGCTGGCGGAAGCATCTAAGTGTTTTAGCCACGGCCTCGGGGTTAAAACTTATGCAATACGGGTGTAATGCCAGAAACCAGCTGGTAATGTTAACCATTTCTTAACACTTGATGATTTTTACAGAGACTTAAAATTTGAAAGTAACAACATGTGATTAATAGCTTTTACAGGGCAATCAGACATGTTAATATCTGTAGAACTTTTATTGGCAGACATGTTGACATATTATAGTATAATCAATAATATAATCAATAACATTAATAATCCCATTTCATTTAGGTGTTCCAGTTCTATTTATCTGGTTTTGTGCTTGGTGGCTCACTGGGACACTTAAATAGAGTAGAGCTGTCATTATTCTTGAAAACTGTCTTCTGTTTTTTTCTACGACCAGTCAAAACAACTATCTTGAAAAGGACACTACTACTTGTTTGACATCGCAATTCAGGCAAACATTTTTTTGATGCATTACAGAATAATTGTTTGGAATGGCATGACCAGTTTTTACTTTGTAAAATTAAAAAAATATATAAATTAATATAATATATATATATATATATATATATATATATATATATAGCCTCAACCCAGTCCTATTCTTGATAATTTTGTACCATAGCTCCTCTGAGATATCACTTAGGTTCTAAAAGATGATTATCACCAAAAAAAAACCAAGTATGTAGGAAAAAATTAGACCGGTCAGATATGGGAAACCGTTTAAAAAAGGCTGATTGAGGTGTGGGTGATTGCTCTTTTCTGGGTCAATACAGCCAGACATGTACAAACATGTAGAGGCATCACAATCCGACTGGTAATCTATTCGAGGGGGGAGGAGGACCACGCTGACATAAACAAGCCTGCTGTGGCCCTTTTCTTATCATATCATCTGCTTCTGTTATGAAAGCCAGACTGCCCTGCAGGATTTCTGTTATTGTAAGCTTGGGTGTATGCCCCCAGAAGCGCGTTCATTTATGTCCCTGTGTCCTATGTGCAAGTCATCGAGAGCACTTTGAGACGTAGTGAACATCTGGTTCCATTCAGGATGCCTGGAATTCTTTTGCCTGCTTGGTTCAGATTACTTCCCAGAGCCCCCATGCCGGCTGCGCGGGAGAGCAGATAAACTATGCCGCTCAACACAATGTCTCGCCTATTCCAACACTGGAAGGGTGTAGCTTTGACAAAGACTAGAGGTGAAGCTGAGTTTACAGCTGGGTTTCCAGGTGTAGACAAGCCTCGAGCTAGGTATGCCAATTTATTGCTTCTCAACCATTGCAGACTCCTTATATCCTTACAGTGTGTCAAACCGGAGTGGGACCTAAGGGAAGGGCGCGTTAAAGGTTCTGCCAGACTGAACAGCACCTTTAAATGATCCTAACCCCCTTCCATTGACATTCACTGGGGAAAGCCCCAGCAGTAGAAGGCCAGCTCTGTAGAGTTCCAGACCACAGAGACAGAGATACAAGGTCACGAGTCTTGAGAGCATTGGTTATGGCCGTACTGCAGCATAAGCAGGCTAAACCATATTTTCCTCGGTTCACAGTAAGAAATGCAACTAAAATAAAACATGTTTATTGTTTTGTTGTGAGAGACCCTATGCGCAGCAATAAAGAACAAGATTATGTCTATTCCAGAACTAAACATCTATACACCTTGGTTCGTTCCACACAACAATCAAGCAATTATTCCCGAACGTCACCTCTGCTTTACATTTCACAGAATGCTTTCCTTCCAATTCCCTCACCCAATTCTCTTATCTCCCAGGTTTGAGTGAATGATGTCTTCAGCCAAAATCACCTCGTCTACTCGGGTTCCCCAGGAGATGGAGTGCCAGTGTTGTAGACGATTCAATCAGTGAGAAGTGAAAGAGCAGATCACAGACAATGCGCCGCGGCCCCATTACCCCCAGTCCTCGGTTACCGCTAGCGACGCTTAGCTCGGGCCCCCATCTAATGGGCCATAATATCATTTTACGCCATGTCCCAGCTCTTTATACTAGCTCTAAACATAACTCTGTCGCCGAGGCACAATAAAAACAGATATATTTCTTTATTACCCCTCATGAAGCATATCAGCAGATCCGAGCACCCCTACAAAGGAAACTAATATCTGCAGGAACCCGCTCTTTTCCTTGGCTCATTTAGGGCAGACGCACAATTGTTATTACATTGAGCTGCACTCTGCCGGCCTCACCTCCCCATGCCGTTCACTCAGAGTCTAATGGATGTTTTATTATAATCAAATGAATACAATGTCTTTACTATAAATAACCTACTGAAAAAGCCATTTTCTCTGCCTCGCAATATGTCTTAATGTCCATCACGCCTCAAGCAACGAGGTGCCACATGTTTAATTCAGAGAAGATGCAATTTGCGTGTTGTGTGCTACAGTATAGTCGAAAAATAGCAGCTCATCTGCCTTTCACTCACCCTCACATCCCCAAGCTGCCCCCTTCAAATCACCCGATAATCACACTTTCTTGCATAAAGTCATGCGAGTCTCTGGCAGGTTCATTACTTTGCATGGGTTTCAGGAGGAGGAAATGTCACCTGGGTACTCTGCTTTTGAGGCCATTCACTCGCTTCATCTCATGGGGGCAAATGCTCCGCTTGTAAGTCTTGAGCCAGATGAGCGGAATTTCACTTCAGCGAGGGCGAGTTATTATCCGCAATCACCCGAATCATCCCCTAAACGCTATACGGTGCCATTGTCCTCTACCCTATATACACCTTCAGGTCTGACCAGCCCATTTACACTATGGGGATCCGACAAGAGATGAGCGAACACTTGGGCATGAACATGTGTGTTTGTGCGTGTGCGTGTGCGTGTGTGTGTGTGTGGAAAGGCGGAGCAGGAGGGGAGTCGGGGAATCCAATCTCTCACACAGAGGAGCAGAGACAGGCGGGCAGATATGCTCCGGGCCCAGAATAACCCAGGCGGTATCCATGAATGAAATGACAGGATTACAGGGGAATTAGAAAACCTGCTGAGATAGTTGATAATGCTGTTTACGGTTGGGCGTCACACCGCTTGCAGGGGGAAAAAGTCTAACTGTTTAACTTGTGAAAAATATGGACAAGCTTTGCAACAATTCAGAAAATTAAAAGCCATGGGGTCTCCCTCTACGTTTACGTTAGCGACTTGACGGACATTAACACAAATACTTAAGGATTTATGTCGGCTGCATTATTGTGGATGAACCTCTTAAAAAAGGGGACAGCAAACATAAGCTCCACTATCCTGGTTAAGAATGGGATTATTGTTGTGTCAACAACCCCCATAGATAATAGTAATTACTGCCCTTGCTGCACCGCCATCAGACTGCAACTTTGCTAGCTGACAGCTTGGTCCTAATTACCAAGAACCACCAATTACTGGCTCCATTTCATTATTTATATTGCTCAGCACACCCAAATAAAAGAGACTTCAGTGACTCCGAGCAGTCACATCTCTGGCAGCTGCACAGGAGCATCCGGAGGACCTGCTGAATCATTGTTTCATAGGTTCTTTTTCCTGACAATATAATAGTCAGCATGCACACACAACATTGTTATTGTCAAGAAAAATGAGTAAAAGTAGGAAAATGATGCCAATAGGGGGCTGCCTCTACTTCCTCTTTGCCATCAACAGGAAGTAATTTAGCTACAAAGGAAGTGCATTATCATCTCTTCTTTTCCCACTTGCCCCTGCTCGTTTATCTGCCAATAGAGCAGCGGAATCGGTTATAAAAAAATCTGCCCTGGAGCCTTTAACTACTAAAACAGTTTGCATGTGGTATCTATATTCATATTTCATTCAGTCTACTGTGAGATCTATGTTAGAATAATTGACTCGTCTGCTGCTATGTAAAAGCTCCCTCCAAAAATAAAAAAACTAACATAAAAACAAAAATGTTTTATCTGGTGAGTGTATTCAACCATTCCCACACACACACACCGACTTTCGCAGATGTTTCTCATCACCCTCTGCTGCCAAGCGTCGTCCAGTGATGGCTGAGAGGAGGGGAGTGGGGGCTGGGGCGCGGGTGTGAAATTCTGCTATGCCTGCTCCAGTGAATTCTGCAGGAACTTGGCAGATCATTGTGGAGATTTGTAGGTCTGTGGATTTGATATGAAACAGTTTGAGAGGCTCGTCTGGAGTCTGTCTCTCAACGTTCCTCCCCCTTAAAGTGGGACGGACTGTTTAGCTTATGTTCCCGTACAGCCTGACGTCCACATTTCTCAGCCCCCAAGGGTGCAGATGGCCGATTAACTTGGCAGACAGTTCTTATACCATCATCTGAAAGATAACCGTTGCGATACTTTGTTGCACCAAAAAACTTTGCCTCTGAGTAAAGAACAGCCCATAATCCTCAACTAGCTGAACCACACAAAAAGCACCTGCGTCGTCTATACAGATTTCTGCAATCATACACCTTGTTGATTAACAAAAGACTCTCTTTTTATAATTCTGTTCAAATTCAGGGACTAACACAACCTGCTCAGACAGCAGCTCGTGCTCAGCAAGCTGCAAAGCATGTAAAGCTTTAAAGGACAAGCCGTCTCAAAAAATGATTAAGTATGTACAAAAGGAATCTACCGTAACGATCCAAAGCGCTTAGCATTTAGATGACAGTTGCGCAGGGCAGGCTTTGTTTGCAGGGGCTGGAGTGGAGCATTATACGTGGCCCGGAGGCCGGATCTGTTCCAACTGTGCCCTGGCAAGAAAATGTTCAGCCCAGTCGGCCTCGACAGCTTGGATATTCACAGGGGGCGATGGAAAACTGGAGGGCTACAGTTCCATGTTGGAGTTGGGGGAGCTCGGAGGAGGTGGGGTGATGAGTCAGGAACAAGGCGTTTTATATTATTTCGGTACCGCAAGGACATGGCATTTGCCAAACGTAGGCTGGTGATGAGGGCCCTGTGTCTGTGTTGGCCTGCGGTGATTTGAGTTTATCATCTGGCAGGTTTGTCTTGAGGGGGCTAGCGGCATTTTCAGTTGGTTTTAATGCGAGTACTGCAATACCTTGCTTTGATGATGATACATTTTTAAAGCTGGAAATTAATTATACATTTAGCACCGCAGAGAAAACAGAAATTACTCTACGGTTAATGAGAAAAAAATAATAATAACATTGCATGACCTTGAGGTTTCTCAACATGTGCTATTTTTTACCATAATGACCTTATCATAGAAATGAGTTTTGGATTACATGACACATTGTCATTTGACTAATCATGTGACAATTTCAGTTTCCAAAGATCCCAGATGTTGAAGTAAGGATCATTACTTTGACTCAGTTTGACAAATTAATTATTCACTCTCATCTCTGGAGATTTAAAGTCAAATTCTGACTAAATTCAAATATCATGAAGGACTTTTGATGTTGGACAGCTTTCTCCCCCTGAATTGATTAACCTGAACCAGCTTCAAAAAGTGTTGCCGTTATCGCAGTTAGTTATAATCTAAACAAATCTGGAGGCTTTTCCAAAGACAATATTTTGTATGAGCTTCCTCTTTGAAATACTATGTGTCAAAAGGTATAACTATCCATTTAATTGTCTTTTATGTACCTATTTTCTTTCCATTTCCTTCAAAGAAACACATTTTAAAAGGCTAAACTAAATGAGCATCTCCAACATGAATAAGAGTGTGGAGCTGCATAGTTGAATGCATTTATTAATGTTCAAAGTATCTTAAAGTAACACAGCAGATAAAAAGGTCAGTCTTGCGCAAACAGCTGCAAAAAAAAGGACGACAAAAACAAGAGATTTGTTTGCTCTTGTGCATTCAAATTCATTCATCCCTGAGAAACCTCTCTGCACCAGGGTTCTGCCAAGGCACAGCCTCATGGGAGAAATGACTGACACCTCCTAATCCTCATGGATACCAAAAAGCATGTCATTACCATGACATTTACACCATCTTCTGGGATGTGAGATGAAGCGTGGGAACAACAAAGGGATAAAAGCTGTGAACAAAACTCTAAAAATAGGACGAGTGAATTTTTAATGTTGTGTTTTGAGTCACAAGTGTAGCTTAGGTCTCCTCCCTACTTCTATTAATTCAGCACAGCTAGGACAACCACCTGGGGTAGCCTACATTTCAAATGAGCCATATTTTGTGTTTCTTTAACACCAGCGGGCAGGCTGGCAGGCATACTAGAGGAAATGTGATGGAAAGTGGAGCACAAGAGTTATGACCTAAGCAAGCAGCTGATTATGGAGAAGATGAGTGAGAAAAGAAGTCGTCTGTCAAGCTAAACCCTTCACAGATGGACGAGTGTGGCACACTAAGAAACCGGCAAGTCCTGAGGCTTTGTGGCAGCTTTGGGTTTTAAAGTACACCCCAGAAACCGTTTAGGAGGAAGTAATGAGCGGTGAGTAAACCCAAGTACAGTATACATCATGTACAATTACATGTTAATATTCCTCACCTTTACATTCACCTCATTGACTGAGTGACTCATGGTTAAACATGGTCGTTTTGGCACTCTTCGGTGAAGTATGAACAGAGGAAGCTTTTACAGCTGTCTATATAAAACGACTTTAGCAGCGGTTAATTGCTGGGGTTCTTCATTTAATGAGCATCAGAGCAGATTTAATTACTTTTCAGCCCTTAATAAACAAGCATAGAAACCTGCTGGTGTGCAAATAAAGTTTTGACAGAATATAACTTACCCTAAACTGTAGGCCAGGACTTGACTTATAATTGGACCATTGTTTCCTGACACAAACACACAGTGTTGACCATTTCCTGGCCAGCAATGTTCCACTTCTATGAACGCAATCACACACAAAAAAGTGTTTTCATTGGTGTACTGTGGCACTTGGGGGGTGACCCTTGCCTGTGTATCTCCCCTGTGGGACGGTCAGCGATTGCCTCACTCTCTTCCCCTCTGTTGTACACCCTATCTGCTCAGTCGTTCCCCAGAGCACACTATCGCCCTGCTACCTCTACTCTCACACTGACAGCCAAACAATGGGAGCCAGGACTTCCCTAACGAGTAGGAAGTGTAGGCTGGATTAATTAGAGGCACCCCCACCCCTCCATCGTCTCCAACTCCTCCTGTTAACTCAGAGCAATGTAATACAGCTAAGCTAAGGCTGGGACTGTTGCGCCCATCGTGAGAGAAATAGGAGCTGGAAGTATTTTTTACTTTCTGGCAGCTAGCCAATGGGGGACCGTAGTAATTGCCCGGATCCTACTGTGGCAAGTGAGGAGAAAGAGTGCGAGGGTGGTAGAAGTCTAGGGAAGTAAGAAAATGCTATGACCAAATGTGGTCTAGTCTAGCCAAAAAAAAAAATACAGTTAGAGGAGACAGATAGAAGTTTTGAAAAATGAGGCAAAAAAAAGATAAATGTTTCTCAGAGAAAACACAGTATGACATGTGGGACAAGTGATTCAGAGAAAAGTCAGAGCCTGAGGACTCTTCGTTGCGTGAAAAATAATACAAGTAGAAAAGAAACCTGGACAAAGTACGAGGAATGTAAGTGAAAATAGAATGACCTCGGGTGCTACTCACTAGGGAGAGGCCGACAGGGGTGCAGTGAGCGTCTTGGCTGTTGGAGCGGAACAGAGCAGGGTGCAGCGGCGGCTGCACAGTGGGCCCTCACTGGACACTTCAATCACAGGCAGCCGGAGCCCCAGGCAAACTTGGCCAATTAGCCGCACACTGCTGCTGACCCCCAGCTTCATTAAGGGCCCGGGCTCTGGATAAGGGGAGAGAGGAGAGGGGAGAAGAGAGGATTAGGGAGAGAGAGAGAGAGAGAGTAACAAGCATCAGCACATTTTTTTGTTTAAGAAGACACACACACGCATTTGCACGGACTTGTGCGCTAGAGGTGAAGCTCAAGGTTACAGGTAAACATAATCAACTGTGGGAGCACCCCAAACCACATCTGTACACGCTCGGCGTATTACACCCCCCATCTCCCTGGTGGTGGTTGGGAGGGGGGGTAAGCGCCAGGGAGGCCAGAGGGCGTAGCTACCACACCGCTGCACTGACAGCAACAGGTGTGGTGGCCAACAGACATGCAATTACCGGGCTGAAAAATCTGCTCTTTGTGACGGAGACAACGGCAGATCAGAGGAAGGATCAGAGCTTGCAAGGGGAGAGAAGTGGGAGGAGAGGCGAGAGTCGAGGACGAAGCAGAGAAAATACAGACTGCTGAAAGTCCCAGGAGAGGACACAGAGAGAGAGAGAGAGACAGAGAGAGAGATTTCCAGTCCACTCTTTTCATCGCAAATCCCTCGCCGGCAGAGCAAAAAAAAAAAAAAAAAGAAAAGAAAAGCAGATCAAAAACCAACACATATAGTAGCTATCACACACCTGTTGTTCTGCAATAGAAATACCAACAAACACGCTTTGGTGGTCTGGAGAGACCTCACGTACACGTGTGCACAACAATGAGACAAAGGGAGAGGGTAAACTGACAGCATCCTATTTCAATTCAGATTGGGTGGGGCTGTTTGGGTGCTTTGGGACAGGTTGCGCTCAATGAGCCCTGACAGAAAGACTGTTTGGTGTATGCGTGTGTGTGTTTGTCTGCATTACAAGTGTGCATAACCACATGGGAGATCTGCTTGCATCAACCTTGTGATGGAAACCTCAGCGGTGCTCCAGGGTGGGGGTGGTAGCAGCTTCATTCTCTCTCTCCCTCTCTCTCTCTCTCTCTCTCTCTCCCCATCATTTTCCCTGCTCTCCAATTACAGGCCTTCGATCAGGCTAAAGTAATGTTTGTGTGCTTTGCCGCCAGTGTAGCAATAAGCGCTGTCAGAAACCTCGCATGCTTGGGTGGAGAGGAGATACTGGGCCTTTATTTAAAACAAGTCGAGGAGAAAAGATCAATGGCCCATTTTGGGGACCATGAATTGGAGGGAAAAGTTCACAAACATAGTGGGAGATGCATGTGTGGACGGGGAGAATGGAGAGCGAGGGGGCATCTAGCTCATCTGTGTGCTAGTGGCTTATTGATCGGTGGAGACACACAGCTCCCAGCCATTCATCACGGGCCACTCAGGCCCTTAGATAACTCCTATGATAGTGCCCTGCTACTGAGCAGCTGCAACTGGTCCTATCCATTATCCTTCAAAGTAAGGCCCCTAGCCTGGGAACAGGCACGGTGAGGCAGCTGGATGAGAGGCTGGAATGGAAATGGAAAAGACCAGGCCTGTGGTTAGGGGCCTGAGGCTGAGGCTAGTGTTTACAAAAGGTAGGAGCCGGGGCTTGATGAAAAATGGTGGCCGAACAGCAAGAACAGAGATGAGAAACTGTCTGTTTGCACCAGTTGGAGGGGAAAAATGTGACGGCGCTATTGTTTCCATTTCTCGGCCAAACACTATTAGCAAAGCTGTTTTATAGCAGATAGCACACAAAACTATCCGAGCGACAGGCAGCTCGGAAAACTGCTGAGTGGCTCTGTTTGGAAGAGAGTGTGTGCAAAGAGAATTCCCAGATTGGGCAGGTGGGGATCAGCCATAATGAGCCATGCGGGGAGAGAAGAGAGGGAAGGGGGTCGGAGTGAGGGCAACTAAAAAAAGAAGGGAGGAGGCCAAAGAGCTCCAGAGAATGACAGAGTGAGAATGATGGAGACGGGCTCGGAGCCAGAGACAATGCCCCAAAAGAGCAATTACAGGAGCTCCAGAGAAGGTGTGGGCCTGGCCCCCAGGCATGGTTTCACACAGCACAAAGCCCTGCCAGACATGCACGCACACACACACACACACACCATGATCTAAGAACAACTTCTGATGAGCAAAAAACAGAGATGGACAAAAATAGGAGAAGTTAGGTTAAAGTCAAGAGGCAAAGGAAGCATGAGGTGGTTGTATGTTTAATGGGGTTCATCTCAATCCAAAACACCCCCATGCTACATGTTTTTTTAAAAGCAACATTCTGTTCTCGTTGAAACCTGTTCCCTTAACAGCATCCCTCGAAACAAAAGCTGAAACTGCGGGGCTGAGGTCAGCGGGAGCAAAACTTTCAAGTCGATTGTCCTCCATGTGGTGAGGGCTAAACAAAACTGAAAAGTCTGGGCAGCCTCGCACCATGGTGCCCGTCACGAATACGAGTCCGAAATGGTTTCTGAAGGCAACCGTTGCCCCACAACACCCCGCCTCCACCACTTAAAGGAGAACGACAGGCTGGAGAGAACAAGCGAGACTGATGGGACAAAAAGCGAGAGAGCGAGAGAGAGAGAGAGATGTGCAAAAAGATAGGGGGAGGGGGAAATTAAATTAAGAGAAAAGTTCTCGCGCACCGGTATGCACCATTGATTTCCTATTCTCTTGGAAACATTTAATGAGCTTAAATAGGAGCCTCGTTTGACACTGCCACGGTGACTCGGAGGAGCCTCCCAGTGAGAGGAAATCGTTCAGCGGCTGTGACGGCTACCAGAGGCGGGTGGAAGATAGGAGAGGAGGTGGAGGTGGAGATGGAGGGAGGGGGGCGGAAAGTGAAGGTTGTAATGCCACAGAAAGAGATTTGTGCAAGACAGATGTTGGATTATGCTCGGGGAAATTGTCCATGAGTAGCATTCCTTGCCTTGTTCTGAATGAGGGGGAAAAAAAGAGGGCTGGAGGAGATTACTGGAAGAGAGACAGACGTCGGCGGATAAAGGTGATCTACAGTCAACTGTGCTGCCTACTGTAGTTATGTGGGTGCTTACTTCTCACAACAGGCACTCATTATAACGCTACAATGTCCAAACTGATTGACGGCTAGCGTTCTACTGCAGCGTTTCACCTCATTACTTCCTGGATGACCTCCCTGTGGGGCATTCAACAGATTCCTTATGCTTGGCAGCCATCTTGTTTGCTCTCTTTTCTCCCCTATATCTGGAGGAAAGCTATTGTCACTTCAGAGAGCAGCAGTCCCGAAGGCGCTCCGCTGCTCGCTGCTCGCTGCCGCTGATGAGGGCCCACTGGGAACCATCGGCGTTCGCTTTTATGAAGCCGTCTGGCAGAGTGAATGGACTCGGCGTCCCGCCACCTTTAGCGGGCAATCATCATAATAAGTGTGGAGCCGGGCATGGCTGTACACTGGCGCCGCAGGGGGGCCTTCCTTCACCGACTGCCGGGAAAGGTGATGTGTAGGTGTGTGTGTGTGTATGTGTGTGGAGGGCTGGTGTATAAGCGAGTGTGTTAAGGGCTTGAAAATAAATTGCTTTGATTGAATTTCCTACTTTTAACTATTCTCTAAATCCAAACTAATTAAACTACATAGCTACAACAAGACAGATCTTAAACCAACCAAGAACCCCACAGTCCAGTCATACTGTACATAATCAGGATTATCTACAGTATGCAACACTATGAAAAAAATATATATATTAACAAACTTTATATCATCAGTGAGTGATTTAGTGTAAAGACCCTACACATTTGACGGACAATTACTGAATTATTTAAGATTCATTGAAAACTATTTTCATTATGGATTCAATGTTTCATAATATTTTTAGCATTTCTCAGTTTCTTCATCATTGTAAAAATGCATCAATTTTGGATTTTTAACTGTCAAGCAGAAGAAGTCCGAGCCTAGAGTTTATCTCTGCATAAATGCATATGAGATACACTTTGCTTTCCATACATTTAGGAGGACTGTCTAATGGCGTACTACTGCCCGGTACAAAACAGGCTCTAAAACATCTCTTAATGAGTGAGCATAGACGTGCTTATGAGCATGTAAACATGCTGATAAATATGTGCATGTGTAATTGCTGCTGGCGAGCGGTAATGCGTAAATATTTCAAGTCCCTGGGTATGCTTTTAACTCAGTCAGACCTGTTTTCTGGTTTACAGCGGGTTTGAAATTCCACCAGTGTCTGTTTCTTATATTAGCAGGTCAGAAAGGAGTCCTTCAGTTCCTGACCCCTCGTTTCTTTCCCCCCCCCAGCCTTGGCTCAGCTGCAGAGAGAGCGGCTGGCTTGTACCACCTCTGAGCATCTATCCAGACAGATGCACAGTAAGCAGCCCTGTAGCCAGAGTGGGAGTTTGGCCCAACTGGCAGCACTGCTGAGGCCACGTTTAGCTGGGCTTTCATGTGTGACTTGCAGTGCAAAAAAAGATGAAGGAGACTTCTTTTATTTTCATGAAAATTAATCTCGGGCTGAAACAATCATGTGATCCTCTGGTGATTAATTACGGCGAAAGATAAAACAGACGACACTGCCCTTTTTTCCTTCTGTTAAGATCCAGCAGATACACACAGGCGGTCACTCACTCACACTCACACACACACACACACACACACACACACACACACACACACACACACACACACACACACACACACAGTATAGGAACTGGAAGTGACTAACAGCAGCATAAGGACGACAACTTGGGAAAGGCGTAGTGGAGAAGTGCCCTTCGCTGCTTTCTCTGATGTCCCCAGCTGTCATTTCCAACAGTCTTGCTCAACGTAGTGGCATTGAGAAACTATTTTTCACTGGAAACTGTCTTGGCTCTCCATAGAAGTCCACAGGCCATCATCTATACGACACTATGGACCATTCTCTGAATCATTTACACTGGCCTATATATAGCCTGTGGAGAAAAGGTCATTATTGAAACAGAAAGCTATATTTCATAATTGCACCACCACGCTTCTATCCCCCTCAGTGAAATTGGCTCTCCAGAATATATTCTCTCTCACTCTACTCGATCTCTCTTTATCTCCCTCTCTTGTCTGTTAGAGAGGGCGATTTTGACAGGCTGACTGTCTCTCCTGATGCAATAACCACCCTCCATTTGTATCTGAGGAGGGTGCATTAACTAGACAGTGTAATCAGCCCGCACAGAAAGAAAAAGGCAGCAAGCCTCACCAATCGGCTGCTTTTTAGCACTCTTTGCTATAACGGCGCGCCATTAGGCCACAATTAGCACAGAGCACTCTGGGAAAAGTATCCCCCTCATAGACCTTTAACCAGCAGAGCGGATGCAAGAAACAAGGCGAATTTCATCTAAAGTCCATTTTCGCTCGAAAGAAAATCAGGTGAAGTAATCTCGTTTGTTCACACTTGACGGTTAAGGAAATAGGAGATTAGAACTTTATAATAGAAGATTATAAAAAAAAAAAAATCCCAGTGCCATGGGATAACCTGATACCATTGACATGCTACAGTAGAGGATTTCCAAGTAAGGACTTGGAAACGGGTAAAGGCTTATCGCCAGACACTTCAGACAGAGCATAATACATCTAAAAAAGCAGCAGGCAAAAACGAAAAAATAAACATTCAAAAGCGCTGCCTTATCACAAATGTATGCACTTTCCAAACCAAGGGGGCTGGTTTTTGTTGAAGTACCCCTGCGGTGAAGGTGCACTTCAGGTGAATGTGTTCATCCAGTGGAAGATGCCGCCTGCAAGAGCCGAGTTCAGCACACACCGACACACTCCCTCCCTCGGGGCTTTGGAACAATAAAGAGAAATGCGTGTCCCCGTGGTCATTTGTGGCATGCTGGCAGTGGGCAGACGCAGATAAGAGTTTGCATTGGTGGAGGCTGACACGCTGTGATTATCTCCCGCTGCTGGAGCTGACCGTCCATCAATCCAGACGGCCGAGAGGACCGGGGCCCGCCGACTCGATTGTTGCCTGAGACGAGATTTTTATGATTCGATGACCTCGGAGAAAAATGTGTCAAGTGTTTCAAATGTGTTGTCATACTAGCGCACTCGTGCATTGTGATTCAGATTCACAAATACTCATGAAGAGACGGGAAAGTGTGGCGGTCTCAGCGGTACAATCACTAGCACATATGTCAGCGCACACACACTCACACATACACACGGCTACACTCACAGTCTACCACCTGACTTTCCAAGGCTCCCTCTCAAGTCCCAGCCTGCCTTCCTGGCTCTCTTACCACCTTCCCCCTCACCTCATGCTGAATGTTCTGGACCCGAAAACCAAGTCCATATACCGGAGTGAGCCACAGGAGAGTTGGAGGAAGGGAAGGAGTGAGGGAAAAGAGAGAGGGGGAGAGAAAGAGAGAGTGTCAAGAAGCACATTCTTTCTGCTGAGCGCCATCTGGAAGTGGAAAGGTAGATAAACAAATGACGTGAGCCGCATCCCATCTCCCTGCTAAAGCACACACACACACACACACACACACACACACACACACACACACACACACACACACACACACACACACACACACACACACACACACACACACACACACACACACACACACACACACACACACACACACACACACACACACACACACAGCAAGAGCGCCATCGCCACCGATCCCGTGCAGCGCGCCAAGCATTGTCAGGCATTTGGTCTTATCAATCATTGGCCAGATACTGAGCAGAAGCATGAGGCAAACAAAAGGAAGGGGAGAGAACAAAAATGGAGGGGAGCTGCGAGCGACAATGAGAAAAACAAATGAGACGATGGCTCTGAGCCACCCGTCCACACGGCCCCGGACCAACTCCATTTAATCTGGTCAAGTCTGCCCCAAAATCAAAGCAATCTCCTCCAGTGTGCAGACGGAGGAAGAAATCAGACAGCTGATTCCACCCAAAAAGGAAGTTGCTGTGGAATTGAATGAGGGGATATGGGGCTGTGCTGCATTGTGTTAGACATTCAGACTATTACAGCTGGGGGAACTCTCCTTTATTTAGAAGAAAAAAAAGTCCATTTGCATTCACTCAGCTTGCAAGAGTAGCTCGGGGGCAACGTTAGCTGCTGCTCCTGCTGCTTTTGGATTCCTTGCCATCTTTTTTTATTTTTTATTTTTTTTAGGCCCTTCTGGCATGCAATATATCACAGTAGTAGTAGTAGAAATCTTTATTATCCCTTATGGGGAAATTGTCCTTTCAGTAAGTCAGCGATAATAACAAAAACAATATCCATACGATACAAGAGCATAGAAGTTGAACGACAGATGAAGCGCAACAGCTGGAGCAACAGCCGGAGGGATCCTCCCTGTGGATGCTACGCCTCTCGGGGCCACCCTGCCCTAAAACAGTGCTTAGCTAGACCTGAGTGCTTAGCTAGACCCGAGTAAGAATAGAGTGAGACGTATAAAGGCCACAGTGGGGATGACATGAAGGAAGGGGGCCGAAATGAAGAGACTTTGACAGCCATCCCTCGGGCGGCAAGAGGAGCTGCACCTGTATGCACCTCGGCTCTGCTCAGTTTAGTTTCCGTCTCTTCATACTCCACACACAATCACACACACACACACACACACACACACACACACACACACACACACACACACACACACACACACACACACACACACACACACACACACACACACACACACACACACACACACACACACACACACACACACACACACACACACACACACACACACACACACACACACACACAGCAGGCTCTTCGGCTTTGTTGACACCGGCGGACACAACAGGAGGGAGGGATCAGGTGGCTGGGGCAAGCAAGTAAAGGAAAGAGAAGGGTTGGGGTTGGGGGGGATGGGGTTGACAAATGATTCTCGTCAGGTAACATTCACAGACGTGGAGGGAAGGTAAGGAAGAAGATAGGTAAGGGGGGAGGGGGGGAGGTGGTCTGTCAGCTCATGTTGGTTCACCAGCGAAAAAGAATCTCCTGCCCTGATTAGAAACCGCTGCGGTCAGGAGACGGGAGAACGGAGACACTTTGAAGGAGGAGACATTTAGGAGCGGGTCCGTTTGCACCCGAGGAGCGCTTACTGATGCTGATTGAGGAGACAACGAAACATGGCCTCCGTCTCTCTCTCTGCCTGGGATACTTCTCACCATGATGGCTCTGATCAAAAAGAGCAGGAGGGACGAGGCAGAGGAAGAGCCCTGGAAGCATTCAAGGGGGCCGGGAAATGTGGGTCAGACACATGACATATTAATACAATGACTGACGAGAGAAGAAAAAGTGAGAAGGAGATGACTGAAAGGGGGCCAAAAATATGCGCAGCAGAGAGGAATTATGTTTCCACATGACCCAGCATGTAGGGGGAACAGGAGCTTCTTCAGAAAAGAATAAAAAAAGAACATAATAAACTTTAAAGTGAATTTGGCCGGAATGAATGCACGATCCTTCCGCTGTATTCAGACCTTGATAAATGCACACTGTCGAGGGTGTTATTAAACACCAGAGAGACTGGTGGGTCCCTGTGCCAGGCAAAACTAATTAAATCCAGGCAGATGTGTCTGGACAGTGTTGTACCACACACACACGCACACACACACACACACACACACACTCTAAATGGGCTGTTAACCATGTCCACGGTGCAATCAGTGCCAGCTGATGAGCCGTCACTGCGCTAACTGGACCAGGTGAGGACAAAACAACAGCATCTCAGCTTCAATTTCTAACTCCTCGGTGTGCTGGACTTCGGAAACTTTTTGTCAGCCAGTGGCCAAAGAGAGAAAACGCCTTTCACCCTGGTGCCTTGTTATCCTCGCCGATTACCAGGCAACGCATTTCTTTTTTGCCCGTATTCCCAACTTAACGCTGCTGCAGGTGATGATGAGAGTTAGAGCTAACAGCAACCAATTAATCTTTCATGGTGCACGTGTTCCTGCTTTTGTTAGGTCTGCTCTGGGAAATTGTATGAGACTTGCAGCTGTACAAAAGAGGGCTGGTGACACTTTCATCCTCTTCATCTTCTTCTTCCTCCTCCTCCTCCTCCTCGCCACTTTTCATTCTCATACTTTGTGAGCAAACAGCTGGGGGTTTTTTCCCCGCAAAAGCTATCATTTCGCCAGCCTACAGGCATGAGAGCTGCACTCCAAATCGCTGATGGGAGCCCGGCTAGCCGAGTCAGAGTGGGAGATGAGATTGCATTGGCGATGTGAGTACAAGGGGAGGGGAGGAGGGATGATGGCTATCAGATGGTAAACACACTGAACCACACATCAATGTGCGCATACACGTACAGAGGTGTATGACATAAGGCAATACAAGTGCCTGTGTTTTATCTTCATTTAGGCTGCCTGTGCCATCCTCTTGTAATCTCACCGTTCTTGGGTCACATACACACAACAGCAGCTCGCTCACAGTCTCTAAAAAGACACATACACACAGTAGTGACTAATCACCCATCTGGATCAGCCATTCCCAGGTCTGGATGACGAAGCGCCTATGCCCGCAAATATAGGCTAATGCCCTTCTCAACAAAAGGCTTAGGCTGCATTACAGCCAAACAGACAGGTCTAAAGAGAGGGTGGGGTGAGGGGTGGCTTATGACCTGGCTCAGACAAGCATGTACAGGAGAGGAAGCAAGTGACATCACAGATAAGGGTGATGTACTTAGGCTAGCTGCTAGTGGCTACATGGAGCTGACAAGTCTGTACGTGCACTCGATTTCAATAGCAGCTCCCCGAGTCAAGGGCAGGGAGAGGGCAGAGCCAAAACAGCAGAGAAAAAAAAATAAACATTTCAATGTGACTAGGCTAGTTTGTGAAGTGAAAGAACCGGTGTGGCTTACCCACAGGGCTTTGCTGAAACCCTCTCGTCGTCGTTACATATTTGGGTGTTACCAGTGGCAGGTGCTAGCCATGGCCTCTCGGAGCATACCATTGGGGGGGGGGGACGACACCAAGCCTCTGCTGTTTCACCAAGCAGAGGCTTGTTGCTGGCTGGCATGATCCAGGTAAGTCTGTTAGTTGTGAGAGGGGGCCTGATGCTACGAAAGCCAGGTTCAGAATGTGGGATAAGGTTGGATCAGAGCCAGGAGCCATTAGCGGGCCGTGTGTCTGACACAACGGGCAGAACACAACATTTTCAAAAAGGCGCAGAAGGACTTGAGCGGAGCCGTGGTGAAGAGTGCTAGGCAGCTGTTTCATTCAGGCCCTCTGATAACAACCCCCTGTCCAGATTGGCTACTGCAAAACAGGGCAGTGGGAAAGCAAGGCAGCAAGAATACAAATCACTTGTTCGATGGTCGACACTGAGCTAAGCAAAAACTAGTGCTCTGGCATTCATTTCTTAGCTGATGAAGCCCCTTGTGATTTGTTGCGGGCTGCCGTAAAGAATTTGAATGCACTTTGCATGCATTTAGATTAATGTGCATCCTTACAAAAGAGCATATGACAGTATGGTTAATAAGCAGAAAACACTTAAGCTATCAGGAAGGGCCAGCACTATGAACAGACAAAGATCTAGCTAATGGCCCTGGCCGTATCATTTACGGTACAGACCATAGCCAAAGGCAGAATCACACACTGGCTCCAAAGGCCGGGTAGAAGGGAGAGTTTCTCTATTCAAGAGATAACATCCGAAGAGTACTTTCTAGAGAGGGTGAGTCTTTGCTTTCAACCCCCACTGTGAATAAGAAAACAACAAGTGCATCAATTATGAGAGTGGGGACAGAAAACTCGGGGCTATTCAATCCTCTTTTTCTACTTAGTTGCTTGTGAGAAAAGTGCAAACGAATGGAGGCACAAGCACTTCACCCCAACAGCACAGGCTGTTGTGTGTTTTGCAAAAAAACTCTTGACAATGTGTCTCTCATTTCAATTATAAATCTGTGAAACAAAAAAGTGATTTACAATACTAGGGGTAAACCATCTGGCTTTAAGTGGTGCTTGATCTCAATCAGACACAGATTCAACTGGACTGTCCACCTATCAGACACTGACCATTGCAATCACCAAAAAACAACACGCTTTTACATCTGTGACTGTGGCTCGGTCCCATTAAAAACCTATCACACCCACTACCGCCACGCTACGCCTACTGCGCACAAAACCCATTGCTATAATTGGCTTCACTGCAGCCCTTTCCGACTTTGGACGGGGCCAACCGGCAAATACCAAAAAACAAAACAAAAAAAACTCTGCACTAACTGGACGAGATCCAAACTCCGGTCATGTCTCAGTGACAATCAAGCATGACAAATTATTTCCAAACATGGGGAAGAAGTGAAAACACGAGGATTGTTCCAAATCAGACGGGAGAGAGGAAATAACGGATGAAATACAAAACAGGAGAAACGAAACATTGTTCATTGCCCGCTTCGGGAGGCTAATGGTGATGGCACACCTCCAGGTGACAACGCAGACTCCGTCGCTTCACGTAAACAGACAGAAAAGGTGCGGTTGTGAAGCAAATCTGTTGTTTTACAGGGACCGCAGCGAGGGGCCACAACCATGTCATTACCTCAGCCGGCAGAAGAAGAGGAAGCCCAGAGCCGTGGTATTCGGAGACTTTGCGGGAGAGTTGAGACAGCGTTTGTTTGAGGGGTGTTTGACAATGAGAGAAAGATAAACAGAAAGCAGAATAGAGTTAGAATGTGTATGAAAGTGTGACTGAATCAAGTGTGTGTGTGTGTGTGTGTGTGTGTGTGTGTGTGTGTGTGTGTGTGTGTGTGTGTGTGTGTGTGTGTGTGTGTGTGTGTGTGTGTGTGTGTGTGTGTGTGTGTGTGTGCTATAAACGCTCAGCTCTAGTTTGAGCAAGCGCCAGAGATGTTTGTCATACCAGAGCATGGAGCGTGTCTGGACTAGGCCGAGACGGAGAGAAAAATGCTATCGGGGCCCTAAGGCTCTCTGAATGAAAACACACTGCCCTCTCTCTTCAGCAGAAGACAGACTCACAAACTCATGATTCGAGGGAAGCGGGGAGCTTGCTTAAGGTCACTCATTAATATAAAAACAGAACAAGAAATCGCAAATGAGAGCGAAGGGTAGATGGGGGAGGTGTTAATTGAAAAAGAAAAGTGTAAATTATAAGCAAAGTAAGTAATTATCACCAGCAAGAGACAATAGAAACTCACAATCAGTCATAATTGTTACTTGGTGTGACATGACTGCTGATAAAGGAAAACTATAATTGATATTCTGAACTGAATTTTGTTAATTAAGGCACTGATTATTCTGCTAAACATACTTCGACAACCAGACGCACAGCACTGCCCTTTAGAAAAGCCACTTGCATAGCGTTAAACTGAATTCCTGGGAGGCCAATGTTTTTGGCAGCGCTGTTGTCGGAGGATCAGGACGTTCAATGATATGTAAACAAACACAAAAACGGGAGAGTGGTTTGCACACGAGACAATCTCCAAACCAAGCATTTTTTAGGATTTTTTCTCCAATAAATGACAAGCTTTATTAATTGATTGAGCCTGAGAGGGATTGAGATTGGGGGCGAAGAGAGGCAACGGACGTGTGGAGCAGTGTGTGGACTGATTGTGATTTCATCCCTCTCTGCTCACGGGGGAACGCGATGCCAAAACCTCATGCCAACAACTCTGACAAACTCTGAATAGCAACAAAAATAAGTCTAGAAAAAAAGAAACCTCATGTAGGAAAAGTTTACAGAGAAAAAAAAAGTGCCCTGTAATTACTGCAGCATATCTGTGGACTGAAGGGTTTGTGGATTAGAAAGGTTGGACACTGAACAAAAGGGGACCTTGGCTTGCTGAGAGCCTGGTCTGGGCATATAGGGGGTGGGAGTTGAAGACAGCACACTTAATGGAAGTGACAGTCAGCAGATACGCGCCAGTCCCATCTACCCGCTAGCCTCCTCCTCTGGCGGGCCCGAAAAGAAAGGGAAAATAAAAAAAACACCCTTTTCCACCCCTCCATCTACAGATTACACACAATGCACCCTAACATACCAGGAGAGAGGAAGAGAGAGAGAGGGGGAGGGGGAGTGAATAGACAGGGAGTGCTGCCAGGGCCTACTTTTAGATAGCGTGGTTATCAGCGGGGAAAGGAGAGAGCGAGAAACAAAGAGGAAGTTTACTGGCGTTGTTTTATCTGGAAGGGCATTAAACTGAGAGGCACACAGGGGACGAGGCAGCGAGAGTAAAGAGAAAGACCATTCAGAGGGAAAAGGGAGAAACCGTCCAAAGTCAGGCAACCTTCAGAAGCGTCCTGCGTCTCTGTAACTCACAGTCACACACGCACACACTTTGCCCTTGGCCTTGAAAGTCATCCCCGGTTCATGGTTGCTGGCTTTGATAGGAGCTCCGGCCCTGGAACGAGTTACTAACGACCCAGAAAGCAGCTCGCCGGGCGATTGGAGCGGCTGTCACTGGGATGGAAACTGAATGTGGCCCTTTGATAAAACACTCAAAGCAGGATGAAAACAGAACAGGAAGAAGGCAGCCCATTAGGCCGTGATAGAAAAAGAAGGGGAAAATACAGAGGGGCCAGACGACTGGGACTAGGGGGGTAAATCCGTGGCTCTCTGTGTGCTGTCCTTGACCCCGTCAGATTGGGCTGAGGCCGGCGGTGAGGAAGCGCGTTGGGCACACTGCACCCCCAGGTGTGAGCTGGAGAGGGATGAGAGGCATGCCGATGAGGGGAACACACCTGCATCACCAAGGCAGCCCGCCCGTGCCCACTAATCAGATAACTTAGCCGCTGACCTCTCCACAGGCTCTGTACCTTTTAATGAGATCCATGCCTTTGATTCGTCTAGCCGCCTGGAGGGTGAGAGCGATCACGCATAAGCTCCTCAGACACACACACAGCAACTTTGCCAACTGTGGATGGACACTTTTGCATCAACACACTGCTGTGGACACCGACACGAAAGATGTACACACAGTTGAAATAATGAGCGCTCCGTAACTCACGATGGCCGAAGGCTCATCTATGTGTGTGTACACGCGTGAACAGGGGAAGTGGATACACAACGATCGGGCTGCAACAAGCACCGCCTGAGAACTCAACTAAAGCAAGCTAATCAGCAGACGCAAGGACACACAGAACCACACTGACGTATGCAGAGCCCGGCTCAAGGACACAAAACACCCACCTTGTTAGGAGCGGGCTGAGGGAGGTTGCAGGTGAGATTGGATCCAGACATGCTTGCTCACAGATAGAATTGAATTATTGATCAGCCGACAGATTGTGTTATGAGGAATTCATGGATTCATGCTTGGGCTGTCCAGCTCCCTCTGGCTAAAAGACAGACTGTGTGTGGACTCACTGTACATGTTTACATTCCTGTGCGTGCGTGCGTGCGTGCGTGCGTGCGTGCGTGCGTGCGTGCGTGCGTGCCAATGTGTGCTGGGGAAGCCTATAGTGGGAAGCAGGTTGCACTTGTCGAAGTTTGGAATTATATTCTATGGGTGGAGTGGGCAGTGTGAGCTCGCACTTAAGACAAGACAGAGCAAACAGTGAATCGATCCGAGCTGGCCGGGTGCGATGCGTGCAGCATGAAGGCCTCACCCTCGCTGCGCTGAGAGAGATTTAACTGCTCACACACTGAGTGGCTTTTTTTTTTTTTTTTTTTTCCATTGGCACTCAGGCAACAGCACAATTCTCAGCTCTTAATACCAGCAATGGTCAGAGAGGAAATGGGAATTTTATTCATCTGAGCTCAACGGGTGGTCTGCGGCTGCTAATAATGCACTGAAGTACAGGGCCCCCTCTTTTCGTTACTAACATCAACATCAGCCGACATGAGAAGCATGCCATTAGACAAAGGTTGGACTATATTCTGTCTCGAGGCTGTGGCCCCTTAAATCCCACTTAAACCCAGAGTTCTTTCGACACTTCCTTAACGACGATCCAGAGCACGAGGAACTGGACAGTGTGACCGCACGTTCTCTTGCAGCGCATCATTTTATCCTAACCTAGTTCCTTAATAAAAAACTGTCTGTAGACAGGTCATGCTGCTTAATGTCTGAGCTTTAAAGGACACATCAGCATCAATAGCTAACCAGACTGCTACGATAACAACAGTCACAGCTTTGTGGTCATACGCCACAACATTTTAAGGTGCAGTCAGGCCTCACAAAGATCGTGAGTCACAACATTGCAGATGTAGATGAAATACCCGTTAGCTTTAATCCCATCTAATCAGATTTCCCATAAAGAAAAGAAAAAAAGTACACCATATTAATTCTCTTGTTTTTGGCAATCAGAACTTGTTTTGTTTACATCTTATGTGCAGAACAGATATGTGGTTTTAGCACGCAGCTGAATAATGAGGGATAATGTTTTATTTTCAAGTCGGAAGGTGGAGAAATGCATCAGGACCCACTGGGAGCAAGATGTTAGTACATTTTTTACATATTTTCTGTCACAGCTTTGTTTTCCGTTACCCAAAGAGGAGACGAACTCCATATGACTAATTAAACAACAGACACGGAGGAATGCATGATGACATCCTGACGGCAGACGGGAAAAAACTGAGACTGAAAGTGAAACAGAACAGAACCTGGATAAAAATAAAAGCCAGGGCTAAGGGAGGGTTTCAGTGGAAATGTACTGTAGATATCAACAGGGAGGACAACAGAGAGATATTTATGGAGGTCTGGAGTGGTGGATAAATGGCTACTCCGGTCTGGTCGCGCCGCCAGTCGGCACCGGTCCACCAGCAAACAAGCAGCGCCACACTGACATGGCCTCTTACACCCCACTTTGCTTCAATCTGTTACTGAAAAGCGGCACACTTCTCCTCCATAACCCACTGAAAGAGGATAAAAGGAAAACGGGGTAAATGTCTCCCGGTGAGACTTGTGTGATTTGGGGCTCCAATTTGGCAGCTTGTTTTCTGTAAACATCGCGACTGCAGCTTGTTTGTCAGAGAACGCACTAGCCGGCAGCATTAAGCCGTTCGCAGTGCGGGGAGGAGAGAGACAAGGTCCTGGTAATAAGGTTCTCTAACCCCAGCAGCAGATCCACTCAAGCTAATGACTGTAATTAAAGAGCCCAGCTCCACGGAGGGATCAATGACGTGGGATCGGCCCAGACAGGACGTGGAACAGACGTAGCTAAAGCAGAAGGAAGCGACCACAGGGCTGAGTTTAAAAAACTTACAGGCTGTACAAGTGGTAGGCCACCATGTGTTATGAGGGCCTGTAAATATTTAGGCATTCCTACGAGGGCATGTGGCTGCGACTCTGATGTCATTTCTCCTCGGCCTGTCATTTGCTTTAGTTAGAGGCTGAGAACCGAGTGTGGAACGACTATAAACACCGATCTGTGAAAAAGGGAAACACTGGGAAACAGAGTGTCACAGGACAAAAATGAACCGTGCAAGAGGCGCAAGGTATCTGTATGACCATCACATGTTTGACCCATTGCATACAAATTAGGGAAGAGAAAGGACAGTGCGGAAAAATGCAGATACAATGTCTACGTGATTTGCAGACATCAGCATAAAATATATCCAACAACTTCCTTTTTTTTCTGAAATAAAGTTGAGAGGCCATAACAAAACTGGGCAGCCTCAGAGCTGCCCAGATGAGTCAGTGAGGAATAATGCATGTCATCACAGCTGCGTGAATAGGAGAGTGAGGCTGGGGGGCAACCGCAGACACCCAAGACATGGAGCAATGATGACACCTCCACAGATCTGCATTTCAGAAGACAGCTCTGAGCCCCAGGCAGGTCTGAAGCACCAGGATTAATATCCACCTAGACTAGAGACGCACCGAGTAAGAAAAGAGAAAGGAATAAAAGTAGGGGGAGGGGGGGGTTATGGAGTGCAAGAGAATGGATAGAGAGAGAGAGAGACTTTGTTCTACTGATAATAAAAGGGAACCAGCCGGCGTGTTCAGAGATGGAGTCGTTAACATAAACAGGAAGTTATAAACATGAGGGCAGTGGGTACTTCCACATTGCTCCAGCACAAAGGTTGTGGTTGGCTGAGCGGGCATAGCTAACATTCCTGTCAGATCTCGACCGAGCCAGAGGTGTACACTCCTACACAGGTCTGCCACAATGCCCCAACTCAACAAGGTCAATGTCAAAGTAAAAGCCTGACTCATACTAATGCCCTACATGAGCCTGCGATTGTGAGAAAAAAAAAAAACTATATCTGACAAAGCTCACCACCAGAGTGGATTATGTTCCCTGTTGTATTACATAATTTCAGTTTTTCCCGGTTTTGCTGTTATTCATGCAGAATTCATTTGTTTTTCTGCTTATATTCTACTCGTGTTTTTCCCTGCTTCTGCAGCTGCACTGGGCGACTACTTCCCCCACGGGGATCATAAAATAATCCCTCAAAGGATCTTTAAAAAAACAGTTAAATCCCACCTCAAACATTAGCAAACACAAATTTTAGCGACCAGTGGTCACTACAAAATGTCAGCCTCTAAGGTTGATTGTTACTACTGCCCAGACTACAGCCACAGTAAAATGGTCTGTCACTTTACAGACGAGAAGCAACAGAGCCAGTGGCATTTAACTAGATTCTCAGTAACTTTAACAATTGCTGTATGAACAGATTTTAATAGGTCCCTCTTGGATCATAGGCTACCGAAAGGCCACGATACCCAGCTCATTTACCAGAGACAAGGACATGACACTGACAAAGAAATTATTCCATTTTCATACACCATTTCATTATGGACTGTAATAAAGGCAGACAACCTTGCCTAGGCTGTATTATACCAGCTTCATATTAACACTGTGGAACAAGTATAGATGCATATTAAGTATTTGTGTAATATGCAGCTGAAAGAGAAACATCTAATATACAGTAATATGTGAACTTTACGCTTTCATTTCATTCATTCGGCTTTGCTTTTCATTTTAATGACCGACAGCAGAGTGCTAAAAGAGGCCTGCAAGCTTCACACTGGGAAGCACAGGTATACGATGAACATCTCATCTTTTCCCCACAAAACCTTGCCTGACTTCTAATTTGGATTGAAACAGACAAGCAAGAGATAGACACCCCATATCCAGCAGTGCTGCCACCCCCATGTCCATTTCCAGCTGCCAGCAGGTTTCAGCAGATGCCAGAGCTAATAAGGACAGCATATGTTTCCTCAAGATCCAATGTTGCCTTTTAGATTTTATAGCACACTCTGCCTGTGTTTTTTATGCCATTGTGTCTAAAAGTTATTAAATTAAATTATGAATTATATTTTCAAGACAATTTCCATGGTGAAATTAGAAATCTACAGATATCAAACTATATGAGGTGCAAATGCAACATAACTCATGTATTTTCAGAGGATTCAAGATTTCATACCACTTAAAAATGAAAATGAGGGACTTTCACACAAATTCCTGGCAGGGAATGTATAATGTCCCTGTTTTAAATGTGTAAAAGCAGATAAATAAATAAATAGCTGTTGCTTGCATTATGGTAGTTCCAGTGGAAAATGTTTAAATATATTTCCAATAAGCTGTTCATGCCAACAAAGGGGCCATCTCTGGTTTAGATACAATGACACTTGTGTATTTTTTATGCACCATGTATTTAAAATAAGGTTTCTTTATTTGGGGATAATTCATCTCTTGTTTAAAAGTTAAACTCTCACAGACAGTCCCTCGGAGTCTTCCTCAGTTTGCCACACCTTCTCCCTTTGCTCTCTCAGGTTGGTGTGACCTTCATCTCCAGCTGCTGCCAGTGCGCTGACCCTTCATGCATCTGTCACCCGCCAGTCCTGGCTGAGGCTCACATTCAGCAATACATAATTAATCGCCCAGCGTGCATTCAAAAAAATAAATAAAAAAGTAGAGGGCCGACACTTGGCTGCGACTGCCATATTAACATAAACCAGCTGGATGTCATATTAGCTGGAAAGCAGAGGTGATAATTAAAAATGATCTTGGCAGCAGTAAATTGGTCAGTTTGAGGATTAACTGTGAAATGACTTGGATAAAAATGAATTGCACCCTCTGGTGCCTTAGCTAGGATTAAATGGCACTCAACATGGCGCAACTCTCGGCCATGAACAAAAAGCGCGGTGAAAATGCATTACAGGTGGAATAAGTGGCTCCACACAGTTTCCATTATTCCTCATCTACTCTAAGCCTGAGTCCATTTAACCAAAAATCTCTGTGAGAAAAAAGATATACGACTATCAAATCCTGCACAAGAACTCTAATTTTGCACAGACATAAAGCGTCCACTCATCTTCCATGTGTAAAAGTCAGAGATCTTTGAATGGTCTTTACATCATAAAGCAAAACGAGCCGGAGTAAACATCGGCCCGTCACGTGACGCTGATTGAAGCAAGCACGACCAACTTCCCTATGAAGCGGTTAAATGGGTAGCGTTTTGTTTGATAGCGATACGTGCCAGCCTCAATTACCAAAGCAAAAAAATAAATTAGCTTCCCGCTCTCTTCTCTGCTGCCAATTCAAGCCTTGAAAAGAAAAGCTTCCGACCGAGATTTCCCAGGATAGGAATCAAGGTGACCCCTCAGTCTCATCGCTGCTGATTCGTTTTCAGATACCTGCTTCTGTGGCGTCTGGCTGAAACCAAGTGAACTCTTGCCAATTAATGGCCTGAACTGGTTGACATGCATCCAGTGAGCAGGTAGCATCAAAAGCCTCTGTGCTACTATGTGTCTGTGTCAACCTGTCAGTTCAGCCTCCGTGGGGAAGTGGGTGAGGAGACGGAGGCAGATATCTGTATTGTGTATCCATCACTGGTGTTCAGTCCTCGGCTATGCAACCTCACGTCCGCTGACAGCCAACACCACACACAACATGCCTTTTGAACAGCAATGGAGATCATGTTTTCCTCTGGGCTGACTTTTTTTCCTCAACCTCTCTAAACCTCACATAACGTCAGTCGTCTTTCTCTCTCAACACTATCTTTTTTTATTTGATTAAATTTTTTTAGGATTTCTCATTTCTCGTGCAGAACACCCTGCCCTCAACCGAGCAATTAAGGCAGCTCCCTCCCCACGTGAATCATTTATCTCTTTCAGGAGTGTTTACAATATTCATCGTGTTCCTCTCACTCACGCTCCGAGCACGGAGAATGAAGGGAAGAGTCACGGTGGTTTAAAAGGTAGAAGTGAGGGCAGTAGCAGGGGGGAAAGGAAAAAAAAAAAAAACAGCCTCAGTTGGCGTGTTGGCGTGGTGAAAAAAGTAAGCCACGACGGGTTGAGTGCGCGGTGTGGTCGGTCATGGACAGGAGATGAAAGACAGTGTGGGTTGAGAATGTGTCATGGTTGTTTTTAACGAGGTAAAAGTGCACCCTGCGGAGCTGAAACTTCACCATAAAATATGTCGCTGAAGGGCCTAAGTTGGAAACCTATGGACGGAGCAGGTTAAAATCTGGATCGCGGTTAATCTAAAGCAGATGTTTACTATCTTCTTCAACAGAGCCCATCCTCGTAGCCTGCTGCTGGGGGAGTAAGCATGTGAATTAGCATGATCACACCTCGTAGTTCTGTCATAAGCTTTGTTATCTCCGATCTCAAGCACACAGAAAGGGGAGAAGTGTTGAGTGGTGAGGGTTTGGCTTGAAGTACAAACAGGTGGGGGGGGGGGGACGCTGTTGAGTGGGATAGTTTGGGACAAGGTCGTGAAGTCCAAGAGCTGTAAAAAAAACAAAAAAAAAACAGCGGAAATAAGATCAGAAATCCACCTCACCATGACGTCCCTTCATCGTAGGATAATCCTCAAGACATGAAAAGACGGGCCTATCTCCAATCTGAAGATCTCTATTCCCCAGATCCTTCAGCCGCCTAATACCGAGCTTGACACGCCCTTCACGCATCTGCCCACACTCCCCTGAAATCTGTGTGTGCTTTAGATAAGCAAGAGGAACAAGGTAATGCATATGGGTCTTTCTCATGGGCGCCACACCTATTTTATGACCAATGAGTTTACAAAGTCCATTCCACAGATGGAGACTGTGGGTCAAACAGCGGCCAACATTCAGTTTAAAGAAGGTCTAACAAACATTCCATTATGATAATGATTTAGATTACATAGTCATCTTAAATAGGGTCAGGTCAAAAGAAGATTAACTAGCAATTTTAAATGAACCACTTGTGATGAACCAATAGCATTTATACACTTTGATTGTTTCATATTCATGTATCAGTTCTTTTTGTGCTGATCTCTGTTTGTAAGCTGCAGAACAGGATGGGATTGCTTGTTGCTTGCACGGATTATGGTTTTTATTTTTTAAATGAATGAAATGAAATGTGACAGAAGTCAGTAATCCAATGCAAAGCAAACAAAAGAGACGGGGGGATGAGTTCAAAATTCATTTGACCTCAAAAATATTACAGCGCTGTCTGAAATGCGGCACATGCTTCCAGGAGACGACATGGTTTAAACCTTAGAAAACTGATATCCAAAAAAAAGGACACGATGAACTTTGGCTCACCCAAAACATGTAGCAGCTTAACAGCCGAGAGCTCACCACCTCCGTTTCTCAGCTGGTCAGAAGCTATTTTACTGGATCCAAAAATACTCTGAGTGGGTCTCACCACAAAGTTCAATTTCCAGAGCCAGCAGCCCATTACCAAAAAAATAAGGGGATTCATGGAAATGCCTTCTTTGTTTTACTTTCCTTTTCACATGTATTACAGAGTTGGAGTTTGCCTTCTGCTTTTTTGGGGGGATTGTTTTGTAGAATCCTGAAACATAAAAACATGACCTGAATGAGGAAATGTCTCCTATTCAGTTGCCCTGAAAAAAAGAGCATCGATGATGAAGAAGCGTGGCACGCTTGTCTTCTTCACCCTTGCGGGGAGCGGGAGAAAACATTTATCACCGCTCTCCTCTGCGCAGATAAGGTGTCTCTATTTATTCAGAGTGGGAGAGATAAACCATGAATGAAGCATTGTGGGACAGAGAGAGAGAGAGAGAGAGAGAAAGAGAAAGAGGAAGTAGACAGGGAGATGGTGGAAAGAGTGGAAAAAAGACAAGGAGGCAGCTTGGTTTTTCAATTGCGTGTGTGTGTGTGTGTGTGTGTGTGTGTGTGTGTGTGTGTGTGTGTGTGTGTGTGTGTGTGTGTGTGTGTGTGTCCATGTGAGCAGATGGCATCTATTGGAAAAAACCATCCCTGCTCAGTAGGGAGACTGGAGGTTGACCCCCTGCTCCAGCTCCCCCTCCAGCCACCACAGCTACCACCAGCAGCCGCCTTTCCTGCCTCCATGTGCGTGCCCCCCCCCCCATGCCTGCACTAATCCATTCCCACTAGGAGGCTGCTTGTATAAGGTTATCTAATAGGAATAATCCCCAGGAGACAGAGCATCCAATGTACAGTATAGGTCTAAGCGCATGGCGGGGGGTAGGCGGGAAGATTGGCAGAGTCTGTCAATACGATAGAGGACGATTTAGAAACGCCAACAAGGGGCGTACAGTGGTCTGATGAGAAGAGACGCACCAGGGACAGAGAGACACAGACTGACAGCACGGCACGGGAGATTCAAACAGAGACATGAATAGTGCTTCTGTGTCCTTGTTCTCAGATAGAGAGGCACGAGGAGAGCAAACAAGAGGCGATGCCCCGCTACTACTGGTGTCCTCTCAGCTGTTGATGTACAGCCCACTGTCTGGAGGTGAGGAACACAGTTCACGCTGGCCATTTCTCACTGAAATTGCCTTGTGTTCGTGGGGACAGACGGCTCCTTGTGAGGTGCCTGGGCATGTTGCGGTGGCTGCAAATGCTCCTCAGATGAAATGGTTTAGGGGAAGAGCATTTCTACAAAGGGTGGGGGGGTGCTTTTTCTTTTTCTTTACTTCAAAAACACACACACAGCTGTTGAGTTTAACAGTAGGACAACTTTTCAACCCCAGACATGAAAACAACCAGCGTTTCACAGACACGTTTCCCCTCTCCTCTCCTGTGCAGCAATACTACTGTAAATATCACGTTTTAAAGAGGTATTGTTTTTGAATGGTTGTTATGATGCCAGTTCTTCACAAAGCACATCAGTAACGCGTAAAGAGCAGCGGCTGGGCACGGTTTCACAGGGCGTATTATAGGCTATTAAAACTTGGAGCTCATATGCAACAATAAATAAAATAAAAAAGGTTTTAAATGCATAGGTTAGAAGGGTTAAAAGCTGATGCAAGTTAGTCACACACCCCCCCACACACACACACTTTACTTGGATCCACCAGCTTCCCCGGAACTCACCTTGGAGGAAAAGAAAAAAGAGAGTAGTTGTTGCACAAACGCGAAAAGTCCAGATATTCAAGAGTCCTCTTGTGAAATAGTTTAAAAAAAAAATAAAAAATAAAACAGCAGTCCCGGGAATCAAGTTCACATTTTACTCTCCTCACACGTCCAGTGAGGAGGGGGGAGGTTGAGGAAAAGGCACTATTCCGCAGAAACAAACACGGGCTATAATGTTACTTCAATGACCGATGTGTCCAAGTCCCCGTTGAAAGGCGACCCGGGCAAACTCCTCAACAAAAGACTTTCTCCACGCCCAGGTGTGCCGAGTCACATGGTAATCTCCAGGTGTGTGTGTGTGCGTGTGTGTGTGTGTGTGTGTGTGTGTGTGTGTGAGTCTCCAAGAGCCGCGGCGCGTTTAGCATCAACACACCTGTGGGATCCGTTTTACGCGTCCGCCTTCGCTGTCATCGCGATTTGAGAAAACCGGGAGGTTGTATACGTAGAGGGGAGCGGAACAAGGGAGTGGAAGAGAGGGAGGGAGGAAGAGGAGGAGGAGGAGGAGGAGGAGTGGGAGGGATGGGAGGGAGAGAGGGAGGGAGAGAGAGAGAGAGAGAGAGAGAGAAGCGCACTGGATGAGAACCGACGCGGCCGGGCACGGAATGGAATGATCCCCCCCCTCTCTCCCCACTGCACACCCACCGCCGGGCAAAGCCTGTGTGTGTGTGTGTGTGTGTGTGTGTGTGTGTGTGTGTGTGTGTGTGTGTGTGTGTGTGTGTGTGTGTGTGCGTGTGTGTGTGTGTGGAGACAGAAAGTAGCCAAGTAGAAAGAAAAAGGGAAAACAAGTTGTGTCGTCTGTTCGCCAACGCACCGAAATATTTCCCCAGGCTGCGGTTTCCCAAAGTGTGGTCCGGCAACCAACATGGGGTCTGTGGTGGGGGGGGGGTGGTCGGTTCCTCCAGGTCATGGCAAGCAAAATAGGTCAATAATCACAAGGAAATGTTCCAAGTTTCACAAACGCTCCGGCCCCAGTCAGATTATTCATAATTACAGAATTATGTTGAGTCATACCATAAGAAAGACTTTTTTTTTTTTTTCTAAATCCAATGAAATATGAGGATACAGTCCCATGTAATAGCACGACTTGTTGATCCGTGATGCTGATAAGTAAAACTTTGGTAAAAAAATGAAAGGGTAAGAAGAAAATTTCAGAAATGATTGTCTAGAAAAAAAAAGTTTTAGTGTTTCCGCAGATCCTTTGGGAATATGTGCTACTGCGACCTTTGCCATCAATATAACACAATATGTCATTTCCCCACAACAGCGATTGCTTAATGTCTACAAATAGCATGGATCTGTTGCGTTCAAGTGTCCAAGTAAGGCATGACAGTGAGCCACAGCATGCAAGCAGCTAAATGGAATTCAGGTGCAGGAGTTTAGAAATACTGAGAGAGTTATGGGTCCAAATATTACCATATAACCAAGTTATATAACAGACATCCCTTTACCTTCATATCATTTTCCTTTTTGCCTAAAACTAACTCCAATTTATATCAGATGTTGTCTTTGTGTTCACTTTCTGGTAAAACTCATCCTCAGGTCCATACAACCCTACAGCACGTGTCTATTCAGAAACAATCTTGTGTTTTCTCAGAACAATCAACAAACGTCACTTCTGACAGCTTTACCAGACTTTTGCTTCTTGGGAGGAAACAGTCCTCAGTAAAAAACTGTTGACAGGGAGGTCTGTCAGTCATCCAGAGAAAGATGCGTTGCTGTTGAGTTTTTCAAATGTCATTTTTTGATCCTTTGAGCATTGCCAACAAGCAGAAGCCTCGACAGCAGGAAGCTCTGATCAAAACTTATCTGCATCCCAATTCTGGACTGGAAAGGGACCCTTTGTGGCTGATTAATTGTGATGTAAACTAATCGTAGTATCACTGTGATCATTTATACTTTACTTCCAGTGTTTGTGCTGTTGTGATGATGTTCAGTATACCATGAATCATGTTGTTCTGTTGTTTTCCTCTGCATTTAATATCAGGTTTCATTTTAAATTGCGTAATTCATCTAAAAGCCCACCTAGGGACAATAATTGCAAATTAGCTGTCACTGTCAATTCTACGTGCAACAAATCTGTTATATTTTAAGAGGCTGAAAGCGATGAGGATAACTGCACTTTCCCAGTCAAACGAACAGATAAATAAAACATAAATAAACCACTGATATTACATTCAAATGTGCACAGTTTACTGTGCGAAGGGAATTTTGGGACATTGCTTGGTTTTTAAAATATTTTCAAGAGCAACCACTCCCTCATTTATATTTCACTGAGCCCCATTTGACTACATCTTTACAAGAGCCGTATTAGTAGTCATTATAACACAAATTATTGGTGTGCTCGCTGTACCTTGGCTGCTGAATCATTAATCACAAGAAGTGTAATTTTGAAGCTCTTTAGTCAGGCTAAGTTTTTACAAAGTGCAACAATCCTTCATTACCGCTTGAATGTGTAACAAGCTTTGAATCAGCCATATGTTTTGGTCTCTTTAGATAACAAATTCACATATTCTTTTTTTTTTTTTACTCATTCATGCAGAGACAGGCTTAAAGTTGCTCTGATTTCTATGATATTCGCCGCATGAATGTAAGTACTACTCAAGTGCGATTGGCTCTATCATCACCCCAGAGGTTGCATGAATAGCTTATTTTTCGCCTTAGAGCTTAATATCACATAACACTGCAAATTGGCACACTGAGTTTCGTTGCTCCGTGTCATGCCTTGTTGTGCGGCTCGGTGTCAGTTTATATGAGTGATTTATGGGCACACAAATGAGGCTGTCTGTTCGGGGAGATGTGCTGCCTTTTGCCCAGTGGGCCCTGGATAAGAAGACCGGAGACTGCGTGGGTGTGAGTCAGTCCCTAACTGCTGACACAAGCAAAGGAGCTGGCAGAGATTCACACAGCAAGATGGGGAGATGGCCTCCTCACGTTGACTGATGAGATCAAGGAGAAAGTAGGCCAAGCCAGACAAGTGTCGGGCAAACAGACGCCCGGAGACAGAGTGAGAGAGACAAACACCTCCCGATCACAAACAGAGCTGGGGGAGTGGAGAGACGAGTTGTTTGGGGTCTGAGTTCAATATGTCCAAACCTGTTTGTCTTAAAAGAGTAGTGCTGAGTCTTGGATGCTAGCCGGGGGACGGGGACGGGGGGACACACACGTCGGTAGCCGAGTCAAAGCTCCTCTGAATTTCACTTAAGTGGTAAAGAAGTTCACTTTGTTCCTCTAGATAGCCCGACTGTGATGACATTTTGATCAATGTGCCTATACCTTTCTGCAGCTTGCCTTTATGTTGCTGGAATAGTGATGATGTGTTATCACGCCGGTGTCAAACAGCACCATTCGTCATACAGTGTCCCTCAGCAGGTGCGCACAGTAAAATGTTTTGACTATCAACACTTTATACAACCTAATTTATGACACAGCTTTTCAGTTGTCCATAATGATGTATTGGTCACATCAGCTTCAAGGTTCAGAGTTCAGATTCTGTTTGCCACGTGGGTAGACTGCCCTCTGTTGGGGGCAGATTGTATTGTTTCATCAACTAACAACCACATGAACAAACAGGAGGGTATTAACACACCTATTCAGTGATATATAAAACATTTAATTAATGGTTTTATAGCTTAAATGTTTATTAATATGCAGCATTTGCAAATAACTATAACTACTCCTATAAAGACATATTACTGTGTTTTACTATATTATCAATCAATATATGTTTATACAACAGCCTCCACTTACAGATGCCCACAGAAGGAGATGTAGTTACATTAACAAACATTTATATTTGCTTACAACTACATTATAGCGTGTTATAAATACATACATTTATTCAGTATCTTTATACTGATTAAAAATGCCAATGGGGGTACTTAAAGTACAGCGTTACCAAAAGGGTGAATTATTAGTTACACATTTTGTATCCATCTTTGCTGTGTGTGCAGTGTGTACAAAATAACACAAATACAAATACTGGGAAGACAATCCAATACTAAAACTATAAAATTGGTAAATCAGCACCACTCAGATATTATTCCAATGATAATCTATGCCTTGCATTATTTTGTACTACTGCAGCATCCACCATGTTTAGCGCTTTACATTGCATATAATAAGGAATTGTGTGTTATATAAGTAAGTAGTTATCAAGCGCATGCCTCATTAGCATGTCCATTAAAACACTGAGGCATATCTGAATCACTCCTAATCTGGCAAAATAGTTTTGGAGCTATTTGTATACATTTTTCCACAGATTACAGCTAGCAAATGAACTCCCAATGCATTAATTCCTCAATAAGCAATTTAAGACTCTCACGGATGAAGTTGTGTTAATCTTATCACATTTGGTAATTAACATAAATCAGTTGGTCTTGGCTTTCGTACGAAAAATGCATTGCAGTCCCATCCCAGAATTCACTTCTAGTGCAGGTGGCCAAGTCAATACTGGGAATGTTAATAATAGAAAGCTCTATGCATCTAAATACCTGTTGGAAACTGTGCATATTCTAACAATTTTCCCCTCGGCTGTGCTCTTGCTATGCATCTGTGTTGTCAGTATCCGTCAGTCTTGTTATTCATTGTATCACCAGGTGAAGGTTGCCAGATATACTGTATTGGCAAACCTAAAGATGCAGAGATAACAGATGGATCAGTTCACAGACAAAGGAAACTGTCATGGTGGTTGAGTGATAAAGGTGTGACGAAAGACTCAACGGGGAGACGGAGCGAGGTTATTTACAGCGTAAGGAGCACTTTGATTTGAATGGCTTCCTGACCTAGCAAAGTGCACCTCCAGCTGTCAATATGACTTACGGGTAATTACAGAGGGAGGGGAGGGATGTGCGAGCAACCCGAGCGATGGCTACTGTATGCAGGGCTCTGATTCTCCGCCAAGGCATGTGCGACAAGGAGACATCAGGTTTGGCATAAAGCGGACAGACAGGCTTATGGTGCCATTCTGACTAAGTCTGGGAATAACCACAAGCTGGGAATAGTAGGGTGGCAGCAGTGTGTGGGTTGGTGTGAACAGTCTGCAAAGCATGTGTGTGTCAGGGAGAAAGAAAGATGGAAAATTTGAATCAGAAGATTGATGTTTAGAGATGCTGGTTGATAGAGTATATTTTATAAAATGTTTTATATTGCTGTGTGGCATTTAGGAGAGAGCTCGAATACTTATGTTACACTGTCTTTCACCTTGAATTTCAGGGAGAAACTAAAAGGCACCAAGAGCGACATTTGTCTTCTCTTATCAGATGTCCCCTTGCTCTGGCTGAGCTGTCACTTTGCCCAAGAAAAATGTCATTGTTTTTCTCCCCCTGCTCATGGCACAATCTAATCACGGTTTGCCCAGCTCATCCTGTTATGGTCCAGGTGGCCCCACTCTGAGAGGCATCAGAGGGGCTCTCAGCATCAATAAATGCCCCTTAACCAGGGTAATGAGATGTAGTGCAGATTACACAATGGCTACATGTGTAGGTAAGCAAAACACACACCTTCCCCGCATGCACGCACGTTCACACAAAGCGCACACCGTATCCATTCCCTACTGAGTAATATCAGTAAGTTGGAGTGGTTGTGCGTCCTTGACAAGGTCTGTGAATGTGTGATTATAGGGAGAAAGCTGCACTGTGTGGTCTAAGCTGGATCAGCCCGTTGGCACAAACGCAGTCCACAGACTTAGCTGACAAGCTTACATTTCACCAAAACCAAAAGAGTGTTACTTAGGCTACTGCGAGCTGCTCCACATTGTGTACGATAAGGTTAGATTGTGACCCTCGTATGACTGATTTTTTTTTTTTTTCAATCTTTTATTCGAGGCCTGTGATTGATGGTTCAGGGGGAAAATAGCTCCCAGCATGTTGAAGACTATGGGCAGCCCACTGAGTCCCTTTTGGATGGCATGATATTATGTGGGCCGCCCAGCAGCCTGTGCTGAACGGGAGAAAACAGCTAAGCCATCTGTTACACTCTATTTTCATCTCTCAGCCAACCAGCGAGGAGAGCAGCGGCCTAAAGGGAACTTGAACCGCTCTCACAGAGTCCTATTTGTTCAACAGGTCAAGTCTAAGCCCTGCAGTGTGGGACCACCAAACCAGATCTAATTTATGACACGGCCCAGGTGATTACAAAAACCCCACACATCGCTTCACTGGGCAGAGCTGGTGATAAAGGAAGAAATACTAATACAAAAAAAAGTAGGCAGGCGCCTCAGAGAATTAGAGGAGATTATTACTGTCACAGTTGTTAAATGACCAGAACCTAATGTGCCCTCAAAAGCTTTTTGAGGCCGGTTTAAGGGATCATCTTGTGATTTTTTTTACTTTGTTCATGTAATGTGTTTCACAGGTTGAGAAAAAAAAGAGAAATTTGGGCTTTCCAGGTGAGGATGAAACAGAGGCTGGCAGGATTCATTTGAGATTACTCGGCGCAAAACACGGAGTAATCCCCTTATCTGCGTACTTACCTGTCCCTGACAGTGATCCAAGCCTCCACTCTATGAACCTCATTGGCCTGACATTCTGGCAGGAGCAAATCCCTGTCTAATTTGTCGGCCCAGGCAGCTTTAACACCTGGCACGTCAATGCTTATCTGCTGAGCACCCAAAAGCACCTGCATTATCCCACTGAAGCTTCACAACAAGTGAAAGGGGCTTCTAATATTACAGCTTGAGTCATACCACAGACACACAATATGCAAAGTGCATTCCAATACTAAGGGCTTATGGCCTGATCAAAATGCACGCACATGTGTCAGACGTGCCCTTTTAAGTATCTGCTGGTGGTTGGCTCCGAGAGCATTTTAGCGCTGATAAATCTGTCTTTATTACTATGAAATAAATAAATGGTCTAGACCCTGTTACTATTACTGAATTGTTATATCCTTCTTCAAACAATAATCTCATAACTTCCATTAAACTTTATTGTCAATCCTTAGGATGTCAATCTCCGCAGGATTGAAGGTGTTTATTTTGTTTTAGATATTCTCTCTCATCTCTGAAACATATTGCTCTGTAAGAAAGAAAAGTTTAACATATTGAAATGAGAATATGAAAGGGGGGAAAAGAAGAAATATGACCACTTTGAACAGGTAAATAACTGGTAACTACTGTGCTATTAAATATTCAGTCATATGCTCCCATAGTTGATAGTCTCAAGTCGTCTGTGGCCCAGTGCTTAGAATAAATGAGCTCCTGCAAAGATGGAATTTGTTTAAGCAATGTTATGAAAGGAAATACATTACGTAGCCTACACATAATAGCACACGTACGAAAACAAGGAGCCGACTCGATTAATCAATTTCTGGTCCAGACATTTTTCATTCCTGTTCCTCAAGCTCAGCAACACCGTTAAACATCACTTTGACAGGTATCCTACTAACAAGGTGGACGTGTCCTTCTATGAATAATTACTCTGTGTTTGTCAACACTTTGAACACAGTTTTTCCTCCTTAAAGTTCTTCAACAGACTTCTCAAGGAAGCCAAATAAAGCCTAATTTTTGCTGAATTATTGTCACTTATGCTCATTTTTGATTTATTCACCCCGCAATTAATCGTGTTAGACAACGTTAATTGTCCAAAATGTTAAAGTTATGTAAGCTTTCTGCTGAATTTGGTAAATACTGTGGATGTAGTGTTATTGGTGGGAATGCTTATTGTTCTGTTGCCAAATATATTTATGGTAATTAAATGTGGCAACGTAAGATTTGATAACACACCGTTTTAAGGCTTGAAACGTTATATAATTAGTTGGAAAGTATGTTTATATTACGTATTGGTTAGTTTTCAAAACAACAGGCCCTTTAGGGGAAGGTGGAGAAGGATTATTGTTGTCTTTGGTGACATCTGGTGGTGTTTTACTATCATAACTTGATTTGAGCCACAATGAACAAGAAGTCGTTTGAAATGATGCTGATCCTCAAACAAAACTTTCAATTTACACCATATCCTGATAGATACTTACAGGGCAATATTAACCTTCTGTTGCAACATTGACACACTTCATTTCCCCTGTATGTGTGTGTGTGTGTCATCTCTCCTAAACAGGAATTCGCGATTAGAAATCAGGTCAAAGGGGCCACCGTAGGATCGCCGCTTACAGCCGTATTACCTCTAATACTTAAAATACAAACTTTAATGTGTTAACGACGCACATGCTATATTTATGTGCATAATTTAAGTTCGTATGCTTTTAAAATGGAAGAAAAGGGTACAGTGACTTGGTGCTGACACTACAAATGAGTGTATGGGAGATTAAATCCCATGATGCACTGCGTCATGGCGACAGATTGAAATGTATTTAAACTTAAAAAATAGCAAACTAAAAAAGAGGCAAAAACAGTTTGTGTTGTTGGAGTATACGTGTTTGATGTAAACAGACGACAAATTGATATTTTTGAATGAAAGTTAAACTACCGTAACTAAACAACGTATGTAGCCAAAGGGGGTCCCCCTTTGAATCACATGGAAGCCAGCTTTGCGCAGGCGCGATTATTGCTGGTAGAAAACTTTACCCAATACCCCGCCTAGACGACTTGAAATATAGTCGGCAATGGCAATTTTTGACGGTCTCTAAGGAGACTGGTCAAATGGAAAATGTGAAAGCAGTGTCAAATAACTGAGAATACAAATCTGAGTGATGTCAAAATTGTTACATTGTAGCAGATTTCAATACAAAGTAACCATTTAATTATAATATTGTAATGTCTCTAGAGTTTTGATACATCTGCTCTCTGTTATACATTGTATCTTTTACACGTCTTGTTCCATAAATCCTCACTCATGCATGTTATACACATAATTAAAACGTACACATATGTGTGTGTGATTGTGTATAGCGTTTTATAAATCTGCTAAATGACTGTAATGTAAAGTGTATGAGGTGATACTGTATTTTTTAACTATTTTATGTAACATTATCAGGGCGAAAGGGATATTTTGCTACGTGGGAGGTAACTTTAGTCTCATTCAGCCCAAAGGATAGTCTGTGTAAGGCCCAAAACACAGAATAATTAGTCCCACCTACTGCAGTCACAACGCAAATTTAACATTAAATACAACTATATTACCCCCACACAAACTATAACATGCCAATAACACTTCAATCATGTACAGGCTTACTGATTTATCTTAACTAAACACTAATAATGAAAGTAACATTCGTTTGCAGCCAAGCTGGTTTCCTGTCTTGTCATTGCATGCACACCCTGACAGAGGAGAGCAGGGCTCAGATACACTCCAGCTTTGCATTTGTTACGTTGTTAGCTTTGCGCAGTGGCAGTATCGTAGCCTATGAGGTTTATCCGAGGCGTGATTATTGCTGGTTGAAAACTTTACCCAATACCCCGCCAAGACGACTTGCAATATAGTCGGCGAAGGCAATTTTTGGCGGTCTCTAAGGAGACCAATCATTTTGTTAAATACAAACTAGATCAAAGGTTGAATATATATTGTGTTATTTCTATTGTTATGGCTCCTCAGGTTAAGATACCAGCTGCAGACACGTCCTTTTCTGGTAATCCCCATTTATACACGTCATACATATACTTATATGTTTGTGTGTACCATACTTTACTAATAATTGTTATTGTTTATATTTTGATTTTGATTATCTGTATATCTGCCACTTTAGCACAATCATTTCCCTCGGGATAAATACAGTTTATCTTCATTTAAAGCGTATATATACATGTACATTTTGTTAGTTTATTTGATTGTCACTTGTTATTTCATTTTGTTTCTTTGTTTAGTTTTATCCTAACGATTGTTCTTAATGTTTCTTCTATTGCACTGTTTTGTCTGTTGAAGCACTTTGTAAACCTTGTTTTTAAAAGGTGCTATATAAATAAAGTTATTATTATTATTATTATTATTATTGTGTGTACGTATTTGTATCACCTTAGTGTATGAGGTGATACTGTATTTTTGGTACTGTTCTATGGCACTTTAATAAAATAATATACCCGTTTTAACATACTCTTATTTGTTTACTTGTTAACCATATTTCATTGTATGTTTTCATATTTCTATTTTTATATTATGTCTTTATTATCGCACTGTGTTTGTTATTTACTGTACGCACCAGTTAATCACCTAGCCATATTTCTTGTATGTGTAACGTACTTTGCAATAAACAGCCTCTGATTCTGAAACATTATCAGGGCGAAAAGGATATTTTGCTACTTGGGAGGTAACTTTAGTCTCATTCAGCCCAAAGGATAGTCTGTGGAAGGCCCAAAACACAGACATAATTAGTTCCACCTACTACAGTCACAAGATACATTATACATTAAATAAAAACATATTAACCCACATAAACTACATTATGACAATAACACTTTAATCCTTTACAGGCTAACTAATTTCTCTTAACTAAACACTAATAATTAAAGTAACATCTGTTTGCAGCCTAACTGGTTTCCTATCCTGTCAGTCAACAGCATGCAAACCCTGACAGAAGGGAGCAGGGATCAGATAGACTCCAGCTTTGCATTCAGTACATAGTCAGCTTTGCGCAGTGGCAGTATCGTAGCCTATGAGGTTTATCCGAGGCGTGATTATTGCTGGTTGAAAACTTTACCCAATACCCCGCCAAGACGACTTGCAATATAGTCGGCGAAGGCAATTTTTGTCAGTCTCTAAGGAGACTAATCATATAGTGAAATACAAACTATATCAAAAGTGGAGTGAAACCTATCAGAATGTTATTAACCCCAAAGATCAGCAGCCTCCTGCAATTTATATTACTATGGATCCTCAGTTTTAGACTTGTTGAGGAAAAATCATTTAAGTCCAGTTCAGAAGTTGCTGTGTTGGTGTGAGTTTAATGATTAATTTCTGGCACACTGGTGAACTGACAGACACAGAGCACATCTGAGCCGGTGAGTTGACCCAGAGCAAAGGGAAAGGCAGCCAAAGCAGTGGTTCAACTGTATGTAAATAGTAACAACAAAAGGGAAGGCAAGACCATGACAACACATAATGTAATTTAAAGTGGTAACAAAAGGCAGGAAAGGGGGCATTTGCATTTAGACCTGCAGGAAGGACGCCCCTTTGGTATTTGATCATGTCAAGGGGTCAACACAGTAGGAGGCCAGAAGTTGCACCCAGGCACCATTTTGTTAATAAGTCTGTACTGCTCAAAAGTTTAGTCTTCATCAGACACAAGCTGCAGACACGTCTTCTTCTAGAAATCCCCACACATAATACACATAATTGTATATATGTGTGTACCATACTTTACTAATAATTGTTATTTATTATTTGTATATTTTCCACTTTTTGCAAATGCTGCACAATCATTCCCCTCGGGATAAATGCAGTTTATATTAATTTAAAGTGTATATAGACATATGTGTGAACGTGTATGTATCACATTTTAAACAAGAAGTGTATGAGGTGATACTGTATTTTTTAATAACATAATATATCCGTTTTAACATACTCTTATTTGTTAACTTGTTTACCTTATTTTATTGTATGTTTTCATATTTCTATTGTTAAATGATGTCTTTATTATCGCACTGTGTTTGTTATTTACTGTACGCACCAGTTAATCACCTAGCCATATTTCTTGTATGTGTAACATACTTTGCAATAAACAGCTTCTGATTCTGAAACATTATCAGGGCGAAAAGGATATTTTGCTACTTGGGAGGTAACTTTAGTCTCATTCAGCCCAAAGGATAGTCTGTGGAAGGCCCAAAACACAGACATAATTAGTTCCACCTACTACAGTCACAAGGTACATTATACATTATATACAATGTATTACCCCCACACACACTATAACATGACAATAACACTTTAATCCTTTACAGGCTTACTGATCTATTTTAACCAAACACTAATAATTAAAGTAACATCTGTTTGCAGCCTAACTGGTTTCCTATCCTGTCAGTCAACAGCATGCAAACCCTGACAGAGGGGAGCAGGGATCAGATAGACTTTCTCTTTGCATTTATAAAGTAGTCATCCTCGCGCAGTGGCAGTATCGTAGCCTATGAGGTTTATCCGAGGCGTGATTATTGCTGGTTGAAAACTTTACCCAATACCCCGCCTAGACGACTTGCAATATAGTCGGCGAAGGCAATTTTTGGAGGTCTCTCAGGAGACCAATTATGTTGTGAAATATAAACTTTATCTTAAATACCAAGTGGAACTTAACTAATACCACAGGATTGTTGATTTACTTTATATAATGCATTTAATAATACAATTAAAAGCAAAGTAGCCTCTTAATAATTCAATTGATATGTCTCTTCAGTTATAGACACGGCTGCAGACTCTTAATCATTGCATACACGTCTTGTTATAGATATCCCCATTCATACTGCTTATATACATAATGGTATGTATGTGTGTACCATATTACTAATAGTCTTTATTGTTTATATTTTGATTATCTGTATATTTGACACTTTTCAAATGCTGCACAATAATTTCCCTCGGGATAAATAAAGTTTATCATAATTTAAAACGTGTATATATACAGTACCAGTCAAAAGTTTGGACACACCTTCTCATTTAATTATTTTTCTTTATTTTTTTTTATTTTTTTTACTACATTGTAGATTAATATTGAAGACATCCAAACTATGAAGGAACACATATGGAATTATGTGGTAAACAAACACATGCTCCATAAACCAGAATATGTTTTATATTTTAGATTCTTCAAAATAGTTGAATGAGAAAGTGAGTCCAAACTTTTGACTGGTACTGTACGTGTGTGTGTTAATATAGCTTTTTATACAGGACATCTATGAGGTGATACTGTGTTTTTTAACTGTTCTATGAAACATTATCAGGGCGAAAAGGATATTTTGGTTCTTGGGAGGTAACTTTAGTCTCATTCAGCCCTTAGGATAGTCTGTGTAAGGCCCAAAACACAGAATAATTAGTCCCACCTACTGCAGTCACAACGCAAAGTTAACATTAAATAAAAAACAAATTAACCCACATAAACTACATTATGACAATAACACTTTAATCCTTTACATGCTAACTGATTTCTCTTCACTAAACACTAATAATGAAAGTAACATTCGTATGCAGCATCACTGGTTTCCTGTCTTTTCATTGAACAGCATGCACACCCTGACAGAGGAGAGCAGGGCTCAGATAGACTACAGCTTTGCATTTGTTACGTAGTCAGCTTTGCGCAGTGGCAGTATCGTAGCCTATGAGGTTTATCCGAGGCGTGATTATTGCTGGTTGAAAACTTTACCCAATACCCCGCCAAGACGACTTGCAATATAGTCGGCGAAGGCAATTTTTGTCGGTCTCTAAGGAGACTCATAAACTGTATAAATCAACATAAATCATATATTATATGTATAAAATGACTTTTTATAATTTGTTTTTTAATTTGAATATTTGTGTTGTAATCATATGCTTAGTTTCTGCATGAAAGGTTGTCTTTTCATGTTTTATTCTCTTTAAGAAACACATTTATTTTAAAGTAAAAGCGTCATTCTTCTCTCCAGTCCGGATGAGTTTAGGGGGACCTGAAACAAAGACGCACCAGAGTCTACGTCACTTCCGTTTATATATTTATTCCACTTTTATGTATTTATTTAACGCTACGGGTGCGTTTTTAATGTTGTATCGTTGTCCGTGGCTTTATTCTAACTGATTACGAGTTACTACGCGATTCGACCACACACACAAAAAAAAAAATCTTAAATACGGGAATATTCCAATAAATGTTTTCTATTATTTGTGACTTTCTTTGTACACACGTGCTGCTCCGATATATGGAGATGACATTTCTAAAGTCCCCTTAACTTGTAACTTCGGAATAACATGGTTTCCATTGTTTTTTTACGTTATTATGACCTTTTTAAACTCTTTTTAACTGGTATACTGTAAACCACGCCCATTTACACCGTGACAGAGAAGTGTGCTGGCCAGATACACGTCCCTGTGGCTGCTGGTTGATCGTCAGCTTTGCGCAGTGGCAGTATCGTAGCCTATGAGGTTTATCCGAGGCGTGATTATTGCTGGTTGAAAACTTTACCCAATACCCCGCCTAGACGACTTGAAATATAGTCGGCGAAGGCAATTTTTGACGGTCTCTAAGGAGACTGATCTGCTTGTATAATATAAAAAAAATCAATATCTAAAATTTACACTAAGAGATGATACATCTCCAAGATGCATACGAATAATTCATATTTTTCTAAAATATATATACCCTTATCCATTTGTCTATAAAGTGATATATATACATTCATAACAGTAATTTAGCAGATGCTTTTGTTCAAAGAGACTTACAATAAGTGTATTCAACATAGGTATTACTAGTCACCAGAAGTTATAAGTGCATCTCCTTTCTTAAACAAGCATCTAAGAGCATAAACCAGAGCAAAAGTACAGAAACAAACTAATACGAATACAATAAGTGCAACAAACTAATTCAATAAGTGCAAAATATATTAAACGTGCTTGAATTATACTAAACTCTTCTGAGTGGTATTGCCTTTACCAATAATACATTTGTCAACTCTAATTTACTTTATACTTAATAAATGCAAACTATTGGCTCATAATATATTTTAATCTTTAAGTGTTTTTTCTTTCCAAATACATTTGTATGTTAATATGCAGCATTACTTCCATTTTTGTACATTTAATCTTTGTCATGGTGTTGATCATTTAACATTATTTACATTAGTTTTACATCAGGTCTCCATAAGGGACATTTGCTCTTGTTCTGTATAGTTTGGGTGATATCTGCAGTCCCTTTAACAACATGTTATTTGTATTTATTGATAAATAAATCTCCTAAATCTGCCCTAATTTACTTGTAGGATGTATTAACTGTACATCATAAAGAAAGCAGGTTTCTGTCACATGCATGTGTTTTAATTCACTGCTATGTAAATGAAAACATATAGATAATGTTGTACACAGTAGCTTGATCACGGTGCAATATACTCACTACAACAGCAGAGGACGCTCTTTAACAGGATATGTGATGATGAACATGAGGAGAAAACAGACTCAAGTAGAAGAACATACATTTTAAAGCTTTAAACATGAGTCAGTTTGTTTTCTAGTTGTATTTAAAGATATTTAACAATTAGGGGTCAGAGGTCTTGATGATTGATTCATCATGAAAGACTTTGAGCTCCTGTGACTGATATTCTTTTTGGAAAGTGAAAGAAACACTTGTGCAGTCATGTTTTTTTGGTTTTATTTACCACCCTGCAGAGAACCGTAATTGCAGTGATCTCTGATTAGAAGAAGGGTGGCTATTAGGCAGTCACAGGGGTGAGGGGGTTTAATCAAGGCAGTGTTGTCATTAGGCAGACAAGCTCAAAGCCTCTCGTCACACCGGGAACACTCTCTTACACTCTTGCTGTCGTTTTAAGCACATTTAATATTCTCACTTTCTCACACTGATGCAGTTTACATTTTATACCTTCAAAAGGTGTAGCTCTCATTCACAAATTAGATATGGAGCTGCAGAAAACTGTGCCAAGATCAGTAGTAGTCACCGCCCCTTAAGGACTTTTATTTTGAAATAGTTATAAACTGAAGTTAAAGGAGTATTTTCTAAAATTGTGTTGCAATAACTTAATTTATTTTAGCTCAATAATGCATTTTGGTCACATTTGGCTGCTTTGTGGTTTCTGCTTTTTGATTCATTATAAGTACTATTATAATCAATGTCAGTAAATTTCATGTTATATTAGTTTAGTTTGTGTGTTTTCATCTACAATCCCACAGTTAAAATATATATTACTTAGACATGTTTCTTACCATTTATTTCTTCAAAAGTATCTAAATTATCATTACTCTTGGTTTAGTTCAGTATCAATAATTAACCAGAAGATATTTTATAATTTGATTTATTGTGATCCAGCTGCTCTCCTCCATCCTGGTAATCAGATTGTGCTGAATATTAAATGCACCATGCTTTTAGACAAGGTTAAATGAAGGCTTTGAAGAGTGATTCATATTTGCATAAATTACTTGGAGGCCTTTAGGTTTAATCTTCATTCAGTTATGACTCCATGATGCACTTGCTTTTACACACACATCCTCTGAGCATCGATCAGCAACAAATGGAGATTCAAAGTCGATGGTGCCTGTGTGTGGTCTTCTTGACCTGCATGTGACCCAGTGGCTTTTATGTTAAGATGTACTCATAGCACTCAGACAAATGATGTGAGATAAGCAGGAGTATTTTTTTTCTCCTCCTTCTAGGCATATTTGACATCTCTCAAACTCTTGACCTTTCAGATTTCACTGACAGCTCTTTATCCGTCAGAAAAGGAAATGGAAAGATATGTCTTTGTTCTATGTAAGCGACAGCTGGAGACTTGCCAAACATAAACAACATAAATTGCACGGCATCATAGGACTAGTTCCTAGGTAACCATGTGACAGCGCCGGCAATTGCTATGGAAACCAGCGTATCCTCACTCTCTCTGTCTCTCAGTTCTGTTGGAAAATGTGTGAGAAGATTTTCCTTCCCTGTAAATTGGTTTTACTTTCCAGGTTTGACAGTTGTGGAGGAAGACACCGTCACGTCATAGCAAGTAATTCCCCCTCATACTCTGTTCAAGATGTAGAATTCATTCAGACAGGTTTATATAAATATAAACATGGTTGATAATAGAATCGCTCTGGTAGTGTCTGACATATTAACACCACTTTCATACATCTCCATGAAATTAAATACCCCGTGTTCAAGCTGTTCCTCCAACTCGTATTTATGAAAACTGTAATTAGCATGAAAAACATTACAAGCAAATACATTTTTCAAGATCAGAGTAAACCAAAACTTGTTTTAATCTTTTTTTTTTTTTTTTTTTTTTTTTTTCAGCAAGCTAATTTGCAATCTGCTTTGCGGCATTTTTTTGTTTTGTTTTGATCCTATTTGTCACAAATCCATTTCCAAAATCCAAGTGGGCTTCTCTTCAAAGAGTGAGACATCACTCAGCCTATTAAAAAAACCTAAAAAACAGGTGCAAATCTAAAAGGGATGCTTTGATTTACAGCCAATTATGGACATCCTTGTTGCGTCACCTTTATGTTACTACTCTTCCCATTTCCCTCAGAGCTGATCAGAAGGATTAGCCCATTATTCTTGGTGGAGAACCAGAAATAGTAGAGATCACATGAATGAGCAGAAACCTCAAACGTTATCAAGTTATTCAACACACCCAATTAAACTTGTTCCAATCCTCTAACGCCATCTCCGTCTACATCCCCGAGGGGTTGCCCCCAATTAGTTGCCTCCTGTGACACCCTGACACCTGCTGCATCGTGATTGTGTTTCAGCTTCAATTACCTTCAAAACCCTTCTGGCAGAGGTGATTGGTCTCCTCCGCTCTTTATTTCATCCTTCTTTGCTCTGTTTTTTCTCTTCTTTTGATTGGAAGGCGGTGTCAAAGGACAGTCCTGCATCATGTTTAGGAATAAAAGAGCCAGAAGCCCTAACGATTATTGGTTTGGTTTCACTCAACGCTTGGCGGTTTTGAAAGGAACACCTGAAAGCTTGGTTTTAACTCATCCCAATACTCTGCCATGATAACTTTAAACATTGGGTGAATTAGCAGTAATGGATGATCAATTAGAAAAATCATATCATTTTGCTCTGTAGTCAAATTTGGGGCAGACAGACACAAGTAATAATCAATGATTCAACTAACCACAACATCACAGCTAAATCAGTTCAGCTCTACATTTCCGTCATCATCCCTGTCCATAACTGATGAACGGCCTCAGAAAGCAGGAACAGTTATCTGTTGTTAAAGCTACAGCAAGATTGGAAAGTTGTTCAACAGTAGACTGTCTTACTCTCACATCGTGAAGTTGAATGTTGCACCAAAATAGTTAAATGTCTGTAACACAAACTGCTCGCTAAAAATTGCTATTCACAGCTAAGACAAAGACATAATGGCATGCATCCTAATCCAAAAAGTGGCTACTGAGATGTTAGGTACACAAAGAGTCAGTAAAAGTATTTAAAAGTTTTACTTCTGTTGGCAATTTAGATTTTTCCCTGCTTCACAAACTCTAAAATGACCTGTCGTAATAATAAACGAAATAGTGTGATTTCACAACAAGAATCAAACAAGTTACAATTCATTCAATCTTAAATTATGGACCATTTCAAACACTCTTTGTGGTCCAATCCTGCCGGGTTCTTTATCATCCATCATGTTTAAAACTGGGCTAATCCTCCTGATTAGCTCAGCAGACTGACGATGGATATCCACACAGTTTAACTACAATGTAATTGGGATGTCCATATCAGGACTCTTATATATTATGTCGTGATGAGGTCTCTCCTGTGTGATGCAATAAAGGACAGTAAGACTATCGCTGCTATGAGTAGATAATACATTTTGCAGGTTGACAGAGATAGGAAAGCCCTGGGCTGATATTTTTATTGATCAGTATCAGCTAAAAGAAAGAAGATCAAAATCAGATCCCTCCTTTACTGAACTTAAACTGTTTAGTCCACCTCAGCCTGCTAGTGTAGCAGCACTGCTATCCTCAATTGCTCCTGATTAAACTTTTATTCGTCTATCAATGATGTAAGCTCATCAACTTATCAAGAAGCTTGTGAAGGAAAAGATTCTTCAAATTTATAAGGCTACAGATATTTTAATGTTCCATTTACATATTTTATTGGATTACGACTTGGTATGGACATATAATTAGTATTAAAAGACACCAAAAAAACGTGATCAGTCCATCCCTAGTTTGGGATCTAGAGTCAGTGTCTGTTTGGTGTGTTTGGTGTGTTTGCGTGTTCGTTTAAACACGTGTTTGTGTGTCGGTTGTTAGAAAAGGGAACCCCAGCACTTTCAGACTATTAAAGGCAGAGCCCTGAGAGCCGCGGGCTACTCTCTCAGAAATAGCTTTTTAAAAGGTACCGGTCTCCCCCGTTTCCTCAGGATCCAGGTGCTTTTAATTGGATTTCTTTGACAGCATTATTGCCTCAGAGGCCAAGCTTGGATAGCGTGTAGTTTTAACAGGTGTGCCTATATAGTGACTTTAATCATAAGTAAACTTCCAAAATAACTTTGATTTGATTGGAAATGACAGCGTGACCAAATGTTGACCCAACCCCCCCTCTGTAATACATCATAAAGCCTGGTGAGACTGTGTTGTGAATCATCCAGTCTGACATGCATGTTGTATGTAGTGGAGAGCAAGGTAGTTCTCCAATCAGAGGGTCGGTGGTTCGATACCCAAGACACTTAACCCCAAGTTGCTCCCGAAGGCTTGCCATCGGTGTGGACTGGATGTTGCATGAATGTTAGTTAGAGTCTGATGGTGGCACCTTGCATGGTAGCCTGTCATCAGTGTGTGAATGGGTGAATGATATGTAATATACTACTGATTGTAAGTCGCTTTGGATAAAAGCGTCTGCTAAATGACTGTAATGTAATGTAATGTAATGTATGTCTTCAGGTAATACCACAGCTTTGCAGGAACGAAAACCCCCAGCACTTCCAGAGCCAAATTGTACAAGCTCCTTCACAGGGGGATGAAACGTTAAACCCCCAATGTGTAGACAGTCTGAAAGCATTTATTCCCAGGATCCCACTCCCTCCTCTGACCTTCTTAAATGAGACAGATTTAAAGGCAGTGAGTTTTTACCAACCAGCCCCTATAATCCCTTAGAAAATCATGGCTCCTTTAAAATCCCATTATAGCAACGTAGCAGGTCCAAGCTGGCTTAAAGCAATTAGTCAGAGGAAATGAGCAACATTTATCTGTGTAAATGGGCACATGAATTGATAAAGACAAAGACTGAGATGGTATCGTGCCAATTTGAATGTTTTATTGTTTAGTTTAATTGTGCTCGGCTATTTGGTGCCCATCAAAGACAAGAGGCGTCCACAAGGACGATTAGGTAATTGTCTCTACTTGAAGGATAGTTACAGGCCCACTACTATTATGTGCTATAAAAATGTGCTATAAAATGCGTGCAGAATTGTTAAAAAGGTGGGGTGTTTATTGAATTTGAATTGGCAGTCTGCTTAGGGGCGTTGATCCAGTTTAAATGCTTTATAAAAATGCTCAATTAGAAAGATTTATGTCATCATTACTGCTGAGAGTCAGGGAAATCCAAGTTAGCTTTAATGTTCTGGGTTTAGTCAGTTTGAGACCGCCTGAAAAAAGGTTTAGAAAGTACATTGTCACTGTGACAAAGCAAGGTTTAATTATAACTGTCTGTTCATGTAAATGTTAATGTAACTTAAAGGGGTCACCCTGTTGGATATGAATTATGTTCAGAATTTAATGGCCTATTTTCCAACATGGCTTTCTGTCACAGTACAGCTGAGAGGCTCTGCAATAATTGAGTGATAGCAAAGTATGAAGTGAGACGTAGACCACTTTTCTCGGGGCACAGCTGGGAAAATTTAACAAGGAGCAGGATTTTGAGGTTTGGATATCAGGTGGGAGTTTATTAGGACTCTACGTCTGACTCCACGGTGTCATGAACCTACATGCTGCGTCTCATCTGTTCTTCTTCTCGCCACTTGTTAGAACCTGCTAAAAATGGGTTCTGGTGTTGCTTGTACTAATCTAACACCATACAGGTTTTTTTTTGGTTTTTTTCCAGGAACATTGGGGTGTTGAACAAATTGAAGTGTGAGATCCCTGCGCTGCTGAACTTCAAAAGTACCAAAGGTGAAAAAGTTCTGAGACAACTGTATGAGTATCTTTGGTCAACTTCTTAAGCACTGCAACTCAAACTGGCATCTGGGTGTTTTTTTATTTATTTTAAAAATAGGTAATACACAGTTTGCACAACTTTTGCAAAGTAAAAACAAATTCCTACTCGAAATATACAAATCTAGATAGAGGCTTTTGTAGTTTGGCAACAGAAGTAAAGTGGTGTGCAATAGTTTGTCAAGTGATGTGAGGGCATTATCCACCAAACATCTCTAATGCATCCTAAACAAATTGACCTTCTAGATCTGTGTGCTATTAGCGAGTGGGTAGAACGCATTAGCTAAGTGGCACAATATTTAGTGGCCGGATATATTCATGTGAAGAAAGCTCATAAATGGGTGCATTTCTTAAAGAAATACATTATGATGCATTATGATTAAAACCGCCCAAAACATCATTGGTAGCCATCTACTGAGCATGAGTGATGTGAGGTGAGAGGAGGAGCCTGCGAAGAGCTAATGGGATATTAAAAATACAAAACCCACTGCATCAACAATCTGTTCACGCTGCTGCCGTCTGGAAAGAGATACAGAAGTATCGACTGCCGAACCACAAGACTCCAAAACAGCTTCTTCTCTTCTGGCTGTGAGACTCCTTTACTCATCCTCCATATATAATATAGTTTTATTGTTTGTTTCATACGTAGCAAATTGGGACCCGAATCTTAATTTCGTTTTGCAACCCTGTCATGCATTAAAATAAATACCTTTGTAACATTTGTACATATTTGATGGAGAAACCTTGCTTGTAATGTTACAGCAGCAAGAAATTACAATCATACAAGTCACTAGGTGTACAATTACAAAACACCAAATACCATGACATGAGTTTTTTGTTTTTTTGTAATAGTTTACAGCCATAGATGCTGCCGGTGCTTCGGTCAAACAAGTGACCATGTTAACTTAACTGCTAGTAGTGACGGCAGCTGTTGAGAACACTAACAGAACACTTAGGTGTCCTCGTCAATGTCTTCAATCAATTTTACATACATACGCATCTGTGTTTATTATCTAATCCAACCAATTATGCACGTTACTACAAGCGACCGGGTGCATTCAGCTGAAAGTCACCAGTTAACATGGTCACTCATTAAACTGGAACACTTGTTGCTCTGAAATGCTCATGATCCTGTTGGAATTCTGTAAAACTTAAGTCTGCTGTTGGAATTTCAATTCTGACAACCAAACATGCAACAACCAGTCATTTTGATGCTGATAATTCAATGTTTGAAGCTTACCAACTCTTCTGGATGGCAGGAGCAAATCATGTGAGCGCATACTTTTGATGACCTCAACTGTAAAGGAGGTCTGTCTAAACCAGTTTGACTAGTGGTGCTAATGGTGCAGATGTTTAGGAAGCTGCTACGAGTTGAGTTCCTGGAAAACAGCAGGAACGATTGAGAGCCCCAACTGTAGAGCACTGCTGCAATTTATCATCATTGTTTTTGTGCTAGAGAGGCAGAGCTAAATATTACAGTTTACTTAAATAAGCCATTGTTCACAAACAAAAATGAACTTCGTTAGTGGCAAAGGAAGCAAAGCTGTTTCAAGAGACTCTGTGTTCTTGCCAAACAGTGCGTTGCTATTCCTGCCACCGCCGTGCCTGCAGAGAGTGTTTTACACTGCGGGGTAAGTGGTTAACAGACTGTTGAAGCCTTGGCCAAGGATGCGCTTGTTTTCTTTCACTAGAAACAGGCCCGAACACGGCAAGCAAGGGTTCGTCATTAGACCTACAAGCTGTAATTTTAGTGATGTTCTTTAGAGAGACCCAACACAACATTTGATACAAAAGTGTCAACACAAGAGTGTTAAATTCTTTTGAATTTCTGTTAAGGTTTTGGTCTGTTTTATGGGGAGATCTGTAGCTGTCAGTAGTCTGCTTATTCAGATGGAACAATTAAAAAAGATTGGCATGATTATTAAAAATTCTAGTTACTTTTAATAAAATTTTGTGAATATTTTTTTCTTGATCTGTATTACCCTTATTAATTCTAGTGGGTTATTGAAGTCTTGTATGTTATTGTCAAATAAAACTATCTACTGACTTGTTATAGTAGGAATATTTGTCTTCACAAGTTAATTACATCAGTAAGAAGGGAAAGCACTGAATTTTTTTACTGCAAGTAGTAGTATTTTTCAGCTAGACAAGTGAAATCAACCTTTATTTCAGAATGAATAAAACTGCTTATTTTGGTGTTCTTTGCATTCAAAACACTTGTTAACCAGAGAAGAAAAATCCAGCAAGAGGCCAAAACAACAAAATACAATATTTAATATTGTTACAGGCATTATTTGGTTGTCGGTTTGTGAGTCTCAGATTAGGGTTACAAGAGTAATTTACTCTACACAAAGCATTTTTTTTTTTTTAAACCTAATTTAATTTGTGTTAATCTCTGCACTTAATCCACTTTAACATTTATATGGTATGCATAATTCATACTGAAGCAGACTGTTTAATATAGCAAGGCAAGAACATTTCCCACTGATGTTGTGGTTGGTCGCCCCCCATGAAACATAATAAGGAAGCCATCTGAAGAGCGATTCATCTCTCCTTCCGTACAAATTAAATTTAGAGAACATAATCATATATGCTCCTCTGTTGGCAGCTAAATGGATCATCAGGGTCCAGCAAGTCTCGAGGCTGCCATGACTTTAATTCTGGGATAACATCGGCACAAGGTCAACAAACAAAAAAAAAGAAACAGGTGTTTTTTTGTCCCTTTTTGTGATTGTCCCCTATAGTGATAAGCACTTTTGAGATAAGGCCTCATATGGTCACCTTTTTTCCTTAGTTGCTGTTTTTCATCTTGTCACATATGTATCATAAACTGTAGTGTGTATTATTTTACTCTAATATACATATTTTTTAGGTATACACACTTTTATTTCTGCAAGGCACTTAAAATGGATTTATATCAGTTTTGATTTATAGTGCTGTGGCAGATTAAGCCCATTAACAGCACCACTGAACATTGGTTGGGTGTGTGATACATCACCAGGCCCTGTTCATGCTTTAATTGTATTTCCCAATGTTACTGTGTTCACAATATTTCATTCACTTTGTGATGTAGAGCAAAGATGGGTTTGCCTTGTCTTGTTACTGAATAGGAGAATAATGTTGTGCAACTGCCACCATGTTTAACATGGAAAACAATTATTTTCCTCAATTATTTTAGTATATTATTTTATTTTTATGTATTTTATTTCTATTTCTATTTTTATTTTATTTCTAGTTCATTTTTATCGTATGGATTGGTTTTACCCTTGTTGAGTGGAAAACAAGAGAGACTTCTACACCAGATTCGTCTTAAAACAAATGTGACATTTATTGTAGGATAACAGGAGTATATCGCCCAGCAGTTATACGTGCACGGGCCTAGCAGTACTGAGAAGTTCAGCTACTAAAAGGCGCTTATACAGAGTGCGCATCATGTTATATAGGTTTTATGAGTTGAATATGATAGGTCCAAAAAAGAGAGAGGCGGCTCTTGGTTTAGACTTTTAGACTTTCTGAGGGCCTTGGTCAGTTGGTCGTAAAAAGAGCCTCTGTTATCTGTGGTCAGTTGGTCAGTAAAAGCACATTCCTTCTTTAGTGTCTCTGTTCTTTTCCATCGTACGGCCAGGCACTAGAATGCCCTGTCCGGAGTATTTGACCTTCTAAGAGAACTCATAATCATTTACCGCAATGTGCACAGTGATAGTGTGATGTGAAAGCATAGACAAAATATACTGTGTTTGAGATTTGTATGTGTGCTTTTATACATATGAATGTAATATTTACATGACACCCTGTTACATATTCTACTGTTTTATCAGGGTTTAACTCTTACCTCAGTTTGTCTTTGTTGGGCCTTATTGTTGAGCTTTTTTTGTTTTATTGCCTTGATTTGTCTGTCAAAGCACTTTGTAAACTTTGTTTTTATAGGTGCTATATAAATAAAGTTATAATTATTATTATTTACGTCCTTTCATTTAATAGGGTAAAGAGCAGCGATCACAGTAGTTGCAGCTTTGCTAGACGTGTCGGCATTGCAACCATGTAGTACAAAACGCAAGCAGCCTGAGCTGACCAATCAGCTGGCTCTACACGGTATCTTCTTTAGTTTAATTTTTGAGGAGGCTCATGTCAGCTGTGATTTAGCTACAAACTATGCCATAACCCCTTAACACACTACTAAAGATTCCCATTTAGGCTTTTGGTGCATTGTAAAACATTTGGTCCTACAGGTCTTGATTTACACCTTGATGCTTAAACAGTGTGGATGCTGGAAGATGAGTTGATGTCAGAGCAGCACGTAACATGATGCAGTTTGTTTTGTGGGTATGTTTTGGTTTTTCAGTCAAGATATCTCTAAAAGAGAAGGAGTGAGTGCAGGCCGGAGAAAAAGCAGATAAACAGAAACTGAACCATATCAGTATTTGGTCGTTATCACGTTGCAGTCACCTAATTAAAAAGGAGCAGATTAAAACCTTCAACACTTGTTGGCAGTAAGGCTCTCAACCATTGCCATAGTGACGCAATCTGCAAGACATCCCGCTGCAAACATTAAGCGGGTTCGACGTCAAACTTGACTTCATCTCAAACATGTCAGGAACCAGTCGTGTGGGTAAATGGGAGCCTGCTTTTACTTGCATAAAATAAGTTGAAAATCAAATAACACGCCATAGAAATTCTAAAAGTCTCCAACAGTTTTGCCATTTAACTCTGCCGCCTGACTCAGCATGTTATAATCGTCTGTTAAAGAAAGAATCGTTGTCGGTGTCAGCTTGAACAGTAGGGCCCAAACGTCCGTCAATAAAACCAGCCGATTTTGACATTTTCTGTACAAAGCTCTTCAGCGTCATCGCCACTAAGTCAGCTCTATCAGAAAGTGGATCTATTGACATACGGGGGAATGTCAATGCAGCTGCCAGCATGCAGGAACAAGGACTTAGCCAAGTTCATTATTGGATTTCTGTCCTAACCTTCAACCTGTTCCAATGAGAGTGGTTATTATTTTTTTCCAAAGAGCAGACTGATCCGGGTTCTGATTCCAGGTCTGCTAGGTCACAAACGCCCACACAGGGACTCGAGAGTGATGGAGCGTCAGTACATGGTCAACATCCATGACAAATCTCCTGTCAGACATGTTCTCATTCCACCTACTAAACACAGAGGGCAAGACATTATCCTGGAGGCAAGATTGGACGGGGAACCAGAACCAGAGAAAATGACAAATAGAAATATAACAGGAACTGAAATCTTTCACTAGAAAAGTTCTTTCTAAAATTGCACTGAAAAATAAATATCCAAAAATATTCAAGTGAAACATGCACAATGTTTATAAACTGTATATTGAAATGGTTCTACCTTCTTGTAGAATTACAGAGACTTAACCAGAAACATGGAGCATTACGCACCCATCTGAAAGCTTATGTAACAGATAGTGACTATGGACTCTGGATCAGATGAAACCAGTTGGTAATAGTATGAACAGTAAGAGATGCAAACTGTGAGGCGACAACACCATCTGGCCATACTTCTGTTTGTTCTGTATATTACTGATGATGCTGTTATCTTGGAATCTGCTCTAAAATGAGTCGTATATTGAAATGCCATTTTGGTGTAGAAAACACAAAATAGCAAACATAATTAAATAAACAACCAGCATGTAATCACTTTAAAAAATATTACTTACATTTATAGAATCTATTCAATGATGTATTTATGTGGTTAAATATGTAATAATCTTGGGAAAAAATCTATTAAATCCTTGTATAATATAGTGAAATATTTCATTTACTCAAGTTTGGTTCATCAGCGTATTTCTGATATTGAGTTTGAACAGTAATTACACTTTAATTGCAGAGCCTTTAAACACTGAAGAAGCTTCTCTTACTGAGAGAGACAGTCTTGAGTTGGGCCAGATCATCTTGAGTTACAAATTAGCATCCTTAAATGTGGCGACTTTAAAGTCAACAAGCTGCACAGACAAGAAGGCGCCAGAGATAAACTCAAACTCACTAGAACATCTCGTTCTTTCTTTTGAATACTGAGATAATTAGGGATTTGAGGTTTATCTTTTAGAGCCCTTTTAACAAACAAAGAGTGTCATTGTATTCTGGCAACAAGACTGTGTCCTTGGTTTTGACCTGGCCTGGAGCTTTTATCTTCTGTCATTCTCCACTCTCGGCTTTGAAAGGACTGAATAAAAAGCAAGCACTCAAAAAAAACAGCAGCAACCTAAATGTCAAAGAGAAGGGCTTGTGACTCAAAAATGTGATACAAGGTTTTTATCCTCAGATTTGTTGTCTTCCTTACCTCATCAGCTACTGCTTTTTTAGCACCCCTAACTCCCTTAGAGCCAATCAGTAATAGGAATATGCCGGTAACAAATTTTCATGTTTACTTGCCCCAATTTTCTATCATTGTAAACAGTATTATCAAGTTATGCATCAAAATACTGCTTAAATATACTGATATGACATGCTGGTCTTTGAAGCAAGCAATTAACAGTTACGTTTATATTGCAACTTTGTTGAGTTCTGCAAAATGATTAACATTTTTCCCAAAAACTTAAATTAACAATCAACACAGGGTATATATGTTAATGCTTTGGATACAAGAAACATCATATTCCTCAAGAATATGAAAGCAATATAAAGGACATTCTGCTGTAACGGCTACTTGACAGATGCTGCAGAACTTTCCCCTACATCTTACTGTAATGTTACAGTGTGCTAAATGCATCAGTAACTTATATATGATGCGGTTCATTGTGAAGCATTTCACCACTGTCTTTGTATATAAATGTTATTTTTTATTTATTTAACAACAGCAATTGTGGCCAACACGGATCAAATTGAAAAGCTAATTTTAATGTTGAATCCAGAATCAGATATATGCAGGTGAAACACAGAGATTTCACTCTGACTCGCATTTGTAACGTTCTGAATCTGTCCTCTGTTTGAACAGGACTGGAAGGGAAGAACTTAACAGGAAATCAGTCAACATCCCATACAGCTTTGAATCAGATTGTGCAAAAAGCAATTTAACCAGAAGGAGATGAACTGCTTGGTATCATACATATGTATCTGAGTGAGAGACTTGACACTTTAAATCATAAAATACGCAATAAGCATGAGCACAGGGAAAGCCAAGTTCCTGTGGTGTACTGATAAGAAAACAGAGGACTGTGCAGAGCTTCAGCTTTAATATCCGACGTCAAAGAGAAGCAGAAAACAAGAGATTGGCTGTTGTGTCGATCGAGTCCTTCAGCTCCAGTTTGAACGCTTCCTCTGAATAGCAACTACACCATTGATTATAGATAGATGGAGGAAGTGAAGAAAGTGGCTTCCACACAATCTGGATTTCGGTGAAACACAGGTCCATGATGCGACAACCGTGTTGAAGTCACTGGGTGCGATAAATGGCCTCCTCCTGAGACAGATTGCTAACTGTTAAATTTAGAGCACACCGCCGCCCATTCGCCGCCTCCCTGTAGGGCAGCCGAGATGATCACCCAAGTGTGTTGTAATGTGTGATCATCACCTTAACGGGAGCAATTTTCCTTTTTGACTGCAGGAAACTTTTAGAGGAAACCGTACAGATTTTTCATCTGTGTCTGCCTTTTGAGCATAAAACCTGATGTAGTACTTTCTTATGGACCAGGGTGAAGATTGCAGAACCGAACATCACTGACTTATAAAACATAAAACTCAATGTTGCATTGGTTGATATCTACTATCAGGATTTTGATGTTATTGATGTCCAGCAAAAGTCATGAAGCTAACTGCCTTGACTATTACCTAAAAATAAGTTATAGAGAGAGTGGGCTAGGAAGAGACACAACATTGGAACTTAACGTTATTTCACTAAATGTTTTTAGACTGTGACAGTAAAAGCCTTTTACACACCAGGGTGTGACGACTAAACAAGAAAATGCTAGATAATACTAATAGAGCAAAAATGAAATTGCTTTTTTCCCAATGTAATATTTGTGTTCTATGTGAAAGTGAAAACAGGGAGATACTGGTAACGATCATTGTAGGTTGATCTATCAGCAGATTTATTTTACATAAACATGAAAGAAATTTGTATTCGAAAGGATTGTTGTGACATTTTACTGCTGAACATTTTTATTCAACTTATTTTATAAGTTTATATCAGCGACACTGTTTCTGACCTTAAACATACTCTTGGCATTTCCATAGTGCAATTCCTTGTTATTTATCAGATGAAATATACAGGTATTAATATATCAACAGCAAGCTATAATCAGGCGATTTATCTGTCAGCATATCTCTAAATGTTTCAGTACGGTTTCATTATAAACAGAAAAATAAACACAAATAACACTTTCTGGTATTCTCACTTCCTACTGTTGCACAGATTTCCAGCATCAAATCAATGTACCAGAAACACAAACATTCGTATGTAATTTAAACATTTCTTGAGGCAAATCCAAAGATGAAAGCGTTTTGAGCATTACGGATCCAAAACAAGTTTAATTCCTGTGACTATCTGGTTAGACAAGCCCACTAGCTAACTTCTCCAAGTGGCAAATCAATGATCTGAAACCTTCCCAGACAAAAACCCCAACCCTGTCCCCGCTCTGTTCTCTGAACCTCCCTCCTGTTTGTTTTGGCTGCCATCCACACGGCCATCTGAGCCACCAGCAAATTGACTAAGACCAAGGCTGCCTCCATCAGCCGGTGGCCCGGGGTGGTTGCCTGCCATCCGTGCTGACATACAGCTCTGAAGCCAGGGTGGATGAATAATGGACGAGTGCAGTCATGAGATTTTTTTTCCTCTCCTCAACCAGAGTGTATGTTGTCTTTCCTTTTATGATTCTCACATCAAGAGCCAGTGTTTCCAAAGATGTGGGAACAGAAACAGAAATGTTTATTGACATTAGAACAGGACTCACTGTTAAAGCAATAAAACAGCTTTGATTAGGAGGTGCAGTGAGTGCATTTGTATTTAGGACAATCCTGATGCCGGTATTTCATAAAACCCAAGAGTGAGAAAGTCTGGTTTGAACTAGATGGAAAATACTGCTGTTGTGGAAGCAGACAATTTGCCGATAGCAGTTGCTAAGAAACAGCTGAGGTGTCGGTGTCGGACAATGATAATTACACTACTGAAATGTGATCACTAGAGAATCATTTATCCAGCATGTGATGGAAGGACAAGAGCATATGTGACAGAACCAAAGTAAACACAGTGATGAGGAGTCCGCTAATGGAGCCCCCTTGGAAGACCTCCGGCACAGCCAAATGAAAGATGGCCTCGCTAGCGAGTGTGATATATAAATAAGTGGTATAACAATTTTTGGGCTGCAGCAATCCTCAGAAGGAGAAAGTGACAGAGTCTACATCAGGATTCAGCGGGAAACACAGCAGACATTTGTAACAGCTTGTTACCACAATGAATATAACAGCTGTCACAACTTGCCAAGTGTGAACTGAATGACTGCACCATTTTGTTGAGCAAAAATTTGAATTGCCTGTCTCCTTCAATATACACACAGTTTTACATTCACTCCCCCTTTGTTTGGCAGTTTCTTCAGATGTGCATTACTTGGCACTGTATCAATGCTCACTATAGAAAAGTGCAGGTTGGGTTTATTTAAACTGCAAGCTGTTAAAAAAACAGTGCAAGAAAGTCAAGTTACCTACTTACAACCAGATAAATGCCACTCAGTAGATTCATCTCTGTGCATATAAAGTGGTCTGCAGCTCATTGGACTACCAATCATGCAAAGTGCCAACCCAAAACTTCAGGGGCCCTGAAAGCCCCATGGTTCACTGTGTTTCAACTGGTTAGTGCTAATTTAATTGTCAATTTTTTTGGGGGAAATACACCACAAAAGCACAATATCAAGTTAGGTAAGGAGAGACAAAATCTTTAGGCCTCGCCTTATACAGTAAAGGACCCCTCGGTTAAAATCTAGCTTTAAATGGCCGGAAAATTTGGCTTCAGATGTTATAATTATTTTATAGCATTAAATATATATGACTCAAAAAGCTCCCTCTCTCTCAAGACTGCATACTTGCTAATCTTACGCCAGACACAGCGGGTACCATCGGTACCGACACATCATTGGGCTAAATGGAGATGATGTGCGGCTGATGACTGACTGGCAGTTGGTGGAAGAAGAGCAAACCCAAAACAGTAGGTCACCATCTTTCTGAGCTCAGTTGCCTGTTATACCATAGAGACAGCGCTCAATACACCACAAACCATACAACATCACTAGAAAACCATTGTGAAAAGCACAGGAACAAAAGAAAGACAAAAAAATCTAATGTGAATTTAACAAAACGGTGATAACATTGACATAAAATATTGTGTTCATTACTCATAGTTCATATTTTAGTTAATACTGCTATTACATTTTGTGTATTTCTTGATGAATTTGTGTCCAAATTACTTTACAAACCAGTTACTATTCCAGTACTGGCATACTGAGGAACTATACTAATTAACTTTTGCCCAGGGGCCCCCTATAGCAGGTTAATCTGGCCGTGCAGCCAGTCACTACATTTGCAGCTTATTAATGCAACATCACCGCTAGCACAGCTGGCAGCTCCTTAAAGTTGCACATTGTTGTTGCTCGCGGTGTAAAAGTGGTTAAAGTTGCATATATTATCTATTAACAACAATCCCGGGGGGCAAGTTAGCATATTTGTTTTGTAGAGGGTGTACTTGAGAAAGACTTGTTATATCCTACGGTATTTTATGTCAGGATCAGAATCATAGCAAGTATTAATTGTTGTTAATAAGTGCAGCATTTTAATGTCTTAGTGTGTACTCAGGCTCAGTTTAGTGTTTCAGTAGGAATACTGTTTATGAAACCTCTTCACAAGCGCTGTATGCCCTTATCCACCTTTTAACAGGGAATCAAACTGCCAAGTTAAGAAACACATAGGATCTCTTTATGTGTTTAATTAGAGAGGCTAAATTCACACAGAAACATCTGTACTGTAGCTATTAGAAATCATACCAGAAATACAGCCACAATGCCAAAACTCCAATGGCTACTTTATTGATGTGACACAACATGCATCTTCTCCGCTGCCAATCATTCTATTTCTTTGTACTCATCACCTTCTCCGGAATCTGCCCAGAAAATGGAATTGACTTGCAAAGTGATTACTTCAAAGTCAACCGACAATCCTCTCAAGATATGTATGAAATGCAAACATCATCTACGACGCCCTATTTTCCACATCAATTTTTTCATCTGTGTCTCATTTTTCCTGCGATTGATTTTAAAATTACAACACCTGTGGCTGCTTCTTTATTCTGCTGGTCCATAAAAAATCTTTTTATTTTTGGGTTTCATTGTTCACTGACTGGATTGAGATGCTTGGCCAACGTGTTGATTTCACCTCCAGGAAGATGGTAAAATAACAGCATCTGACATTGAGCTGTATATCTTTCACTGTTTATGTAAATGTCATGGATAAAAACACATTGGGAAGATATTTGTGAACTGTGCTGCGAGAAAAATAGCTGTTTAAAATGATTATTTATTCACTCCACTTTATCTGACATGGATTTTATATTGGCAACCATAGGATTTACAGGATCATTACACCTAGTCCATGTCTTGCCCTGTTGCCAATCATATAATTAAATAAATGTACAAATACATTGTACAAAGTAGAATAAGAAAAAACAAATCAATTAGGACAAACGAGCCAGAAATAGCTTAACAATAATAAAGATTCTTGGCAAAATGTACAAAATACACACTTGTATTTCATTTTAAAACATTGTCTTTTGGGTCTAATGTACTCGGTCTAGAGCTTAAATTTGTCTTGATGTTAGGTTTCTATTATATATATTTATTGAACTTGATTTGATCTCCTTGGAGTTATCAATAAAGGAAAAAACCAGCAAGATAGTAATTCTAGCTCATTCCAGCAGTAAAAGTCTAAAGTATTTCAACCTCTTAATTACAGACTTTTCCCTGATTTAACAAAAAAACTCTTCATTAACCCAGCTTCACTTGATGACCTGCATCTGATAATGAGCTCTAGTTACTCAGATGTTTTCTTGGCGGGCATCATTCTCTTGTGGTCCAAGCAGCTATTCAGTCAAAACAAGACACGTCAACTCCAACGTTTCCTCTATTATGCTTTCATCTGGGAGGGATGATGATTGAAAGAATGTGTCCTCCTTTGGAAAGGGAGGTTTCTCCTATAAACGCATATACACACATACAATAACACAAATGTGCACTAACAAATCCATGTCCAGGCCTATGGGAAGGACCCTTCTGTCTGTCGTAATGGTGTCGCATATGCAAAGGTTAATGATCATTCCTCGTCATTTTTATCTATCAGCTGGAAGATATGCCCATGGTAACCACTGCACATTAAGATGACAGTCGCCAGCTCGGCGCAGCTTTTCCTTTAACTTTCTTCACTTTAGACCCAGATTATTGTCGGAAAAACAAAAAAATGGATGCCTCTATGTCTCATATCTATTTTGTTACAACAAACCATATTTATTTAGTTTTGACAGGCAGCACTACTCCCAGAAAAGTGAACAAATGTGGGCACGCCTAAGATAAAAGCATTAAGCAGGATCAGTAGGGTTGACTCTCTCTGAGTGCTGTAAATTTCCCCCTCGGCCCATTTTTCCTCTAAGGATGAAATCTGAACAGTTTTTTCAGCAGTACTCAGCTTATAAAAGTGTCTATTTTTATTTTCTAAAAACTCCCAAAGCAGTTTAATAGGAGCAGTCTCCTGGTGCCCCGTGGTAATAGACGTTCTTTAAGAATGCTCTTGGAATATAATGGCTCAGGTTTAAGAACTTTTAGCAGGTGTAACTGTGGAGAGATAACTGCATTTTGAAACTGATTTGGAGGCTTTAGACCTGAATCTTATTTGAAAGCTTTTGCTTGTGGTTTAATTAGACAGAATTTCTGATCGGATTATGTATAACTGTTAGATATTGAGTAGTAAAGTGTCAGTTACAACAACACGATAAAAGTTTTACTCTTTACCATCCTAAATGAAAATCATTAAAGTTTCTGTCTTATCTTTATGTTTAAAAAAAGGGACCTATTTTAGACCAAAATGTCAGCTGGAACCTTCTTGTACAAAAGGTCAGTATTTACAACCAAGAACAGCGCAGTGACTCAGTGCTGTGACCTTGTAATGGTGTGTTATCTGTGACAGCAATTGATAAGCATGTAGTAGAGAGAGCAGACTGCTTTGGCACTGGCTTTATCATTGTCCTGGTAGCTCATTCAAGATAATTAACTCTGGGAAAGTCGAGTGTCTTGTACCTTTCAAGCCTGTTTGTTGATCAAAGTCATTTGACGGACTTGCTAATCTCCTCCGGCTAGAAAGACAGAATGGCATTAGAGTGTGGAGTGGCAGCTGACACGCACAAGGACTTTAAAACAACACAACTCTGTTTGGCATCACTTGAGCTCATGTCTTATCAAATGGTGCTTATTAAAAGGATAAGGCCGGTATTCTTATTCTTCTTTATTTCACTCATGGTCAAGAAACGAACAAAAAAATAATGCTAATAATTTTTATGTTAGTGTTAATGTTAGATGGTCTCTCAAAACTTTCTGACTTCTAACTTTTAAGAAACTGGTCACAAATAAAAAAGAAAATCAAACATTTTATGAAACAGCCATATTGTCATTTAGTAAGTATTTACAGCGGTATGATGGTGTACGAGGGATTGACTCAAAATCAATACAGTGTCTATGTGTTTGCTGAAATAACAAAACCAAATGTATGTGAAACAAATCAGTGGTGTAAAACCATAAGAAACGAGCTTAAAGATGCCAAAAAGCTCTGTAGAGGAACTGCAGAGCTGGGTTTCACACTACGAGCGATCCCTCTTACATTACACTTTTTTTCCATTGATAATAAAACATATTGATGCATGCAGCTTCAAGGAACTAAGGAGCAGCCGTTAAAGGTATTTCTATAAAGGAAAATTCATGATGGTTAAAAATGACCCTTTATCTAAATAGAGAAGGTGGTGGCCGCATTTCTCACTTTTGTCCTTTCCTGCTATTCAAATTCAAATTCTAATCCCCGACACACTAGAATAACTATTGTCCACTCTGAAGCTCTTTTGCACTCCTCTGGTCTCCGTCTTACTTCATCACCTTCCCCCTTTGTGATTTCAACAGAGGCTCTCGAGCCGACAACTTAAATGGGCGTTGAGGAGAACAACAAAAAACATTTAAAATGGCAGCCTCGGTCACTGGGGAGGCTGCTGTTGAAGCCATTTGGGAAATTAACTGAACAGCCGGAGTTTTCAAAGGGCATCCAGTGGACAACACTGATAGTGCTCTCTCACAGAGTAAGTTAAAAGGCTTATGAGTTTTCAGTCTGCATATGAATTTAAACTGGGAATGTTTTGGGTCACTTTTAACAGACAGTCCTAGATTGACGGGCGTGATTCAAAGTGTCAGGATCCCCTCAGGCCAAAGCTTTGTCCTTTTAAGCAAAAGATAAACATCTGTGACTGGATTATAATATTTAAATTAGAACCATCAAAATTACCCTGACAAAGACTTAATTTACACTCAGTCACTTCATGTGTCTTGGGGTGATTGGATAGCTATAAATACACCCAAGAAGCACTCACAACGGATTTAAATCTGTAATTTCAAATTGCATTTTTACTTCACAGACCAGAATAGGTCAGTTTACAGGGTCCTAATCATTATACTGTGACCAATATTTAGTGGTTGATTAGTGGAGTTTATTTTGGTGCTTCATACTGAGATATTATTTCTTAAAGTGGTTTGAGCTTTGTTTCAGGCAAGCAAGCACTGCAATTTGCCCATTTTTCCTCTGGATGTTGATTCATTATTATAAATCAATGTTAATGATTTGTAGGTTCGCTGCTTCATGGCTTCATCAATTATTAGCATTATTTACAGAAATCTTAGACAATTGAAGAAAAGAATGGTGTGGACGTAACTGTATTTCTGTCCTTTTTTCTCTAACTCAGAATGTAGTCTTTTTTTTTAGGGCTGAGATCACATTCACATTATGCATAACCTCCCGATAGCACAGCTCATTTATTAATTTAACCATTCATACATTCTTTTCAGTGCAAACACCCAGCTTCAGCTAGCTAATGAGGCTGTTGTATGACTGAGATAAACCTGTGGAGTGCCAGTGTGTCTTTCCATGCTCTGTCAGTGTCGTGTCAACAGCAGCAGAAACGCTGCACATCTCTGTGGCACAGCTGCACTAATTGTTTTGTCAACCGAGAATCCAGCAAAGCAAATTGAATCTGGGTGTCAGAAATGTTCCTGTTGCGCACAAATTACCTCCCAGCTCACCACTCAATTGGGTTGTACGATTAACAACTTTATTTAGTCAATATATCATTTTTTAAATAGATAACGAGACAAAGTTGACTTTTCTGTGTATTAAAGACTTTATCAACAAGAAGCTGCTTTATTTGATGTTATTCTTTTTAAGTAAACACAAGATAAACATGTGAATATATTAGGGTCCTGGCCTATCTTGTAGACCACAAATACTGTCCTGGAGTTTATTTTAAGGAAATTAATTGCAAGTTTAATCACAGTGGCAATATTGGTCAGAAAAATGGCAATATGATATTTTCGTCAAATCAATCCTCTTTACTAATGGTTTGAAAATGAACAGTCAATATTAATATTATCCTTCTGACCCATATGTCAACATTAACCATGACATATGCAGAAGTTGAAAAATATATTAATCAATCCTGGTAGCTTAACGATTACATTGCCAGTTGTCGGTTAATGATCAGTTGACGAGGGTCAACTAATGTTCAGGGAGAAAAAAATGAAAAATAAGCATCTCTGCTGCAAGCCTTTTCAAAGGTTACTACCCTACAAAAACATTTCAGCTATGAAGGCTACTCCCTCACTTCTATAACACAGAGAGCTCATAACAATGAAATGTTGTTCTTAAATTGTGATAAATCAGATCGAAATGTTCCTGGAAGGAGCTAAACTAAAAAAAATCTGACTTTTTAAAAATTAATTATAGGCCACCTTCACAGAGAGGGAGGGAGACTTGTGTGGGAGGAAATATGTTCTCATGATATTGATGGAGATCAGAGTAGGTGCGGGTAGAAGTCAATGAGGGTCATACATTACATAATGCACCTCCAGGTCAAAGTATATCAAAATAAAAAAAGGCTGAAAACTTGTCTCACCCCTGGGTATGTTTGGTCTAAACTTAACACCAGTGTGCACATTAAACTGTGTGGTGCAATGAAATTGCCTCAGTCTTTGGAACGGCGTTCATACTCCATATCTGCCAAAGCACACAAGGGAGATCATTAAAAGTAAGAAGTGATGGAGACCCACTTGCCAGCCACCTCACCAAACTCTGAGAGCGTCTATTGGTTTGGCACGGCGGTCCTATCTCTGTTTATTGCTTTATCTAAACACGAATGTCAGTAACTATGAGCTTTGACATAAACAGAGAACTCTCAGTGGTCTGGACCTCCATTCTTTTCATGCCATGGCCGGTGTGAAAAGGCGCCTCAGTCCAATATTATGCAGACGCTTTAATGAACCCGCTTATAACCTGGTATTTCAATATCTGTTCCCAGAAATGTGAGTGCATTAAAAAATGTTGCCAAAGGGGGTTCACTGAAGAGTCTTAAGAAACAAAAAACAAAAGACAGGGATAGCGTGTGGATATTGTATCATTAAAAGTTTCTGGTTCATACACAGCTATATCAAGTGATTGTAACACTCAATCAAACATTCTCCACACCATTTTCTAAAACCACCTGAATTTGGTCAACTATATTGAACTCCCAGAGCATGAGTCATAGCTTGCCCTCTGGAGTGAATGCACACAGACTCTGGAGGTTGACCTTTGAGTCATTCAAATAATTTACAGACACTGACTCTTTGTAGGAAAGCTGGCCCTTCCTGTGCTGCTGATGTCTAAATCACAAAGTGCAAACTGGAGTTTCAGGCTCCATAATTTAACAAGAAGAAAGAGATATCAGTCCGGTGAGGATGACCTGAGCACCACTTTCCTGACAGGAATGGAGTGTTAAAGTTAGCTTTTAATATTGCAGTGAATTTCTTTGCATAAAAGGTCAGTTTAACCCTGCATTAACAAAAAAGGCAACACTGAATGAGGATTTCATATATAGCTTCTTTGTTTTGTCTGCTAGAGTTTAGCCTTCAACCTTCATTTTTTTCAAGGTTTTTGCACCAAAATTCTGCCTGAAGCTAAATTCTTAGACTGGTTTAAGATTGCTTCGGATACCTCTGATTTGTTCAAATTTTAAAAAGAGGTTTGGTGTTGTGCCCATTTATAGCTTTGTAGACTGGATTAAGAATAGTGATGTCATCTGCCTACATAATTAGCTAAAATAGGGACAGATATATGGCAACATGTGTGGATGAGACAATTTAAGTGACAGAAAGACAAAATGAAATCGACATATTTCTCCAATTAACGTGAAAAGATTCAGCATTTTCTTGTTAGCTCTTGGTCAACATACCTTTGCAAATAGCATACAGATTGAGTTGAATAAATTGACTGCAGCCATTGTGAAATCACCCATTGGTTTGTGGACTACAGATTTCAAGTCTCTAGTTTTGTATTTTGACCATTTTCAATCTTGTTTTTTTGGAGCCATGGGTGACCATATTTGGATGAGACAGTGCAGCTAAGTCACCAGCTAATGCTAGCTAGCTAGCTTGGTTAGCAAGCAAACATTAATTAGCTGTGGCTCTTAGACAGTGCTCCTGTGCTCCAGCATTGTCATTTTGGCCGAGAAAGCGTCAAAGTCCGAAAAAAAAAAAAAAGTTAAATGTACAAAGTTTGATTGACAGGTCACCGTTCTAGCGACTTGTCAATCAAACTCTCATAAACATACTCTGCTTCTACTCTAAATGGGACCATAATTAAAAAAATGAACATCATGATGTATTGAAGAAGACTCAAACAAGCCATTGGGACCATGACCTCATTAGAAAAATGTTTACTCAGGTTATCAATCCATAGGGAATTTTTTTCTCGTAGAGTTCAATACAATCAGAATTCTACTAGACAGCCAGTGGAGTTGCCCCCTGCTCATTAAAAACAATGCAGGGTAAAGGTACTTCTGCTTTGGCTTCAGACCCTGAGGCCACCCCTTGGTTTAATGGCTGTACTCCAATAATACCAATTCATCCCACCAAGGATCTGTAATGTTAAACCCAAGGGACTCTGCCCATATCCCTCTTAAGTCCTAGAGCATCAATGAAGCCCTGATATAAATAAGGGTCACTATCCCTGTTGTCTGCCGCGGGCCTACACACCGGAGACAACGGATTGGCTTCATGAATCTGAAGACGCAGGGGAAAAATCAAATGTAATTAAGTCTTAGCTTTGGATCAATGAAGTCTATTTCTATTTGGTGTCCCGAGAGCACTATCATTGTTTGCCAAATTGTGTTCTTCTAAATCCAAACATGATAATGCCTCTAGCAATGATAATAACATTCTCAAGCGGTCCAAAGACAGCTTCACTATATTCTGCTGAAATTATTTTTACCCTCCTCTTGACTTTATATTGATCTAGCTGTTAAAATGAAGACTACATGACCTCTGATTGTAAGTGTGTACAATCTTAAGACGAACATGCCTCTCAGGTGTCGGATGGAACACATCCCCTCAAACCATACTGTATATGCTGTACATAAAAAAAAATTCATCTTGTAGTTGCTTGGCTTAGTTACATGCTTAAAACTCTTTAGAAGAGGATTTTCTGGGCATCGGTGGAGTAAATTAATGGAATGTTAATTTCTACTCTAAACATGCCCACTCGTCACTGTATCATCTTCGTCTGAAGGGATAGCTCGGTGTGTTATGAGTGTGTGGTCGAGTGAGAGATAGAGAGAGAGTGAGTAAGTGTAGTTGATGAGCTGAGTGCAGACAGGTGTTGACTATCATAGCAGCAGAGAACTTAACTATACATTTGTGTAATAAATGTAAAGTGTAGGTTTCAGTGTCCTCATGAATAAACGCTGCAGCTCCTCAAGACCAAAGTACAGTTCCTGTGTCTTGCTTCCCTCCTGCTGGGTTAAGTGAAGCTTGTTAGCCCTGAAGTAAACATTCACTGAGCAAAACAAAGTCTCTCCTGTGATTCCCGACTACAGAGAGAAAAAAAGTTACAGCAGTGAATCATTTTTCAATTTCTTTATAGTTCCAGGTTAAATATTCTCTATATGAATTGTAATGTATTGATATTATTTTGTTGCACGTAGGCGGGCATATTCATGAATATACATGCATGCAACGTCGAAAAACAAGATTCCCATGAGAGTCTTGGTGTAATTTGAACACTAGAACGGACATACTTTTCTTGTGTAAATATATTGAGCATTGTATGACAACAATCTTTACTTTAAATGCTGTCTCAATTACCTGAATGTTGTTCCTTCATTTAGCGCATAGATGTGGCAGATTAACTTTCTGTGTGCCAAACAAATACTTCACAGGCATGTAAAGAATGTAATTTCAGACCGTGGATATAATATTGAATTTGTATATTTATAAAATCAAACATTGTTCTTATATAAAATATGGACTTGGAAGTCCATATTATCACAAAGGGTCCAAATATTAGCCCAATGCCCCGGTTCAGAGCACAGTGGTGGCGTTGCCGTGTTATTTGTGAAAGTCCCATAATTACTATGGTCCAAAGATCACCGTTGAAGTGCCATTCTTACCAGAAATGTATGATAATTAAAGGTTATTTCTCAAAACTATCTTAACTTACTTTCCACATGACTAAATTAGCTAACTGAAACAGTTTAGAGGCTTAATTATTGTTTTAATTGTTAAATTTGTCACTCCCAGTTGTTTCTTCACACATTAGTGTATTACCTGGAGCTCTTGATGCTTGCCTGGATCAAAAGGCAATTGACACTTAAGAACTTTCTTAAATTAGGCAAGCTTGACTTTGTTGGCAGGTTGGCAGCAAAGGTCAAGCTATTCCTCTCTTAAATGCGAAGCGGGGAAGAATTGGCAGGTATTAACATATTAATAAGGTGCTGTTCTCCATATAAATAGGCCTGGTGGAAGGCTTAATTCTCTCACCAGTTAAAGGTCGGCCACAGTGCAACTTGTCTTGGTAACATGAAACAGAAAGAATATCAAACAGGCTGCAGGAATACAATGTTTTGACATCCTGTGAAATGTTTTTCGCTTCTGTATGTTAGATTTTTTGAAGTGCATGAAGAGTGCTTGGTGAAATAGTGTGGTTCGCTATAGGAACTCAAAATAATTACTTATTACGCTCAATGATACTCCCACATAACGTTCAAGCTACCCCAAGTGTCATTTATTTACATACCTTTGACACATTCCCTGGTCTGAGTTTTTTTTTTCCATTTTTCCCATAGAAGCTGAAGCATGAAATAAATTTTACATGAGCTGAAGCTAATCTGCGACAGGCTGATTAGGTGCTAAAAAGGGAGTAATTCACCAGATAATGAATAAAACTCTATAAAAATGTTCTGCAAAATGTCAATGATGACGCATAATCCCTCAATAACTGTCACATTTTTTTCTCCTTCTCCTTTTCCCCTCGTAGCTTTCAAGTCTCCTCCCTGTAATTCAGAGAAAAAAATAAACGTGGCGAATGATGCCGGTTATATGGATAGGAAGGCACGAAAAAGCACACTTATCCTGCAACAAACAACCTCTTAGATGGCAGCAGAAATCTACCATCAATCTGCCTCAAAGCAAGAGTGACTTAAGTGTTTTTCCAAATGTCACTGCCGTGTGGCCGCAGTTTTTCAACTCGCACAAACAGCTTGACATCAGTCATTCAGAGTGAGGTGGCAGTGTGTTATAATAGCTGTCGTCGCGGCCTAAGAAATAATGAAGTAGAAGAGACAAGGTGTCCTTATATATAACTCTGAAACTCTCTCAACAAAGACGGATTCTCAGCATTTTAAAAGAAAGGGACAAGGAGGAGGAAAGGGAGGAGGTTGTCATTGGCTGTGAAAACGTCCGGGTTTACTATCTTTCCAAACACACATGGTCACAAACTCCCATCTAAGCAATGCTTGTGGTGTCCATTGTCTGCTGGAGGAGAGGAACCCAGGTGACACTATGACAGCAGCTATTGTTCGCCAGTACCGAGACGGGTACTTTATTTATTATGGAAGAGGAAAGCAGCAGCAGCAGCCTGTGGTTTTCGCTGGGCTGTCACCGCGCTCTCCGTCCACATGCATCGGCCAGGCAGATGTGACATTTAGCTGGCCGATCTACTCCTTTGAGCTGGAAGAGGAGATAACGACGTGGCTCACTCTCCTAGTTGGAGGGGTGCACCGCGTGCCCCAATGTCACAGGCGACCTTTAACATTTGTGTCACAATATTTGTCACTCTCATTTATCTTCACGAGCTCACCTTGATGAGTTACCCTGCTCTCCCCGTGGCCACAATCCTTCATCCCTCCTTGCTGAAGCTAGGAATCGATATTGAAATGTCAGCTTCTGCATTCTCGTCCGTGTGTGCTTCAGTACATTGATGGTAGTGGAATTCTAATCAGCGGTTCATGATTAAACAAAGAATACAATAACAAAAGGCAGATAACGTGGTTTTGGGATTCACTGCGAGAAGAGAGGGAAAATGAAAACATCTCTCATTATCCTTGAATGTGTATTTGTGTGAACAAGACTCGCCGAGGCCTTGTGAAGCTGAATGTAAAAAAACGTGCTCGAGAACTGAATGTAGTATGTGCTTGTCATTCTGTTGTAACTTAATTGATAAATTTGTAATTTAATATAGAAAATGAGTGTCTTTGATTTAATTAAATGAGATATAATGACAAAGTGATGAGGCAACATGGCGGGATTCATGCTGTTATACTAGCGTGAAGGTCGGGTTAACTCATGGATGTTTAGCTCAAATGATAAACGTTTTGTTGTTATACTGTCTTTGTTTTTCAGGTTAAGTATTTACCTTGAATGGTTAAGGCATTTACACACCAGAGGTGTTTTTATTTTTTCATGTTATTAATTTGCACATTATAATTTTTTAGAACTGCCATTTTACTGTCAAACAGAACGTTAATATTATGCAGCGCTAAAGCAGTGTATTTTTCTCTCTATTTTTTGTGTTTGTGTTGTGTAGAAGGAACATATTCAAAATGTACACTATAGTATACAACAACTCGGAGACTCCGTAGTCTGAACTGAGATGGTAAACATTACATTACATTACATTACAGTCATTTAGCAGACGCTTTTATCCAAAGCGACTTACAGGAAGTCGCTTAAACCTCAGGCAGACTGCCAGACGCTGCTCTGAGTCAATAGGAGCCTTTGTCTATCTTTTCAAAAATGTTATTGAAAATGTGTTGTAACTGTTGCAAATTCACATGGCTGCCAGTATGAAGAGTTTGAAGCAAAATATTCGTAGGTGAGAATTTTCCCAATTTCCGTGTCATCTATTCGCCACACCCCGGAGTCTAAAGGTCGTTAAGGTTAGGTAGTTTGGGCAGCGAGTCTCGCAAGATTTCTCACACGTTTTCACAACTTGTCTGCAAGCATGAGGACACAAAAAACTATAGATGTGAATAAGCTTAAAGCCATAATCTGGTATAGTGCATCAAATGGTGACCTGATGTTATAAACTGTACATGGTACCTTTCAAATAAATACATTTAAATATGTCTTCATGGATTTAAAATGTGCTTTTCATTTAGTTTAGCTTGAATTGAGGTACGCACCAAAACATGGATTTTTTTTATCTCTGTTCTCCTGATAGTTAAAGTTTAAATGATCTCAAACCTTCTCCCAACTTACCAATTAACAAATATAAATACATCATTTGAACTAAACATCAAGTAAGCTCCCTTCAATTTGTACCGCTAGTGATTTGGAAACAAACAGGAAGACATTGTGGTTCACTTCATTTGTTTTTTCGCTGGAGAGCATGCGTGTGGTAAATGATGCCCTGTGCCCCCTCAGTCTTCAGCCGGAGCCTACACAGATCAGAGCGCCAGAAGATGAGTAGCTGATTCTCCGTATGAGATGTGCGCTCCCTTGGCAGGCAGTGAAAGACAAGAGAGGAGGTGGAGTGGTGGTGGGGTGGTGGTGGTGTTTATGGGGGGTTTTATACAAAATAGCGGAACAAAGTTCAGTCGCTGAGGCAGAGAAGAAGCCCTGAAAGCCACGGGGCTGCTTTGAATCAGATTCAAGCCGAGCTATCAGAGAAGTCAAGCAGCTCATTGTTACATGGAGTGCATATTAAAGGGGGATTATAGACGTGAAAGAGGGCTCACATGTTAATCCTCTCCAACAGGTGTAGGAGTGTTGATTACGAGAATGCTATGAGTGGTTCAATGACTGTTTCCTCACCGCTGCCGTAGATAGTAATGAAAAAGAATTGAATGTTTTTTTATTTATAGATATTCAGTTTTTTAAACGTGAGGTGACTGTGATGTATTTTCACATTAGGGTTTGCAACAAAACGCAAAAAAATCCCCTAAACTACAATCTGTACAAGCAGCATTTCAGGATGCAAAAATAAAATGGACTACTGCTGTGTTTACATAAAACAGGACGAGGACATGTCCACCTATAATGTGTTTTTCAAAAAACTATCCAGATTTTCTGATGTTGCAGCAGCTTTTCAAATGCGGGAGTGTGCTGAGTCAGTGGGAGTGATTTTTAAGTTGCCTTTCAGCAAAGGTCTCTCAGTCGTCTCTTCTGTTTGATTTATAAAACATTCTCAAGTGGAATATATGGTTTCCATAAATATTATGTATCTTTATCACGAGAAGCAGGGAAACCTTGCCTGCTAAAGGGAGCTCAGGCTCAAAAAGGGCAATCCTCTCCACCCTCTGGTTGTCATGGTAACTTATTAGAAACTCAGAGGGATGCACATTTTTCAGTCTTATTGGCCCTTTTGCTCAACTATATGGGATACTTCACATTTGTGTCTGTGCATGAGTATTTGTATGCATGATACATGGTACATAATTATTGATCTGTGCTTAGTTTGTGTATAGAAATATGTGCGATACCTTGTCTACAGATTTCAACAAAGCCTGCTGCCAGCCGGTTTCTGCCTATAGGGACAGTCATGTAAATACGGCTCGGATGTCTCAGACAAGCTGTTTCTACATTACCAATCATGCCATTTCGGCAGGGGCTCTTGCAAAGCACAGCAGGACAAATATTGCACAAGCTACCAGATGGAGGCCCAACTGATGCATTCATGCCATAGGGCATACGCTGGCACAATACAGTCATACTTTGTCAGAAAGGGTGTTAAATACATGGGGAAATCTGTGGGAACAATTATGCCAAGGAGGGCTAATTAATTATAAGTAGTGTAATACATCAAATGCATAAAAACTGAAAATATATCATACTAATAAACCGAGACGCAACTTTTTAACAAATAAATTCTGTAAAAATATGCGATTAATACACCTGACTTTACCTCCTGTAATCAGATTAAATCAGATAATATGAATCTTGTTGTACAGACTGAGGCCCAGGTGATGTGAGCGAGGTAAACAAACACACCTCAACACATACACAATCACCTTTCCCTAATCCATGAGATCACAATGGGAATTTATAGAAACTCCCTCTCAACTCCTGCCTGATACATTATCTCACTTTGGACAGCTGGCTAACGGCAGTGCGGTTGCCATGGAAACATGCTCAATTTCTGACAGAGAGAAATAAGACACAGAGCAGTTTTATCATTAGAGCTCTCAGATATGAAAAGGAAACAATGGAGAGAAATCTCTGATGTTTGTACAAAGGGCGTTTTTTCTTCTAACAATATTAACAACTTGAAGACGCAGAACTGTGTGCAGCTTTTCTACTGCCAGGAATGTCTAGGAGCAGTAAACTACAAGTGACCTCCCTGAAACAGACGCATTTCAGAGAGACATAACCACTCTACATTGTATGATTTAACCATTGCCTAATTGCTTCACTGTTTGTTTGCCCGGAGTCTCTGAAGTCAGCGCCTGAAAACAGCCACAAGGCCCACTGCCCGGTTATTAGTAATGAAAATATACAAATGTGTTTTTTTACAACAAGTAAAACTAGGGCTCCCACAGATGGTTCCTATTTCCTTTTGCCTTTGAACACCCACTAAACCTTTCCTTCTTTTTCTCTCCTTCCTCTTTCTGAAATGCAGCCATTTTGCAAACTAATGATGACTTGCAGTTTGATCCATAGACTGGTTCAAATACTCAAACCCTTGTACCCCAAATATTTCAATAAAACGTAGGTACGATGTCACAGTATGTCTATACAGTATACTTTGAGTACACTGAAGTGGTCACGACTCTCTGGGGTAGCCAGTGCTATTATTGTTTCCACCTTAGGCCGGTCAATAACATTTTTCTAAGCTTCTATTTTATGTACTTTAGATTTTGTATGTGTTGATAACAAAGACTGTAAATTGTCATGACAGCTACAAGTTCAAGTTAGATATCTTCCCCTGTATTTCCTCCTTAAAAATCACAAATACAGCAGATCATTTGGGAGATAAGTGGTGGGTGTGAGAGCAATGGGAGTGATTGATTTGAGTGGTAGAACCAAGAGTAGCTAACTTGAACACTGCTCCTACTGGCTGTGAAAATTGAGCCAGGCTATCCGCTGTGTCATGTTGATTATTTGCTAATCTCTCCTGGAGCAGAGCCTTTAGTGATTAAACAATCATGGCAGGAAGAGCTTTAAACCATTACAGAATTTGATGTTGAAAAGTCCTGCAGTATAGCTGCCAGTGCATTAGGGGACATATATTTGCCAAAACAAATTCACTGTCAATAAATCCTACCTAAACTTTAACTGTATTCATTTTGGAGTATGTAATGAACTTTAATGCATTATACAGATATATGTTTCTGTCAGCCTACCATAATCGAAATGAAGAGGGTGCTCAAAATAATAATCTGTCAGACATTAACTAGATTATAATCTGATTTAAAAAATCTAAAGACATACAGACCGGAAACAGTTTAAGGGATACACTGCTTGACAAGGTTAGATCTAAAGGAGTTGCAATGATTAAATGACTAATAACTATTTTTATCAATTGTAATCATAATTATCAATTTTCAAGCAAAACGATTGGTAGTTGACGATTCCAGTTTTTCAAATGGAAGAATTGCTGTTCTTCCTGGTTTTACAAGATAGTAATCTTTCAAAACAGATTCTACATCCACTGTAGGCAGTAGGATAAGATGTTTGCATTAGAAGTGTTATGGTTTTCTGTTTGTAGGCTGAGTAGTATTGACCAATTACATTCTCGTAGGCTTCTGTTGAATGCAGGTAAACAGTCCGTGTGGCTAGCAAAAGAGGTGGAACGTATTCGCCGAAATGCGATCTTGGAACCCACTGGCTGATGATGATTTAGATATTTGGTTTGAATTGGCTTATAAACTGGCTACTTACAATATGGTCATACACGTTGTCTCTCAACTCCAACTCCCCTCTTGCATCTCAAGTTACTAATTTGACTGGAAACAATAAGCAGCGAAAAGAAAGAAGAAAGTTTTGTCCCGGATATCCACTGGCTACACTGGAACCCCAGAAATATAGTCCCTCGGCCCCAGAGGTTTATCAGTTGTCAGACCGGAAGTTGATACCGGGATTGATATCATAGTAGATTAAATATTTTGGGGACTTTTGATTGTTGGTAGGTGATATGACTTTGATCTCTAGGACAGCTTTGGGACTCAGAGCGCCATCTAGTGGGCTGCTAAATAAAATTTTGGGGTAATTTATATCTCATTAATTTGGGAAGGTGGATCTCGAATTTCACAATCAAAGTGGGCCTTAATTTACAAAATCCCTGCTTTAGGGATAATGATGGACATTGACCATGTTGTATAAATGTTGAATAGACCAAACTAATAATCAATAATCAACAGATAAATGGGTAATGATAGTTATGGTTAGTTGCAGTCTGTCCTGTTTTGGAAAATGTGGCACGTATTTCCCTGTAGTGGCTTTTAAACAGCAGTTATAGACTTTAAACCTTAATGACAACACACCCAAACAAAAACCAAACCATTCTAACATAATATAAAACATAGTCATTTTCAAACTTCTAAACACAATATCTAAACACAATGATCTCTATATTAACTGCTTTGAACCTGTTGATTTATCCCAGCTGCAGCTCGATAATATTGCTTAATCTCGCTTTCACCTGAAGGACTCATAATAATATTAATAATAGTATCTAGTAAAGAAGGATTAAGGAAAATGATTCCCCATTGGTTCACACAGGCTTTCAGCGCAAGTCACATGTAAGCATCTCCGACTTCCCCCTAATGTGTATGACAGCTGCCTGAGATCTTCCATTATAAACAGTGTGGCGCAGGTGTCTGCCTCCTCTCTGATTCATCCTGGTAATAATCTCTCTGACTTGCTGCTATTTCCAGGCTAATTGATGTCTGAAAAAGCAAAGCCTGTCCAGGTCCTAGAATAGATTCCACCCACTCATCTTACAAGGAATCCAAAGTGGCATTTGTCCAGAGCTGCTGCTCTCCTGTCAGTGTACATATGCAACGTACGACTACAGTATAGTAGACCTGCATGAGTCACTAAAGCCGTTTATTCAAGTCACACATATACACCTAGGCACAAGGTCCCCCAGTGTGTTTAGCGACACAAAAAATATCAACAGATGTTATTAACAATTGCATGCAATTGTCCAGTAAATGTGATTGCAAAAAAGAGGCATGGCGATTTTTGTACAGGAGCACGACTGAGACAAAACTTTCTTTTTGGGACTAAAGTACAATTCGACAGGTGATCCAAGAGGATGTCTGCCTACATGAGTGCTTCCTCTGGTGAAAGCAGATGAAAGAGTGTTATAGGTGCAAAGGTGAGCTGGATAACAAGTGTCTCCCCTGACCCCGCCTGCTGGCACTCTGGGCTCTGTTCCCGTTATACCCTCACCTGCTAGTCCCTCTAACCTCAAACCCTGTCAGCCTCTGATCCCTCTCGCTTTTTTCCCCCATCAACCTGCACCCTGAGTTACAATGGTCAAAACTGGAGCACTCAAATTACAGTCTTGAGGATCTTAAAATAGCCAACAATTGTGTGTGTGTGTGTGTGTGTGTGTGTGTGTGTTTGTGTGTGAGGAGGGACTGAGTGCGGACAGTCCTGTTTTTGCGTCAGCCCTGCCATGGCAACCAGCCTTTGCTGGTGAGCGTCTCCCCTTCTTCTTCTTCTTCAAACGTTTCTTTTCATTAACATCAAAGAAAACTGTCCACACCAATATTGCTAATTGCATTCTGTCCGTGGTGTGTTACGTGTTGATCGAGCGTCCTCACATGTAGATTTAGATTCTGATTTAAAAACATGCATTAAAAAAAAAGCATGCAAGCAACAGCAGAGACTGACACAAGTATTTCCCGCAGGCTTTGTTTGTTCCCCGCTCTCTTTCTCTGCATGAACAATGCGCATGGTGCCTTTATTTACAAACCACTGTGTGTCAGTCATGACAGACGAGGGCTAATTGAAGTTGCGTGAAATTGAAATTTAGTATTAAAGGACACTGTTTGCAGTGATAAAGCAGAGAGCGATGAACACTGCCTTTTAATTATGACAAAGTGATGTGAAGCATTTCTTTAAAGTGGTAATGTGCAGATGGAGTGCAATGTTTTTGTGTTGGATGTTTACAAATGCATTTCTGCTTTATCAGCCTTGTGAGACACTCAGTGTATCACTGCACATGTTTCAGAAGACGGAACCGTCAAGTCTGTGTTGTTTGACAGATGTTTGTGAGCCGTCAGGGACAAACTTGGATTTGATTTGTTGCATTGTGGATTGAGAAAAGCATGAGGCCTACTGAATGCAAATACTAATTTAGAATCTACTATATTTGTATCTTAAACCTGCAATAACTGATTTGTTTGGCCACCTGGGGGCAGCGAAGATAAAGATCATATAGATAAGACGATATAGTCAACTTTTTAGCAAACAGTTGCTTTTTAAATCCAGCAGATGCAGAGCGACATTACCGTTCATTAAGTGTACTATGCTATTAGAGATAAAACAGTAATGTTGCTTTTTTAAAACCAAAACAATGAGCTAAAATACGCTATAAAGCTCCGTAAAGAGAAGGAAAGCTACAGATTTGGATGATAATTCTCAATGGGTTAATCTCTATGAGCGACCCCTTTTTAACTACATACAGTTATTTGATCCATTGTTATTGTGAAAATATTGATTAATGCCACTTTAAACTAACTTTTGGTTGTGTTTATTTTTCTTTGTAGGATGGGATTTACAGCCAGAGACTTTGAGCCAGCACTGTGCACAGAGGTAAGCTCAAGTCTGCACACATTCATACTGCTGACAATCCTCTTCTCGTGGGTTTAAAGGCATCAACAAGGCCGATCTATGTCGGGTGCTCAGGCTGAGCCCGGCCAAGCTCCATGGGTCCAAGCATGGCTGCCTCCCTCAGGTCTGACTTCAGAGGGGGACCCTGCTTTCCCACAGTTGTCCTCTTCGGGCCACTTCGCCTGAGACTGAATCTTTTTTTTGTCTGGCCTCTTGCCTTGGTCCAAATTGGCATCGCAGACACAACCAGCAGCTACTGACCCAAATTACAAAACTTCTAAAGTCATGGAGACATTTGGATTCCCTCTGTGATGAAAAGGTTCCTGATTCCCAAAGTGAAATTGGTTTCTTCTTGTCTAAAGCTCATAAAATAAATGGAAAAATGGAGTGGAAAACCAACTCCAAGGATTTAATATCACTTGAAATTATAATATAAAAGTTTGTACACTTAAAGTCTAATAAGAATTAAAAAAACAGACTCTCACACATTTAAAGACCAAGCTCCATAATATACCTGAAATCACATTTCTTTCTCCATGTGAAGTTAACTGTTTGAATGAATCCATTCATATGATTAACTTATGTCCATGTCACTCGATTTTATTTGGTCATTAATCCTAAAGGGGTTTTTAGTTAGGTTCACTGAATGCACTAGATTTCCACAGAAAGACATTAAATGATGATAGGGATAGTTTAGAGAAAATTACAGTGGCGTAGGCTCACGCACCATATGGCAGCGTGATATCGCCCACCTCAGCAAGCCTAAGGAAAAGGACTTGACTGAACAATTAACTGCAACAAAAGAACTCTGTTTCTTTTGGTAATGCTTAAAAAAAAATGCTTTTGAAATAAATGACTTTTATTTGATCATTTCCACCTGGCTGCTTGTATTCTGTGAAGCTGAAGGCAGCTGCCTGTCTTTATCCTCATGCTGCCAACACTCATCTGCCATCGGCCCGTCACTGAGCAATCAAATGACGCTTCATTTGTTTCACCATTCAGGTGCATTGGTGCATGCTTGTGTAGGTGTGTGTATACCTACTAATACTGTTGCCAAATCCCCCAACTCCTCAGGTGTCTTGTTTTTACCGACCAACAATCCCAAACCCAAAGTTATTAAGCTTATTATTCTAGACTACAAAGAATACGACCAACTATTCACTATATGAGAAGCTAGAACTACACATTTATGGCAGTTTGCTTAAAATGAATGATCAAAATGATGCTGTTTAATTTTCTGAAAATGGATTAAGAGACCAGACGTTTTCAGATTTTTCGTATTTCATGTAATGTTGGGTATGTTCCGATATATGATACTTCTTTACCTAAATGTTGATTAAGTATGTATGCGTCGTATATTGAAATAACAGTGGTAGACTTCTGAATACAGCCCATTACATTTTTCAAAAGCAGCTTGATTCAAACACTGAAAGGTCCTGTTTCAAAACTATAAAGCTGATTAGCTTAAATTATTGATACGTGAATAAAATCAGGCAGGACGCATCTTCTAACATTGATGTAACGCGATCCGCCAGAGAGAAGACGTATCACTCTGTTTGAGTTGTTCAACTTCATTTAGAGTTTAAGCAGTGCTGTTACAGAGTGATGCTTATTTTACCTCATAACCAATGATTGGCACAGTAGAGTCAGCAACTTGCAGAGAGCACTCAAACCAGATTTATATTGGCCTGCTATTAAATTGCTTACAAAATTAACATTAATTAGCCAAATATTCTGTTCTTTGCTAATACGAAAGGCTAGATTAAAAATTTGGTGTTGGGTAAATCAGTGTGTTTTTGCCCACATCTGTGTCTGAACTCCGGGTCATTCTCACCGACTGTCATAAAAGAGAGCAGCGCTGCAACACTAGCAGGCTGACTACGACAAAAGTACAGTAAAGAAATTATCAGGATTTGATCTGCTCTATTTTGACTGAAACAGATCCATTCAAATATACATAGATCGGCCCCGTTACAGATCATTGAAGTATGACATCTTGGTAATATTAGGTTGAACCTGAAAGCATTGAGCGGTGTTGGCATACAGTGGCTACTGGTCTCTGCCTGCAGTAGGCCTCTGAGTGTTTGGTCATAGTCATTGTTCAGTGTCTGTCTTGGGCCATGTTGAGTTAATTTGATTCATGACAAATCAAATTAAAATCACCTTCTCTGCTTTTTTTTTTCAAGGGCTCAGAGAGGGCAAGAAAGAGAGTATGTCTCTCTGTCTCTTTCTTCTTCCTCCCACCAGTCTCAAAGCGACACACAAACACACACACACACACACACACACACACAAACACACACACACAAAGAGAAAGACAAAACACAGACCCCGAGGTGCTTTAAGTATGAACAATTGACAGATGGAATCAAACAGTGAGAACAGATGAAAGACGAGACACAATACGTCTGTTCTCTCGAGTGTGCGCGCGTATACGATCAAAGCTAATCTCGCCTTTCCTCAAGGCGATGCCGAAAAACACAGTGTCACTGTTGGCTCAGCAGAGTGTGAATGCATTGCTATGATTAGATTTGCAGTATTTCTTTTAGATCTAAGGGAAAACACAACTCCCAATCCAAAATGGGGAAATGAAATACCTTAAACTGAGCCGTCACCTTTAAGCACTCACCTGCCAGATTTAGGCAAATTGTGATTCAAACCACTGCGTCATTTAACACCTTTCATTGCACATAAATGTTGATAATTCAAATATTGAGGGAAAAATGATGATTAATATTCGCTGTGACTTTACACAGGGCTTAAATCATGTACAGGAAGGAAGACTTAGATTAGCAGTGTGCATACTAGAGGAAATGACCACAGGATTTCAGGAATGACAACATCTGGTATTGCACCTGAAGCTTTAAAAAAAAAAAAAAAGTTTCAAATAAGATCTACAATTTCTTTTTTTTTCATGCTGAACAGTTTTAATGCCTTTTAATTGCTTTTTCCTGTATTCTGTGTTCTTTCCCGTGAACTACTATAATCATATTGTTGGTTTCACAAATGATCCTCGAGTTGATGATTCATGCTCGGATGATGTAACAGCTTTGTCTTGTGTAGCCAAACCCAAACACTGGATGGAATAACAACGGTTTATCCAGCTTCTTTGTTCTGCATGAGTTCAGGCCAACTACCAAAGATGTTATAAAAATCCAGGAACGAGCAAACAGGACAAATGTAGAGAGTCAGTGCAGGTCCTCTGTCAGTTTTTCCCTCCATCCTATGGTACTAAATATTTTTCTGTGATAGCATATTGATCCCACAAAATAAGAAATTCCCTTCTTTTTTTTTGTTTCTCTCCTTTGGGAGTCAGAAACTAACTCTGGACTGGTAGTGGTTTAGTGTCTCCTCAAGGACAATACAGTAGAGCAAATGCTGTATTTCCCAAGATTGAAATCCAGTTGACTGGCAGTATTTTTATTTTGCATTTTACAGATAATGCAACAGAAACCTCATCTTAAGTTTATAAAATGCAATTATAACCTATACAACTATTTCAAAAATACTATAAACTTGGCAAAAAAAATACATGTCCAAGTTTATGTCTCATATTGAAAAAACACAAAAACAGAACATGATGATTTACAAGGAACACAACACTATTTCACAACTAGCAGTGCTGCCATCGGAAATGTCAAGTCTTATTACATATTCTTAACCATGCAAAAATTCCTCACTGCCATTACATAACTTCATATACAATATTACCAAGCATGAACAGTGTTATAGGTGATAATCCTTTCACATGAAATAATTCTATAGCACTTATGACGTGTTTGACAATGTTCCAAAGGTAAACCAGCCTAAGGCAAAAATCTTACATGCTTTTTTTCTTTAAAGACAACTTTTGGTGGGAAGTGTGAGATTTATTTGACAGAGGTAAGTGTAGAACGGGGAGAGAGAGAGAAAGAGAGAGAGAGAGAGAGAGAGAGAGTATGACATGTAATAAAGGTACAAAGGCCGTGAATCAAACCCCGGACGTTGCAGTAATGTGACATGCACTGTAACCAATTGGTTACGAAGGAGACCAGGATGTTTGATTGACCATCAGGAGCTAGAGCAGACATGATGTCGTCTCACACAGAGAAGGTAGAGAATCCATAGTGAATGTATTCATAAATTATTCTGATTAGACAGTTTTTCACATAAAGGCTTCAGCTCAAAGTGCTTCCTTTACACCAGAGGATTAACCGTCAATGAAGTGGCATGACATGTTTTTAAAAGCAACCTGGCACACTCACTGAATTTAGATCTGTAGCGTTTTATCAGCTGTTATCAAAGCTGCTTTGAGATTTCTCAATTTAGCTACTTACAGTGTTTGATAGTTCTAATTAAAGCAGAACGAGGCTAATATGTTCAGAGACTAACCTTAGAAAAATCCAACAGCGTTCCAAATCTTTCCACTTTTTGCTTTTTACAAATAGAGCAGAACCATCTTTAAACAACCAGAACAGACTATAATCTATCTAATTGTAGTGTGGGAAAAAATATATATGGGTTTCAGATTTATTGGATCAAGTTTATGAGGCATCAGCCTCAGGCTTCAGTGCGTGAGTAGCCTCTGTATAGGCAAAGGGATCTCGTAATGCAGTCACACACACACTGAGGTCAGAGGTCAGCTCATCAGTCATGAGGAGCGTGTTCCAAAGAGCCCTACTCACATCGTCAGGTTGCCTGATTTTAAGCAGCTATATGCACACCTTAAACACACACCAACATACAAACACACTCACACACCAACGTACACACACACACACACATCCTCAAATACACATAATAGGGCTCTCGAATGCGCCTGAATAGCTGTCTAACGACCTTGTGCAATCACACCAAATGGCTCTTATGCTGATTGAGTATTAAAGTGCTGATCATTATTCCTTCTCCAATCAACAAAAAATTCATAGACAAGAACTTTTCCACAGATCTCTACTCCTTGCTTCTCTGTTCTTCTAAATGTAACTTCCGTGTATTGCACTGACGGTTTTAATATCTAATTATCTAATTATGTATAGTGATCATCTCTCCATTATAGCACATAGAAATACAGTTTACAGTGGAAACCCTCAATTAATTTCACACACAAGCAATCAGCTCTTTTATAGCAAACAGTTGTAGATATTTTGAGCTGCAATGGCGACTGTTGCTAGCACATTTTATTTCATTTCAGCCTAAGGTAGCTAGCTGATGCTAACGTAAACAAATGTTGTTTGTGCCAACATAACCCTAGGATGGTTTGGGCTATAGAAAAACATACTTTGATAAGCAGCACAGGTGAATGTTCATATTTTCAAACAGTATGTTTCACTTTTAATGATTTGAGGATGAGGAATATATTAATGTTAATGTCTTTAGTTGCTGGAGAGTAAACTTCATCCAGGAAAGAGCTGCTAACGTTACTCCAAACTCTATATTTCTTACACTTTTTCTCTGGTGTTTTTGGTTTTACAGTGGCTTTATACAAACAACACCAGCCAGACTCTTTATATCCAGTATATTGTTTACCAAAACCCCCCACACACACACCGCTTCAACTCCAAAGCTTGACAGGCCTGTTGAGCCTAGTTACGGTTGCAATCACTGTTCAGGGGCAGGGTTCAGAGAACTGTCAATAACCAGAAAATTTTGATTGATGGATGGTATTATTTCTAAAAATAGCAAATATGTGATGCACACAGCTTCACAAAGAGGAGGGTCATTTCATATCATTTTAAAATCAATACACTACCAAACACTGAGTGTTCAGACAGAGGGTAAGTCTCCACAGTGCAAGGAGGCTGGTGAAAATGTTGTGTTTCACGACCTAACATTATGTATAAATCTGTCCAGGAAGGACCGCAGTGTGGTGGCAGTGTTATAGTTACAGAGGAAGTTTTGATACATTTGGTCCCCACAGCAACTGAGCATGGCGTGTCAGTGTTCCTGAGCTGTTTCATACTGACTGGTTTTAAGCTCCTCCGGATAAGCATGTCACTAAAAGCCTCAAATGTAAACATAATATAAACAGTCCTTTGCAGGGCTGACAGTCTTTGCGTGCCCTTCCTGTAGAAGGCCTCGAGAAGGACTTCCTTTAAAGCCTCAATGGACGCTAATGTTTGTGTTATTGAACTGAATACCATCTTAACACCTGAACTGCTCAAGTCCAAAACTACTGTTGCCAGAAACAGGATTACAGTTAATGGTGTATAATTTATAGGTCAAGTAAATAGTACCAGTGCTTCATGAAGTTAAAGGCATCAACACTAACTTTTGAAAGTGGTTGCCATCAGTGGAAACCAGCCATCAGCTTTTGGTTACTGAAACTGAAAATATGTTTGCCAAAAAGTTGGAGTAATTAAGATGCTATGCAGTTATATGTTAGCTTAATAATGAAAATGTAGTGAATGGTGGTGTTCATCAGTCAATTGGGAATGCCAGCTCTTGCAGCCTCCACCTCATTATGTCGTTGAGCTGCTTTCGTGTGTTGCTTTTAGATCCAGTGCTTGTCTTGCCCTGTGGTTATTAAGAACGTGCTACCTTGACCTAGATGTGTCACTTATCCATGTGTTGTACATGCTTTGCAGGATCATTTTCCGTCCAGCTCAAAGACGCCGGGATACTTCGCCTCCTAAAACTTAACAAGACATTTTTGTTTGGGTTCATCTGGTTCTTTGTCAGTTGAGTCAATTAACACATTTGTTTGTGATGTTGAGGGTAAATCAACCTTTATCACCCCACAGTCACCAAAATAATTATCTTCACCATGGTCTGATTGTCTGTCATTTTGAGTAATCGCACCAAAGCACACGCAGCATTGTCTCATGCAGTGTTTTCTGGTTCCAGTTATGACTGTAACAGCAATATTTAAGACACTAATGCAGTCATTTTTACATGTTAAAAAGTGGTTGCCACTGAGGAAAACCAAGGGCCCAGAATTGGTCGCTAATTTCTCAAAGTAGTTGCCAATGACACTACTAAGCAGACACCACTGGAATGTAAAATAATACAATAGCCTACTAATAATATGAGTTAACAGTTTCTTTGTATAGCCTACAAATACTATAATAATAGCAATGGCTGGGTAGTTTTGTTAAAATATTTGGTTGTTGAGGTTTGGAGTAGTTGTTTTGTTTATGTATAGATACCTACATTATGGGGTTGTCAATTACCTGCAGATAAGAGTTATGGTTCACTTAAAGGGTTCTTTTTACAAAGCAATTTATTTATTTATTTACCACTGCTTTAACACACTCAATGGCTTGGTTTTTGCTGCAACTGCAACACCATTGTGATATTTGGTACGACTCATTAAAAACCATGCGCTCCTCCAAAAGCAATCAAGAGGAAGATGGTGTCCAGTCATCTAGCAAGGTGTTGCTATTTAAACAGGCCACAACTTGAAACTGTAAACCATGCTGAAAGATTGTGTAATGAAACAGAAATGAAAGAGGAATTACTATGATCAAACAAACTTGAGGACATCATTTTTTAAGATGCTGGTTAAAGAGAAGGTGGGGATTAGTACACAAAATCCCCACCTTCACCAAAAGAGTTGATTTCTTTCAATTGACTGAAGTCTACATAGAAAAGCTGAAAATACTGAGGATTAGGTCAGCTAAACAGAAACTTGAGATGAGACATTGCAAGGCTGAAAAAGCCTTAATTGGATTTCTTGGAAGTGGACAGAAATGTTCAGTTCAGGAGGTCAGTCTGTGTCTTAGACCTCCAAACTCTAAACTCAAATAAGAAGCCCTTTTTAGACAAGTAGTACATAACATTTCTGGCTTCATCTGGCTTCATCTATTTGTGTAAGCGATGGCATTCAGACATAAACTGACTTTTATGTAAATGTTCCTCATGGCTTCATTCAGACATGACTTGTTGCCTGTTTGCGCAACATTTGCCGAGGAAGAAACATTTTCTGTTCTCTGACAGGCACTGATGGATTTTCAAACGTATATTGCTTCTGAAGCAAAATACCACCGCTTCTGACTATAAAACTATCGATACATTTTCCTAATAATTGCTTGTATGTAAAGAAAAATCTCTTCAATGCCTTAAATGTGTCTCCCTTACTTTCTCTGTTACAGTCAGGCGGGAGTGTCTTAAACTTGCATTCTCCCTACTGGCCATCAGGGGGCGACTCCTCTGGTTGCATAAAGAAGTCTGATTGTATAGAAGTCTTTGAGAAAAAGACCCTACTTCTCACTTGATTTATTACCTCAGTAAACATTGTGTGTTTTTTTGTCTCGATTGCTATGTTTCCCTTCTTAATACAGCATGATGTTCATTTAGTAAATAAGATCCCATTTAGAGTAAAATAGACAATAAAGCAGGGTATGCTTTGGGTGTGTCTTGTGATTGACAAGTCACTACCGTAACCAGAGCCGTATACGGCTGCTCTACTACACTACGTCAGTCCAAATATCTTCACTTCCCTTCACTGGTTGCAAAAAAACTAGATTTTATGTAAAAGTCACCAGTGTGCTTTTTCAGATATGAGACAAACAATGGGCTTATGACTATCCAAGCAGGGGCCATTTTCATTACTCTAAACCATAATATAAAAGTAAATATTATGAGATAACGAGACATAAATGAGCATTATCATAGAGTTGAATTTGATGATGGAGGTAATTTCATCTTTCATCTTTTTTCCCTCTCAGAGAGCAAACCGGTCGACAAGTAAGAGCTGTGATTCACAGCCTGAGACACGAGGAGCCAAACACCCAGGTGTGTTAGATTTAACTCAGGCAGACATAACAAAGGCCCATTGCCACGAAGATTTGCAACTTAATGTTGCAGTTAAACATTTTTGTGTTATCGCCAAAATGAGTTATATTTCAAGTTATCGTCTCGGATGGTCTCTCCCATGCTCCTTCTCTGGTTTTAATTTGTAGCACCACGTTACTGAAGCTATCAGTAGGGTTTGCATGGTTCAGAAGCCTGAGCTATAAAAAGATGATTAGAGGGGAAGCAGAAAGTTCTTGAAGGACTACTGGGTGTAAAAGACGGCGTAGTTTATTTCCTTTCTAAAAACAAAACACACAAGATTAAAAAAAAGAGGTAAAATCTTATTGGTTTGTCATTAAGAGCTTTGGAGGCAGCATACGATTGCTTGATTAATTATTGACCAATCATGCTGCTTCTGAAGTTTTCTTTTCTAATTATTTTACTAACCTTATTAGTCATCATTAGATATTATCAGTTACTAATAAAACCTCTGATCTTAAGCACAACATTTTCATGTTGAATTCTGCAAATTCTTTTCATGTATCACCCATCTCCTTTTATTGCATGAGTTTGTCATTGGCTAAGTTAAAACCTGTCACAAGAACCTTAAAAGCCACTAATTTACATCCAGGCTGCTCATCAGCTATTCTACAGTCTGCCATTTTTACAGCCTGCTGTCCCAAGGCACTGTTTTATTTTATTATGGACGCTGTAAAGAAAAAAAGGAAAAATTCCTTTGCAGCCAATGGGTCTGGCAGAAAGTAGAACTGATCTTAGCGCTGATAATTCCTGCATTATTTTCTCACTAATTATCTTGGACCAAACTGACAGTGAAGACATTAATCGTTGCAAAAGACACGGCTGCTCTGGAGGTGAAAAGCTATTAATCTTTACCAAAAAAAGAACAGTTATCTCAGGGGAGGACTGTTGTAATAATGCGTCATCTTTATTCACAAACACAAAAGTAATTCCAGTACTTTATGACCGCAAATAACAAGGTCTTAACTGTGACGGTGACCATGACCATGATGAGCGAAGCGTTGTTGTTTTGTTTCCTCAAAAAAGTGGGTTATCCAAAGTTTGGAGTGTTGCAGATATTCACATGAATTCATCTTGAAAGCTTTTCCCCAAAAAACATCATACACAATTTAGGGGGACCACCAGTTTTATCAGTCAGTTTGACGGACAGCTGCTCTCCCCACTGAGGCTTCAGAGTGACGTGTCCTGATAAGTGATGGTGACGGTGCACTGAGGCTTTCTTGTTTACACACAGACGAGAGGATGAAAAGGGCAGACATACTATTGACTGCTGCTAAATATTTTATGGAGCTGTTCTGTGTTGTCTGACATTTCTTCTGGCCTCTTCATCTTTTGAGTATGTCATACAAAAAATATTTTAAGAGCCTTGCTCCAGAATGATTTATCTGAAATTTTAAAAAGTGCACATTGTTACTTCTTTATGTGTTTTTGATTGACTGATAGCTTAATCATCTTATTGTTTCAGTCGTTTCATGTATTTTTTCATCCCCCATGAGCAATTTCTCATTTCTGATTGGAAAAACAACTCGGTGCAGATGGAAGAACAGTTTGTTTGTGTTGTTTTGACAGTAAAAATGTTAGTGATTGTATGATGATGGTGAGATGCTGGTGGAAGAGAAACAGTAACACCAGAGGTGACCTCTGGCAGTATGATGACAGCTGCAAAAGTTAGGAGCTTGGACAGGGTGACTTTTGAGAGAGCGAAGCTATTTCAGTGTGATGCCAGGACCGATTTGTCACTTCACATTCAGTCGGAGATGACATCGATTAGGTGTACGACTGATTCACAAAAAAACACAGTGGAGGTTTGACTCAAAATCTGTCAGAGAGACTTTAGTCTGCAGTGAAAAGTGGAAAAATTTCAAAGTAGGAAAAGTTGGAGGTTTTACTCTCGTAAAATCCACCCACCAAACAAAAATTTGATCTATAAATGCCATTTAAAGTTATATTCTGCAATGGTGAAAAGCTAGTTCCTCTGTGTGTAAGTATGCATATAATCTCACTTTGTAATTCCCTCCAGACGTTGATTTTGGTGAGAAATGCAGCCGCTCAGCTCAGAACAAGTATTCAAAGAGAGCCATAAAAACCATCCCTGTTCAGCAGCATATTATTGTGTTCGTTTGTTTTTGAAGGAGGAAAAAAAAGATTATCCTAACATTTTTCAGATGGCTGAGCGGTTTATGATTGAGTCTTGTAATTGCTGATGTTAAGTGACACCCCACTGCTTTCAAGATGGGGTTTAAAGCTCTGCAACAAGCAACGCTACCTCTGAGGCAATTAGGAGGATACACTTCCCTGAATGAGGTAAAGCACGCGACAGCCAACCGTTAGGGGATTTGAGCTGATGTTTTGTCTGATTTTTCCTTTTTCTAAAACGCTGTGTCAGCACCATCATCTCATGACCACATGGAGGGGTTGAGTTAGGGTGTCCTTACTAGCCTCCTGGAGGCCCACTTTTCAAACGTACACTTGAAGAGCAACAATCGACTGAAACAAGAAACAGCTCATTTGGGGAATTAAATGAAGAAATTCACTAATCTTTTTCCCTTTCTGACCTTTTGAATTGAAACAAAGCAGAAGCAAAAACTGCACCCAGATGTACGACAGTGACACTTGAGAAAGCAGCAAGACACAGGTTTCTATTAGCAGCAGCCATCTAAGGAGAAAAGGACATGCAACGACTTGCAGGGATTTGCACAATTCCCCATGTCTCTTACGACCTCTATCTAGTGCGCTTAAGCAGGGCCCCTGAGGAAAGCTTGACAACCACATTCACTCACTTTATTACAATGGGACTTACACGGCATCAGCTGCAGGACACTTAATTCATAGATGGGCTACATTTTGCATGAGAACCTAAATTAATTTTAAACCAGCACTACAAATGCCCTGCAATAGGAGGTAACCCAGCTCCAGAGGCATGTGCTGGAGAAGGGAGAGGGAAGTATGAGAGGAAAAAAGGAAGAAAATTACAGACAAGCCTTTTCAAAAAGTCATTTCCTTGCACTTGGACCATATAATACAAAGCTGAGCCGAATTAATTTTTTTGTAGATTCAAAGTCACATCTGTACCAAATACCCCACAGGTTTAATGGTGAACTCTGTAAGCTGATCCCCTACATTTATGGAGCTTCTTTAAAAAAAGAAAGAAATCTCCCGCAGCTTGGCTGAAAGGAAGAAAGGCCACGCTAGACAGAATAACTCCTATCATCTGAATCTCTGAGAGGAACAGAAACAGAGCAGGGTAATGGGGCGAAGATAATTTTAATCTAAAGGAAGGTACAGATATGATGAGATGATACACAGACGATGGCATTATAAATGAGCCGAGCTGCCAAAGACAATTCAAATCAAGTCACTATTACAACCCTGGAACTCAGCACGGCAACTGAAAACCTCTGTATTATCTCTGGTCCAAATAGGGAGCATACACCTGGAGGTGAAACTCACACCTTCGTCCAGCCGCTGCAAAAAGTGACACATCTATTTACAGTAAAGACAGTCAGCGTATGTGGTGTCTGATACACAGTCATCAGAGGCATTATCTTGTGACTAAGTGCTGCCAGTGAACAATCCACGCGGCCAGCTTCCCTGCTTTGCATTCATTTATCATGACCTCGTTTTCCCGAGTACATTTCAAGCCACTCAATATTTCACAAGAGTTGTAAGAGAAATGTGTAATATTTACAATCTGGCACTCCGGGTGATGAGTTCCATATAAAAACAGAAATCCTGGCAAGAATTTCATCACAGCTCTTTTTTGTGACAAATAAAATCATCTTCTTTATGGTTTTGTGATGGATTCAAGTTTATTTTCACATTGATAAGTTTTGGTTTTACATGAAGCGCAAATGCAATATGATATACTGAATATTGATTTTAGCCAGATTTTCACTTCCTAAGTGTTTCTCTTTGCATTCAATGTTTGTCACAAAGAGGGAGCGGCACTTAAGATGGCCTGTGGATGATTGTGCTGGATCGGAAATGACTATGAGTAGTTAGCTATTTCCTCCAAACACTCACTCGAGTCCACATGCAGACACACAAACACACTCACTATATCGCGGCTGTGCATACTTCCACCTGGCTGATCATCACACAGCCCATTCCCCACACAACCTGCCTCCGGCCGCCCTGTCGACCCACTCTCCCTTTGACAGAAACTGGCCCTATTCAGAGCCCCCTCTTCCTGCTGCATTCGGCAAAGCATCACCCGCCAGCCGAGACGGCGCATTACCCACGGTGCACCACAGGAGCACCTCTTGCTCGCTTCGATGTTCATACCCTTCGTCTCTCCGCCCTGAAGAGATTCTCTATCACTTCATCTGTGGTGTGAACTGTCACTTTGCCTGTGGTGTGTGAGTGATTCATTACATTTTGACACTCTATCAACATAATTGAGGAAGCTGTCACTTTGGCCCCTGAGTCACCTTTCAGTGATATGTGTGACCCCATTGATCCACCGCTTCATGTGCGTATTGACCCAAGTATGCGGTGGACCTCAGGGACACACTTAGGCTCTCTGGCAGTCCCATATACACAAGCTGTGCTGACAATTCAAGACCAAGTCACCAGAGTCAGTAGTGGTTTTTCTTTATGCCTGTAAATGTTACAAAACCAACAGTTCCCTCTAGTTTACTGTTCAGTAAATTCTTCCTTCAGCCAGGCTTTGAAAAAAATGTCATTGTAGTTTTAATAGTAATTTGGACAGCTTTAATTTAATTCTGATATACGATAAGCACTGAAAGTGTCGATAGACACAGCTGGGAGGTGGCCATTAAGTGCCACAATTACCAGAACCTGTCTTGGCAACAACATATTTGTATGCAAATGCAATAGTGCAGCACATAATGAGGTTTTTCTTCATCAATCAATCAATTTTTTTCAATGAATAAGTCTATAGATTGACAGAAATTTTATTTCCGTAGTCCAAAGTAATGTCTTTAAATAGACAATAGGTTTTTTTTTTCAAATAATCTGTCAGAAGTCAAATATATAAAATTTCCAGTGATGTTAAACAGAAATGCAGCAAACTGTCACATTTGAGAAGTTTCATTTTTACTTCCAGCATTAAAAATAGGGCTGCATCTAACAATTATTTTCATTATCAATTAATTTTGCTTATAAAATCAGAAAATAGAAAAAAAGTTTTATCCTACAAACAGACCAAAGCCCAACGATGTTAAGTTTACGAATATTTTTGCCAAAGAAAGGCATCAAATCCTGTTTCAGCTCTACACTGTAAGTTAGCTTTGTCTCTCTTGCATTGATGGTACTGTTGATACTAATAGTATTCTTTATTTACATTCTATTTTAATTTACTTCCATTGATCAAATACTTTCAGAACAGAGCTGTGTCAGATGATGCACCTGTGCTGCACATAGACTGTGTATAAGAAGTGAACGTAGTCATCGTGACATCACTCATTGGTTTGTGGACTACGGTTTTGAAGCTTTGAGTTTTGGCCATCTTGTATTTTGCAACCAGTTAACAGAAGTGACCATATTTGGACTGTGCCAAAGTTACGTAGAGACACCGTATACGTCTCCTGTAGCGGTAGCGACCTGTCAATCCCAAAATGGCCCCGCCCTAAAGCTTACCCTGCTTTATGGTCTATTTCACTCTAAATGGGACCATAATTTACTAAATGAACATCATGCTGTATTGAAGAAGACTAGTGATTGAGACCATAAACTCATGTTTACAATGTTTTCCGAGGTTATAAATCAAGTGAGTAGTCGTTTCATTTTCTGACTTCTTTTTGCAACCAGAGTTGCCGCCCCCCCTGCTGTTCATTACAGAGAATGCAAGTTTAAGGCACTTCAGCTTCACTTTTAAGAACCGGAGGTTGCAGACTGGTGCTGCATGAATGCAGTTTTTTACCTTTTTCGTGTGTGTACACAACAGTGCAGTTTTCTCTTCAGTGCATCAGCTTATGTGTGTCTTTGTATGACTTATGTGTTTTCTGTTTGTCTGTTTGTATCTTTGTACAGCATGAATCCGAAATAAAAATGGCACCCTCTGGGCAGGCAATGTTGGGAGAGAGGACATAAGATTAACTCTCACAAGGATAGTGAGAGTAAATGAGGTGCAGGAACAGAGAGCCAGATTGTGTTTGCGATGGAGAGAGGATTTTAAATGCATTAAAACGCAGGGAGTGTATCCCTCATGAGGGAAGTTGAGCGGAGAACTAACAGGAAGTATTTTCCCTCAAGAAGAAACAATGTGTTGTTACTCTAAAAGCAAGTGACCTTTGTGGCTTCTGTCTGGAAGGAATGCATGCAGAGGAGACAGACAGGGAGATAAACATGAGCTCATACAGTACGGAGGATCACCCTCCAGTGCATGCACACAAGCTCTCCCTCCCTCACTCCCTCCCTCTCTCACTTTCTCTCTCACTCGCCCACTTACTCAGTATCGTTTCATCTGTCTCTCAGTCTCCCTCCCTTTCTCTCTCACACACTCTCAGTCGCTGTGCTCTGACGGATGGGGATACACTGCCAGGGAGGACTTAGGGGCGAGAAGAGAAGTGTTTCTTTTTTCTCCTCTGGTATGTTTTTCCTTCTCTTCCGCCTGGCTTCCCTCATGAGCTGTTAAATCCTGCCCCGGTCCTGAGGATGAGGAGGATCTATTTGTGAGGAAGGAGCAACAAAAGGGAAGAGGAAACAAGGAGCAACAGGGTGGTCAATTCTGCGAGCGGGAGTGAGCGAGAAGACCCTTTTTCTTTTTCTCCAGGCTCGAGCAAAGGTTAGTGAGGAAAGCTGCTTATCGTTAAAGCAAACACTGCCTGCAGTGACTGTTTTATTCTCTGCTCTTTACTTTGTTATCTCAAACAAGTCATTTCCTATTCAAAGCCTTTTTCCTATTCATGTGCTTCCCATCCCTTAGAGTCTATTAGGGCTTAAATTAAATGTCCTCACGGAGTAGTTTGTTAAATTGAAACAGTTCTCAAAATGAAAAGTCCCTCAGTTACGTGTCTTTTTCATACAATAAGTCCCCAGCTCGGCTACTGAAGTTTCACTCTAAGTCAAGACGACTGTGTCATTTCCCAAAAGGTATACGGTGTGCTTCTCAGGTGGAGTCTCTCTTCTGGTAAAGGCAGCAGCGAGCGAGCAGCAGGAAAAAGGCGAGGACTGCTCGCTCGCTCTCATCAGTCGTCACTTTACACAGGAGGCAATTAAGTGGGATTGGCAGACGACGCTGCTGGTAACTTGGAAACAGGCGTGTGGGAGACGCATGGTGGCACATGATAGGATTTAGGGGAAGAGAGGAGCAGAGCAGGAAGGAGATTCCCTTTGTTCATTCACACAAAAGCCTGCTCCTCTGTGGAAAAAATATCCCGCTCTCGCATATGTGTCTGTGTGAAAACAGGCCCAGGGGCAGCGGTGGTGAGCTCTTATGATTTTGCATGACAGCGAACATTGTTGGGTGCGTGTGTTCCTGCAAGCGCATGTGCATAGAAAGTGTGTGCATGAACACACACACATGGTGTGTGTTCATGCATGCGCACAGATAATACGTCTCTTGGGTGTGTATTGGAGGCAGTGCGACTCTTAGGTGAGCCCTTGTGTTTAATTACCACAAGTGGAGGAAATTATTCATGCTGTAAACTAGTCAGACAAAAGGAGAATAAGACAAAAAAAGTCATTAAAAAAACACCATGGCCCGTATAGTGATTTCATATTGTGATGAACCATTGTGTAATTTCTCTAATGAATGGATGAGCCGTTGTGTATGGGATGAATGAGCTCCCTGAGGACTCTGCTTTTGTTCATGCTGTATTTATTTACATTGTGTGAGAGAGAAAAATTCTCCTTGAAACCAATAAAGAGCTCTTCCGCTCACCGTTTTTTTCCCCACAAAGCCTTCTCACAGCCATTTTTTCAGCATGGTTAAGATAAGTGTGCCAGGAGATGCCGAGGTTGGCCTTTGGCTCCTTCGAACAAAGGCCTCTGACGCAGGCTGATGAGTGGTGAAGTTTTTTGGGAGTGGGAGGAGGGGAGGCGATTGGATTAAAATGTATTAAAGAGAGAAAAAAAAAGTATTGTGTCCTCTGTGTTTTGACACAAAAGGAGAGATATTGCATAAGCCTAAGCCTTAGTGTCCATTAATTCTAGTGACAGTAAAGTGTTGGTCTATATTCAACAGGATGTGTTTATACAAAAAAAAAAATCAGTAAAGGCGGGTTTCCTGTTTCACCATGTCTCCGGCGCACACACACACACACACACACACACACACACACACACACACACACACACACACACACACACACACACACACACACACACACACACACACACACACACACACACACACACACACACACACACACACACAGTACTAGTGTACAGTTAATGAGTTCATTAGTGGCTCGCAGACTTTCCCTACTAAGAGGAGTCATTGACATTGAGGGTGTATCAATGTCTACCCCGTGAACACATTCACTTGCACGTACAGTAAGTACACTCACATTTCCCCCCCAGGCATATCATGCACCACTACACATGCACAAAGGCAGAATAACACACACACACACACTTTCACACCGGGGGAGGCGGAGCAGTGAGAGGTGTCGTGACCGGTGGCTTGGCAGCAGCCCTCAAGGTGAAAATTTCGAGTGAGGAGCAGTTCAAATTCAGAACAGATGATCAAACTCGTGTCGGAGCTGCAGAGTAGCTGGCTGCACCAGATGCAGACAGTGTTTTGGCAGAGGAAGAGTTTTTGGGGGCCTCAATCTTAAAATATAAAAGTTGTAAGCGAGGAGCTGAAATTAATACAACCGTGGTATCGTCATCTCACGGATGGTGGTTCTTATCACAGTTCAGATGTTGCAACAAAAAAAAGAAAGAAAAAACTCTCAGCAATACAGAGCAGCATTTTCTGTCACTGCACACACATATCACAATCCAGCCGTGAATCCAGACCTATCAGAGTGCAGACAGAGAAGGTTATTTAGGAGAGAGCACCAACTGAAACTGTATTTCAGAGTCTAGTGTCCCCAGTTTATCTCACACAAACAGAAGTCAATGTTTGACCGGATATTGAGCATTTTGTCAGCCAAGTAACTTAGCCAAATTTCCCCAATGTCAAAGATTAATATAGCTTATTACCTACCATCCTACTAAATCTGTATGAACCATGAGGGAAAACTGAAAACTACTGGAACCTACTACTGGATCTTATGTACAACCACACAACAGTTTCAATAAGCATTTCACTATCTATTTTTTTCAACTCTGAATGTCTCCTATAAAAACATTTTCTTTTTTGCATTACAACCTCTAAAGTCTGAAACAGATACATTTTCTGACTTTGCAAGGGAAAATAAACACAGAGGGACCGAAAATGAGTGTTTCACCTCTGCTATACCATATAATGGCCACAAGGAGCAGTTAGGCTAACCATGAGTGAATGAACGAATAAACAAATAAGGCCACATGAGCCGAGCCGCTTGTTCAGCCACTTGTTCAGGCCACAAAGAATTACAAAAACTCCTTTCCACCACCTTTTATGAAAGATGTTGCCAGCAGGGTGGCTTCAGGAAATAATCATCATCGCTGAGGTTTTTTTTGTCCATTAATCAATTCATTATCATAATTTTCTAGAGCTCGAGATGAGGTCATCAAATGGCTTGTATTGTCCAGAGCCAGCTTTCTGAAAGCTAAAGATATCCAGTTAGACATCATATAGAACATTTTAGAAACTGGAAAGATCGAATGTTTGATATTTCTGCTTGATAAATAGCAATTATTAATAACTTGGTTGTTGAAGATAAAAAAAATTTGACAATAGATTTATCAACTTTCAGCATTAATTATCATAAGCAGTTAGTTTGGCTTGAATGTTACACATTTATCTTAATGTATCTGTGAAGCATTTGTCTATGCCTTTTTCTCTGCAATGAAGGAATATGACTAATGGTTTTGATATGAACACATTAATTTTCTTCCCTTAGGAGTCCAGATTGCATTCTTACTGCAAGCAAACTATACCGTCGTTTAACTCAAACTTACATCACACCACCAAGTTCAGGTGGACTCGAGTACAGTGTCTTGGTTCGGAGTTTGGAAAAAGGGATTGATTGTACAAGACTTATACATGAATAGCTCCAAGATTCAGAATAAACCGCATGTATGAAAAGCCCCTGAAGACTTTGAAATCTTGAAGATCTCTTCTAATGCTGATTGTAAGGTTGCATGCTCTCTGGAGTTTTATCCTTTTGTTGTGATTTTAAAATTAGCAAACAAACGCAATTAAAATAAATCAGCTAAAAGTGAAAGTGAAACAAGGAAAACATCGGTTTGCACATCTGAGTACACTTGATCCTCTCATTCCCCACTCACCAAAAAATCATATTGAACAGTTTCCAGCCGAGAGTATAACTGATTAATAACACCAACAGCAGCAATGGCAGCCATATAATTACATCCTCCCACCCAAAGCAAACAGCATGTAGTCACTCCACTTGTTTTCTGATCTGTGGTGCAGAAAACTCTGCATTCATTTGGTTTATCAGGTCTGTCATTGTGACTTCCCTCTCCCCAGGGTTCACACCGAGTTCCCCAGCCCTGGGCTCGGCTGTGTGTGTGTGTGTGTGTGTGTGTGTGTGTGTGTGTGTGTGTGTGTGTGTGTGTGTGTGTGTGTGTGTGTGTGTGTGTGTGTGTGTGTGTGTGTGCTTGTTAGAAAGAAAGGGAAAAGATCGAAAGAGTATGGGTGTACAGTATGCATGTGTTTACAGCTGTGTGTGGGTGAGAATATAAGTGTGTGTGTGTGTATCTCTTTAGTAATGTGTATGTGAGAGAGAGAGGGAGGCTGACAGAGGCAGGTTTCTTGACGATAGTTGAGTTTCCTTTGATGGCGGCTTCTCCTACGTATCAGATTCCACCAAACAGATGATAATCTAGCAGAAGCCTGTGGAGACACACAAACACACACACACACACACACACACACACACACACACACACACACACACACACACACACACACACACACACACACACACACACACACACATACACACACACTGTCCCTGCTCATCAGCTGTAAGCTCCAGCTCTCCCTCCATGTGGCTCCTGTGTACTTCAATGCTGTCACCATTAGACGCCAGAGGCAGAGAGCCAGCTAGTACTTTGTGCCATTATCCTGTCGATGCTAATATCAGTAGCCCGCTCCACGTGGATCCTTGCCTCTCGACCCCTCTGGGCGTTCTGGGCGTACTGTTACACTTGTGCAGCAGCACCACAAGTCTAAACTCTCTGCTTGCTTGCAGCTGATAAAACAGCCCATTTGAATGTTTTTTCACTAAATCTAAATATCACTATGTTGAGGAGCTGCATTTATTTTCCTCCTCAATGTGTGTTCGTTGCTTTGAGCTTTGTTGCTGTGATATTGTTGTGGGGGATGGGGTGTTTTTTTATATATCGGCGTCGGAAAGGCATGTTACCTCCTTTTGTGCAGTAACTGAAATGAGAGGCTGAAGGAATAATCAAATAACCAACAAGCTGTTGAAATTCAGACACAGGTTCACCCAGTAGCTGCTTTGAATATCAATGCACAGTTTGCTCTGTGCATGTGTGTGTGTTTGTGTGCGTGTGTGTGTGCATGTGTGTGTGTCTGGTCAACACTTAGGGGAAGAAAAATTACATCGATTCAGGCTCCTTAGAGGCTTTTATAGTATTGACCCAGCTGAAACTGTTCAATTACACATGAATAATCATTTACAAGAGGAAAATGTAATACTCTGGGAAATCAGAAATTGGGCCCATTTTGCAAAGTAGCCAAACCTGCCTTGACTTGTGAACAAACAGATTTATTTAATGTGAATTAACGCCAAATAAAGCAGCTTCTCAAATAGTTATAACAAAGTAAAAAGCACAATATTTCCAACTAATGAGCAAATGGAAATACTCAAGTAAAGTACAAGTGCCTCAAAATTGTAAAAAAAGAGAAAAAGTACTGGGGTAAAGGTAGTTATATCTCATCCCTGGAGTTAACTTTAAGATAAAATAAGCTCTGTCTATCTTTATAAAAATAATTTATATTTTCTCTAATGTATGAGCAGTATGATACAGATATGAAATGTTATACAATGTGGAAACACTTTGTATAAAACAGGTTATTTCATTTGAGAGCAGTAAACAAAGCTGTGTCAAAAAAAAGTTTAAAGTCAGACTATTGTGTGAAACGAGCAACAAGTCGTTTTTGTAACAATTTCAGCCAATTTTGTCTACACACACTCTGACACAGAGATTTAAATATAATATGTGTTATTACTCCTCATATTAGAGCATCTTACCTTAAGGTATCATGGGCTTCAACTCAAAGGTTATATGTATGAAGTATGTACTGTGTGTGCACCTCCAAGGGACACAGAACGATACTCCTATAGTTATACTGTATATAATGTAACTATAATGATGGATCAGTTGAATAAGCTTTACGCCATCAAATCCAAAGCATACTAGGACTAACTGCTCTCAACAACATCAATATAAAGCCATACGTCTGACTGTCCTCCCTCACTGAGGTGTTGACAGCAGAGATGCACGGGGAGTGAATGAAGGGGTTAAACGTCGTGGTCGGACACTGGCTGCTGATTACAGAGCCGGAGGTGAAGCAGAGCCTCTGTCACTTAAGATAAGCTGTGCAACGTAGAGAAAAAAGCTTTTATCACCAGATACAAGGAGCATGTCAAGGTAACAGCTTTAATGCATCTACAGCGACAACATGAAGTGGCAATTGACAAGACTGAAGGAACAGCTGGGCACCTCTTGATGAGCAATACAAGAAAGATGCTCTCTTTATTCTTGTAGTTACTTGATTTAAGTGATAAGAAATATCTTTATTATTATTCAAACAGTTTTTCCTGGATGGATCGACAATGACAAATGCTTATAAGTTTGATCTTTGGGTACAGGATCTATAACAAAATAATCAAAATTCACAATTTTTTCTTCTCCTGAGGGAAATATCTGGCTGCTAAATAATCCACTTTGTTCACCAGCCAGTCACTAAGTTGATCTGTCTGCTGTTTGACGCTGAGCTAGTGTAGTACAGTGGGTTTTCACTGGAAACAGGCTTTGAGTAAACTTAAACAGTAAAGCTATGGGTCGGAACAATGAGCTGAAAGTCATAATGCAGCTCTGTAAAGTGTACCTGAGTTAATTATTTAGTGACATTGATCTGTGTTATTTTATATTCACATTGTGTTCTGAATGAATTGACTTGGCTTTAAAATGCACATAAAACCAAAAATTTATTTTACGTGCTTATTCAACATTCCTTTAAAAGCGTCTGATAGACCTCCATAGTATGAATACAGATTGGGCCTCTGAGCCATTAGTAGTCACGGGCAAATCTCTGGGGTTCGTCATCCTCCCTTAAAAACAATGCATTCTTTTTTTCTTTCCGTTGGTGGTGGACCTCATCTGAAAACAGAAGACGATGCTGCCGTTGGTGCGAGGCAGGAAAAGCATTAATGTGGATAAAAGCTGTGTGTGTCTGTGGGAGATTGGGCTTTCGCCTCTGAAGTCAGCGACCACGAAGACTGCTTTGTCAAATGGCACACATTCAAAAATCCTCATTACAGGGAGTGTAAACTCAACTGTTGTGTGTGTGTGTGTGTGTGTGTGTGTGTGTGTGTGTGTGTGTGTGTGTGTGTGTGTGTGTGTGTGTGTGTGTGTGTGTGTGTGTGTGTGTGTGTTGTGTTAGTGTGTGTGTGTGTGTGTGTGTGTGTGAACATTTGTCTATATTGCAGCACCAAACATATATGTGCTCACCATGCTGACAAAGATAATGTTATTTAAAGACTAACCATAGTCCATGAGTCATTAAGGGATCAAATGACTACAATTTTATTTTATTCACCATGTAATATAATGGCCGACTATAATCATCCCTCTCTCCAATAATGACTAATAATTTAAATAGACACAGTAATCACATCCACATATTATCTGTGAATAACAGCAGGTAACTCTGCTAATGTTCATTTTGATAATAAAAAAAATTAATTCCAGTGACATAAATCAGCTCAATTGAACCTTTTTAGTGGGGACATCAGAGCATTTAGCGCAAATTTACAATATTAGAGAGTAGAGTTGAACTCACTAGCATTCAGAGAGCATTTCAGGACATAAGAGGAAGTTATTATTCACAGGAAAGCTGCCAAAATTATGCAAACTTGAGATGAGTTCACCCTCAACGGGTCAAAATCAGGACAGCCTCATTAATGAGGTGCCGTCCCACTATGACGGCCAGTCAACCAACACTTCCAGTAATGATTGCTGGAGGAGCCCACAAACGGTTCCTTGCATTTCAAGTTTTTCTTTTCTTTCTAACAGGCCATATAAACGGGCTGCCAAAACACCATTAGCGTTTGGATGTGGAGCAGTGTGGAGTATTATCCGCTCTCATCTGAGGTATTGTTGGCAGAACAGAGTGACCGCTGCCCTCCGTGACCTCTGGGACCCCGAGGTGTAAGACAGCTCTCCAGGTCTGCACAGTGCATCTGTCATGGCTATTTCTAGGTTATACAGTAAGCTGCAATGGGGTTAGGTCTGAGGTGTTAAACCTCTTAAGGCAGACTATTGTTCAGGAGGGTTATCTGAGGGTAAACTCACACCCGTAGAGTTCAGTGAGCCACTTTTGGATCCGACACACTCGTAAATGTCACCATGGATTATTATTTCTATTGAAAATAGAGTGTGGGGTTGACATGGGCAACATGATACTCTTAAAGGAACAGGGTTGGATAATGTCATATGTAGCAATAGGTTACATCTTGTAGGTACACATAGTTAGTCCATTTTTCTAGGTTTTTACATATGATCTTATTGTAATCTTAAGGTAAATGTCAGTTATACACTTGAGTACATTTGTCCTTTGTTGGAGGGTTTGCCTGCAGCCTTTTTCTCTTAAAAGAGATATTACTTGTGGGCCATAAATCTATGCAGGGTTTTACTGAGTTAAAATGTGGCTTCTTATCAAACAATGTTCTTAAGGCAATTTCTTGCCAATATGAAACAAATAAAGGGCAAAAACCCCTTTGTATAAATTTCCATCACAAAGAGTAGGATCTCTTATCGTAGAATGTCATGCAGGGCATTGTGTTTGGTGTGGGACCATACACCAACACATACTATACCTCACATCAGTGTTTTTACAATTTGAGGTTTCTTGGTTTATTGGTAATAAATACTGTGAGATAACTTTTTGATCAGAACATTATGTTTCTGCAAAGAGCCAACTTTTTTGTAGTGTTGCCTCACAACAACCATGGTGGTCTGTGTAACCAAGAAAATGAACAGAGATACACAAACTACTGCTACAGTTTGGTCATGCATTGCTGTCCCATGTCATGATTTTCTCTTTCCTTCATTTTCTAAATTCCCATCAGGCTATTTTGTCCATGGGTAGAAGCTATTTTAAATCCAGGGTCAGGCGGAAGATGACATGGAACGTTTCCAAGAGAAACCAACTGAGCCCAGAGTCGGGTGTTAAAGCGAATCCAAACAAACAATGCTGGCTTGTGTCTGGGAGATACTGTCCTGTCTGTCTGCATCACAGACACCAGAGAGTCGCCAGAATGTGTCTCCCAAACCCCGGAGCCAAAACGAGTCCAGTTATTCTCCATGAGTCACAGCCCTCACTACCAAAGAAAACTGAATTTGAGTGCCAAAGCGGCCGATGCGTTGACAGACGAGGTCTCCGCGTAGCCTGCAGGCAGCTCCAACCTTGATGCAGCTGCGTGTTTGGAGCTGCAGCGGAACAATTCCTGGAAGGCTTCCTGTGGCCTTAAAAGTGACTTAACCGCGACAGCTACTGTGTCTCCGTGACATTTAGCAGTCAAACCCAACATCATCCAGTCCTCAAAGTCGCTTGATCGAAGCAAATCTAGTGGAGCTACTGCTCAGGGACAGCTAACTCTGATCAAAAGTAGGGCTGCAACTTAAGCGTCAAGTTGTTGGTGAATCATTTTCCTTCAACTAATCGATTTATTAGCTAATTGTTTAGTTTAAGCTAAGCGCCCTGGCTGCCTTTCCTGTTGTCTAATAAAAGCTTTTATCCTTTAAAACATAATCTTAAATATCCAGTCGCACATGTGGCATCAAGTGAGCTGGATTCATTCAAGCTGCAGACTTTGAAGGTTTGCATCATCTTAAATGAGGCTTCAAAAATGGTCATCCCCAAACTGACTTTGAGACCTTAAATTGTATAATGAATTCAACTTATTAGACTCCAGTAGATGTCTCATTAGCTGTCTTTCCCACACTGCATGCATATATTTACTGCCAAGCAATAAATTTAATTCTCATTTGGTCAAGAATAGATGCTCTCTCCCATCAGCTGCTGGATGGTGCTAATCACTGGGGTGTTCTGACGTGTTGTAATTATCCCTTTCACTCTTTCTATATTTGGTTAAAACTTGCGAAATGTATCAGGTTTCTTTTCCCATCACCTCCATAGTTTTGATATCAGTTGAAAAGCTGAAATGAAGCTGGAGTAGTGGAGCTGAAGCTGTTGGAGGTTTATTTCCAGATGGATGCTGATATTGCACTCTGCAGACATATCACCTTAAAAACTTACTACAGTAGATTGTTCCAAACAATGACAATGTTCTGCCATTTCTACCTGATATTATGGAAGCTGCATGTAAAAATAGGTTAATCAGATGTATTATTCTGGTAAGATCTGGGGATATTCAGACAAAATACCTGTATTATTTTTAAATCTTCCTTTGTGATGATGAATTGAGGTTGTGAGACGAAATGAAGCACGAGGCCGAATGGTTTCCATCAACATGACAGCTCTCAGCAGGTAGAACCTCAGCGAGCCAGCGGCAGATGTAAGTCTGATTACAGCTCTTCTCTCAGCTTCAGCTTGTGTCGAGCTAACAAACCATTACCAAGTCAAAAACATAAACAGACCACCCATGCAGCAAGGTGGCTGCACTGCACAATAGCTGAGCTCGGTATGTTGCCTTCTGGCCAAACCCTCCACAACAAGCTCTATGGCAACCCCGCTGTGTTTTTCACCCTTTCAGATTGACCGTATTCATTTCCTGTACACATTGTGGGAGCTAATAACTAGTTTCATTCTTCATCATATCTTCTGTGACGTGTGCATCTCCAGAGCAACATCAAGCCAGCAGAGCAAAAACATGTTGCTGCCTCTGGGCTTTATTTAGAATATTTGATCTGGAATATTTATTCAGGTGGATGACTGTATAAACCAAAGAAGAACCTCTGTTCATCAGTCATATTTATGTGTGGCTCTGCAGCTCTTAGCTCTCAGTGATACAGTGCAAATGAATGAGCAAGGTATTACCCTGATAGTGCTTCAACAGTTTGTAACAGAAAGATTCCTGGAATGAGCCTGTTTGGAGTAAATTGTGTAATTTATGTAACCCGAATTAATGAACAATTCTCTCTTGTTGCTCTTATCTTTCTATAATGTTTTGATTTTTACTATTTAGATAACTTAAAATATACCACAAGATAAATTAAAAATTTGTTAAAATAAGACCTTAGACTCAACCTTTCCTCTTATCTTCATTTACCAGGTTTTGTTATACAAACTGAGTAATTTGGGAGCTTTTTCTGAAAGCTTTCAGGGCAATTAACTAAATGTGAAGTTCATGGGATTGCATTTCCTTCTTACAAACTGCCAGTATTACATACAACAGTTCAAATTTAAATCATGCATCATGTGTTTATTTCGTGCCATTAGAGCTGGCACAGAATCAGAACATATGTTCTTTATAACAAGGTTTATCTGTGAACAGTAACTATCAACGGTAGATAATATTCCACACATATATAAAGTAGTAAACAGTCAACTTCTTTGGTGAATTCTTATGTGAATTCTTATTCTCAGGCATCGGGTTTAAGTATCTTAAGCACATCAGTATGGAATAATTGTTTAAGCTCAGTACATCTCTACTGGTTATTTCGCCTTTCACCTGTGCTTGCTGAAATATGTATCACACCCTGCTGTGCTGAGCAGGAAAGGTATTCAAAATTATTCCAAAGGTCTTAGTATTCATATATTTATATTTATAACAGTTCAACATTGTATTCGTGTTGCGTTGAAAGCCATTGGCGGCCCTAACTGTACTTCCCATTTACCAGCCTTCCAGTTCTCTGCCTCAGGCCGCCACTCTTAACTCATTGACAATTGCGCTGCACACAATTCACTTCTCTGTGCCAGAGACGATCATTAGATCCTAGCTCTAAATCTCCCGACATGGGCTCATATCCTAATGGAGCGCTGTGGGGCCTCTGAGTGAAGCTCTAATGTCATCAAATGTGAATGAAACCCAATTTATTATGATGACAGTCAAAGGGAGCATCAATTAGGCACGGGGCCTCGTTGCAGCAGAATACTGATCGGTACTTGGATGCGAGCCCATCAGCAGACCCAGATATGAGTTGCAGTCACTTAGCTAACACACACTCATACCCCCGTGTGAAGTGGGAGTCTCATCTTCAAACTGCACTTCACTCCGGATGCTCACAAACTCGTGTGATTTAGGGTGATTGTCAATGCGCTTTAACACTGATTAAGACCCGACGTACCCACAGTGTGTGCGCTGAGGAAAACACAAACATAATAAAAGAGGCACGGGGTGTGCATAAATATCCACCTACTATCAGCCACAGGCAATAAAAAGGTTATGGAAATACTCAATGACAACCTAAATGTTTCACCTAAAAATAAAGTTAAGTTGTAGAAAGGAGAGAGAGAAAATTACAATGTCGATTTGTGCCTTTACAAATTCAAAAGCCTCTCAGATAAAAGACACAGCAGGCCAAAATAAATAAATAATGTTTTTTAGAAAGCATAATAAAGTGTCACAGACTTTGAAGGTTAATGTTAGAACAAAAATAAGTTCTGCTCATTTGATGGGGCGCTGTATATCACAGTGTGTAATCTCCAAATAGTCCAAAATCTTCCCTCATCAAACTTCTGACAGATTTGGGTCTCCTGCCGCGCTGTCATGAAAAGTGTTCTGTTAGATTTGCAGTGGCTGCTGCAGTAATTGGTCACTTATAATATTTCCTTCTTCTCTTGACGCAACAACATTAGGTACCATGTAGACTAATAAACAAGCTCTCTGTGCTTTTGGTTACTCCAGGAGTGTGTTAATCTTTTAGATATTTCCTCTCTACAGTAACAGCCTTTACATTCACTCTGAGAGCGGCAACAGCGGGTTGTCATGGTCTTTATGTATATTTTAGTTTGATCTCAGACATAAACAGCAAGTAGCTCCATCTGTGTTGCTCAGCCGAGCAGTATGTTCTATTTTCGGTCCTAGGGAGCTATGCACTGTGTACTACGTCGTGTATTTACAGTACATGTTCTGCTTCACTACCATCAGGCTCATTACACAAACCCCTCACATTCACTTCTTCTTTGCAAACAAGCCTTGCGCCGTGATGAAGTGAACCTTGCCCTTTTACAGCCTGCACTGCAAAAGGAGCGAGGTGACAATGATGTGAAGAAGAAATAAATGTCTATAACACCATTGTAAAAGACAACAGAGGCGGAGAGGAATAGGAGTCGGTTTGCAGGGGGACTTGATAGGATGGGAATCCCTTGTTTACTGCGCAGTCGTCTGACACTACACTGAAGCTTTCACCAGAAGAAAAGGAAAGAAACGTAAAAGAAAATGCCACTCTAACAAGCCTCCTGGGACCCTTGGCTGCCTGGCTTTCTGAACAGAGAACAGCTTGTCTGATCAAAATTTAAAAAAAAAAAGACTTTGACAGAAACAGCCTGCTGTGCTCCACGTACATATTCTGTCCATGCGGTCCATAGCAACGGCTTTGAACGTCGGTTTGGTCACGTGCAACCATCAGCCTGTGCTGTTTGGATTACATAAGAGACATGGCAACAAGTAGGAGCTGGAACAGGTAGAGCGACAGTAACTAACACAGCAACTGACAGGCAACGGGATTCTCCAAAGTATTTAAGCAACTTGGGTTTCCTCCAATACATTTGTTTATCCACTTAGGCTCAATTGAACAGGTACATGTTTTTTCAGTCATGCTTAACTTCACAACATATTTATAACCAGCTAGAGGGTGCGTTTTATATATATTTATATATTCTCTTAAGGGTGTATTTCAGGTAGTCTGAAAAGGGAGTGCAGGTCTTTAAGTGTCCCCTTGGTTCCTAAGAACAGGTTCCAGTAAGGATCACATTGTATTGCTTCAGGTCTCAGGTCTGTGTATCAATATGTGCAATACCAAATCGGATCCAAGCGCTTTCAGATTGGATCATGTGAAGATTCAAAATCTTGTCAAGGCTGTTTGTTCACTGGTTGTGCACCCTAAGGTCTACAGTAATTATTCTCTGGCCTACACAGGTCCCTTTAAGATTATTTTTTAAGAAATGAAAAGTATTTATGCTGGTTGGGTTTAGGTAGGTTTCTCATGAGTGCGTTTTGGATATGCGTCCTAGATTTCTGACCTATGAAGACCTTTAATTTGGAAGTCTGCCTCATTTAACTTTTTCTGAGACTTACAAGTGGTCAGCCAAGCCCCGCTTTCTGCATGGATTAGTCCAGTGTGCAAAAGGTGTGAAAGCTGTGAAAATTGTAAAGTGCTTCTTCTTTCTCTCCATTCTTCACAGCCTACATGAAGCTCACCGGTCAACCCTGTATTGATAGTTATAAGGCGCTGTTCTTTCAAACAGAGATGTTCCTATAGCATTTTTTACAAAAATAATGAAATATTAATTTATATGCATGTTGAGAGTTGCAGAAGTGCAGTACCAATCAGGCAGGATAGAAGGATTGGGTAGTAAGTGAAACTCTACGACTACAACTCTACTTTCAAATCTCCTGTACCACTGGCTACTTAAACTTTATCATCTCCTCCTTACTAACCTCAAAAAAAGTGTAATTTCGCATTTCTGAAATAATAAATGAAGATTGTGTGTTCATGTTAAACAAAGTGAGGCCTCAAGACAAAACTTTCCCCTGAGATTTCTGTGTTTTGGCCAAAACAGCTTGCAAAAAGGCAAAAACAGTAGTCAGTGGTGATGCAACATTGAACTGGATCTGATCCACCATTACATTCTTTTTCATCACAAGAAAAAAGGAGAACATTGATGCTGTTCTGCACCTGTTGTTGCTTCTTATATGTGGTTTCTATTCTGCTGTCAGCTGCTGTCAGCTTCTCAATTATTCAAGACTTGAGTTTTGTCACACTTTCCATGTAGCTTCCACAGAGAGAAAGTTTAACTTTTTTTGCACAAGATTGCAGCTAAAGCCCTCGGCGATCTTGGGGTCATTTTCAAAAGGCAGATTCTGGTACTTTAGTTGAACATTAATTTGTAATGAGGAGGTGTAGTTTTTATGGTTTTAATGGGAAAATACAATTTTTTAATAACATATTACTGATTCATGGACAGGGACCATTTATGTGCAATTTCCTCTGGTACTATCAAAGGCATAAATTTTCCAACGGACAGGATGAACAAGCATGGCTAAGCACAAAATGCTGCCACCACATTAATCTCATTTAGCAGAAGTAGACGGATGGCTATGACACAAATTTAAATGGTAACTGTACAGTGAGAGAAGAAGAAGAGTTTATGAACTTCCACAACTCTACATTTACAAGTAAACTGCTCTTCAGCAGTTCTGCAATAAAAACTCTGAACTGTGCTGAAGGAGCAAGTTCCCTGTAACTCATTAAACATTTGATAAAAATAACACTTAGTCTAAGAACACCATTATTTAGTGCACTTGTAGCATTTTCTTAAATGCAAAGCATAGTTACATAATCAGATATCTGCTGGCTGGAGTTTTTTTTTTTTTTATCTCATTTCTAAATGGGAGAAACTGATGAATTAGAAAGGCTTCAATAAAACATTCAGAAGATAAATATATTAATAAGCTCTGTCTTTACTGTTTCTGGGTGCTGATATAATGCAATGTAAGCATGATGTGTTCTTACAGAGAAATGTAGTGAAAAGGCAAAATTTATGCCTAATTAGAGCTTCAACTAATCGTTATGTTTAATTGTATGGGTCTGGAATTTCCAGGACTTTAAACAGTTAATGTTCATTAATAATAAATAATTCTCCATTTGTTGATTCCAAACTTCTTTGAAGGCAGATTTCCTATTTTTGCATGATCATATTACCTGCTTTGGAAGAGCAGTTGCTGCTATTTTTCCTAAAATTAATGCCAAATTACAAACTTTTTGGACTTGTGAATTAAAGTAAAAATGATTCTTATTATCAAATGTTTGAAAAACAACAAAAACATGAATCGATTATCAAGTAGTTGCCAATCAACTTTAAGTCAGTCCACTAAATCAATTAATCAAAGTGTTTCAGCTCATTGACTTACAATTCCTAATTTTTGCCTCAATAAAACATGTATAAGATGTGCTCCAATCTTGTGAAATGATAGCATCAAGTGCTAACATTTCTCCTGTCAAAAGCAGAAAAACTGTTCTCACATTTCGCCCAGAGTGCCAATTTCAATCATAATTGATGCCCAAGCTGTCCTATTATATAAACCTGAGGACAGATTTGGGAAGGCATCATGGGAGCTCACTGCCAGACAAGCTGTCCACGCGGTAGGGTGGAGCTTCCAGAAATACAAATCAGATCTCTTAATCTTTCCCCTCTCTGTTTGTCTTGTTCCCATCAGGAGTCCTGCCGCCCAGCAGCAGCCATGTGAGAGGAGCTGTCAACAAGCAGAGGATGCCCACGCCCAGCTAGAGCAGAGTCACCCCCCCCCCCTCCATCCCTCCATCCTTCCCTACCTCTCGCTCCCTCCCTTCTTCCCACATGAGGACGAGAAGATGACTGTCACCAGCTGGCAGTCCTTCAATGTCCTGACGGTCATCTTCCTCTTGCTGTCCACGGCAGGTCTGTAAAGTTTAGTGTTTGTTTATCAGTCAGTCTGTTCCTTCAAAGTTCATATTTATGTCAATATAGGAGCCTTTCATGGTGTTCTCATATTATATAGGCCACGTAAGAATGGTTTCTATAAACTTTGGACGCTTATAAATGTGTGTCTCAATCCTTTACTGAGTGAGCCTCTAGTACCATGAACTAAATACAGGAAACAATCCCAAAAGACAGAGTTTTTATGGGTAGAAAGAGATAAATGTTGACATCTGATGGCCAGAAGTTAAGTCAAGACACTCAACATCAAGGGGACTAAAAAAAACACTTCTTGCCAAAGTGCACTTGGCAGGCAAAGCTCTGAACCTCAGGCTGCTCTCTATATGAGGACATAGAGCGTAAAAACTGTGAAGAGAGCACATTATAACCCCAAAAGATACAAAGATTAGAACCCAGCCAACACATATCTCTTTTAGATATGGGATATACATTATGCACAAGGGAAAAGATGCCAACTCAACTTCTGAAATGACAAAATAGGGCAAGAGGAGGATGGAGAAAGAAATGAGCTGCTGCAGTAACAGGAGCACCGAGCAGGTTGGAATAAATGGAAAACCCATAATAATCATCAGAGTGAGTGTAACTGATGTTAACGACTTTTTAACTCAAACACTTAAAAGCCAGTGCAATGGACACTGTAGATTTAAAAGCAGACTTGACGGTTATAATAGAGTGAATTTACATCTAACGTATAACTTAAAGAAGACAATTTGTCTTTATAAAGAATAATCACATTGTTAATAATTTATTTTATTCTCTAAAATAGTTTGAATTTAATCAATGATTGTATAGCCAGGTGATATTAATAGTAGGGCTGCAACTATTTTTTTATCCTTTTTTTTGTCAACATAAATAACGATAAATTAACATTAACGTGTCCTAAAGTTACCCACGGTCAAAGCTAAGTGATATTCAATTTAGAATGATAAAAAATGACCATTGAAAAGCTAGAACTAGCAAATTAATTGCATTTTTGCCTGATAAATGATTGATTTATATCCAAAATTGTTGGTGTTCTATTGATAAACTGATGGCATGTAGTATGTTGTTTCAGATAAAAGATGACAAACTGCTGGTCTGAGTGTAGCCATAAATAAATAAATATGATGTCTGAGCACCGACTGATGCTCAGATGTTGCTCGTGGTTAGCGAATGAGAGAGAACGCTATGGCAGTTTTCAGACCGCAGATTGTAAACATACTGCAACGCTAGAGCCAAGCTGTTAGCTGTATCCTAAATTTCAAGAGGTGTTAATGAAATTAAACAGGTGGGTGTGTTTACAACTGTATGGTTTCCAGAACCAGCTGTTGTTCATTTGAGCAGCCGGAGACTTCCCCTGCACTCGTCTCTTTACAAACCTTTAAAGTCTTGCGTCGTTAAAAGTCCTTTATGGTCCACATCCGATGTTTCCTTATTGCCAGTTCATGCAACTACAAACTAATGACCCCTCCTTTACGTGCAAGGTGTTATGGGATATCATGAGTTGATTTCAGATCCATGGTACAGTCAATGCAAAGGTCAAATGAAGAATTTTATCTAAACCGCCCTTCACCTCTAATCTGGCACCGCTTCACTTCATCCCATGTTCTGCTTTCGGGTTGTTAAAGGGAAGATGGCCGTCCACGCAGAGCTCATTATAACCTGAAAGAGCTGTCTCCTTTCAAATGCTGATCTATTGCTGGCTGAGATTACTGAGAGACTTCTATCAGCCCGCAGCATAAGTGGACATTGAACCAAATCACAACCAACAACACTTTTACTGCCAGATTTGTAGGCTGCACTGATGAAAGGAAACATACAAGATAAAGACAAATGAGTTACAATAGAACTAATCTGGATGGACTTCACATGCAATTGCATGATTGAATTCATGCTTAGAAGGAGAATGATGAAGCAAAAGAAATCAAAGAGGCTAATTTATTACAAAATTGTCAAATGATGTACATAAGTAGAGCCAGACTGATATATCAGCCGTGCTGATTTGGCACCCGGAAATCCTATATAGATAGATATATTTTTACAGTTATTTAAAAACAGTGTCACCATAACATAGTGATAAGAGAGAGCAGAGAAGTTTATTTTTCAATAGTAAAAATGTCTCCTACAGTACAGATATTGGTCATATTTTTGGCTGCAAATATTCAAGAGTATTTTAGAAGTTCTTGTTTTAGATTGTCCTTATTTATATTTTTGGTTAAGACAACTCTTGGGTTGTTTGAAACGTGCTTTTAAAGTGGTTTCTATGGTGAAACAACCAAAATAATCACATTACTGTGATTTGTGGCATTGTTATATGTTATCTGTCTCATTTCTCTGTTATTGTTGACAATCTTAGCCAGAAAACTTATGAAAATATTTAAAATTTCAAGGAGGCTTTCCTTATTTAATAATGGGTAAATAAAATGAAATAACAAACACATATTTTGGGCAGTTTCTACATAACTACTATTCAGGTTACGCGGTCTGTCCCCAGGCAAACTAGAGCATTCATTCTTGGTCTTATTACGAGTAATAGAAAGTGAAGATGCTAAAAATGTGATACTGATTTGTTATGAAGGCATTGAGCAGGTGGGTTTGTCCTGGACCATAGTGATGTGCATTGCAGTAACTCTCATCAGCCCCATAAACTGACTGAAATCATATCTGGTTAACTTCTCTGACAAATTGGTGATTTATTTTCATCATATGGAGTCTCAGCTGCTGCTGAAGTGAACTGCCAGATTCTATAACAAAAACAATAATGCTTTTTTCCCTTTTGTGCCAGCAAGGATGCACAGATTTATCGTCTCCCATAGCCGTACGGACTTCATTGCACAGCTTCAGATATATGATGGATGTTAACGAGCCACAGTACTTTTGTACCAAATATCTTTTGCATTACTCAATAATAAACTTGGTCCTCTTATCAGCTCGTATGACTCCAGCTGCCAAAAAGAAGAAGAACTGATATAACAAATGATGTAACCGGTCTGAGGAGCATATTTGGTGTCTCCATCCAGAAGCACTCACACTAGTATGTTTACGTAATGACCTAATATATCAGATGTACTGTATGTTTTTGCGCTGATAAGCTTTTGCATCAAAGTCTGTATACTTAAGGTGGTGTGTTCTATTGGATTGGAATTGCTAATACACTTTTTGTTTTTCTCTTCCTTGTTCTACACCATTATTAATACAGGCATCTCCAGTCATGTCTTTTTTGAGGCTTCAAAAGAAAACAAAAAGCATTCACTACTTTATTTAGATGCGCCAATCCAGCTTTTTTAGTCCCTATAACGTTACCATTACCTTGGCTTTGAGTAACAGTAGATACCGAGTGTCTGATACTGATGTAATGAATAAGCTGTACATTTTTTAACAAATAAATATTAATTTACTGAATTGTTATTATTAAATACATTAATAATAATAATAATAATAATAATAATAATAATAATAATTCGTTCACAATCAACTTGGTTAAGAGTTGCTGTTGTAAGATTTATCTAAATCAACATGAATTACAAGTACTTTTTAATGCATAAACAGCTTTGTCATAAGTTAAAGTCAACATAGAATTTACAACATAGATCAGCCCCATTGTCACGATACCAGATCCAGCTATTTGGGAAAGTATGGGCCCAATATTTGTTATTGGTATTAGTGCTTCCCTATCTTGTAGTTTGGCTGCTGAAGTTTGAAAGATGTTTTCTTGAGAGCTGTTTTCATCATGCTTCTAATAAGAGGTTGTCATTAAGGAAGACAAATACAAATTCCATCTCAAAGGTCATGAGTCACCTTTCACTGAGTGTTTGTTTGTTTGTCTCCTGCTATACTTAAATACTTCCTGTCTGACATTTCTGAGTCAATTTAACATCAATTTTACATAAATTCTGTCTCCCACAAAACTGCAGCCCTCTCGGCTCACTACCGAGTATGTGAACCCTACTCCGACCACAAAGGGGGTTACCACTTCGGCTTTCACTGCCCTCGCCTCTCAGACAGCAACAAGACCTACATGTTCTGCTGCCACCACAATAACACCGCCTTCAAATACTGCTGCAACGAAACAGAGTTCCAGATGGTCATGCTGATCAACCTCACCAACGCCTCAGATGGTTATGCACACAAGTAAGTAAAAAAAATAAAATAATCACACCTGCCATTTGACCCTATTTGACCTGAATCTGTACCAGTACCAGTAATTTCCGTTCTCCAGCAACACATAATGTAGAATTTTTTTTTTTTTCTATTCACCAGGGGTTGTAGCCCTGATAATGATACTACAAAATAAGTCATAATGCTCTCGGCACTCGGGCTTCTGGGTAAAAATACATTTCTAAACTGTAATTACCTGTTCAAATTCAAAAGTTAAAGACTGGGCAACAGACTTATTGAAGTAGTTTACCTAGCGGTCCCTAAAGGTAAACACTGTGTCAATGAGTAAACACTGTGAAATTCACACACATCAAGTTAATTAATTACTAATGAGTTTAAATTTGAACTTGACATTTTCATTGTGACCTAGAACGCCCTCATAGAGTGCATGTCTTTGCCATGCTGCTAATCTAAATTTGTTACTGTAATAACAGAATTTTTTTGAAAATTTTCAGTCAAAATACATGATGATGGAAAGTCAGTTATGTTGATGTTGGAGAATAATTAAATCCATGGGTGGATTACGAAACGGGTCTAGCAGGTACAAGCCCATGAGCCCAAAGAGTAGAGAATCTTTGGTATTTTTTCAAATTTTTGTATGAAAAATGTGTGATCTATTATCAAATTTAGTTTTTTTTCTGTCAATCAACAAATTATTACTGCTGTAAAGCAGTCCAGAAATAAAGAAGGATATCGACTTGTATGCCTCTTGTTCAGGAGCAGTGAGCTGAAATATTGAGTGCTTTATTCATGGTCAAATTGTGGTGCTCTCCACATCAAAAGCTAATCAGTTCTTCTTTGGGCCATGATGGAACTTCCCACCAATATTACATTGGAATCTGTTTAGTAGTTTTTGAGTTATGCTGCAAAACACAAACAAACGGGACCAATACATAACCTCCTTGGCTCGGCGGAGGTAATTAGGAAAAAATAGGTTGTGCTGAATCTTGAGTGGAGTTTTATGGGAACAGCTATGGTGGAACAAACAGAGATGACATTTCCTCAGATCCGATGAAAACAGCTGGTCATAGTCTGCTTGCTCACTAACGCTTCGCTCCCTCGACAGTATTGCGCTCATTGACACCGTTTGCCTCTTACTCAGATGGTTCGTTGACATTGATCAACACCTACAGAGGCGTTCAAAATCACCACAGAGCAGAGCAGATGCTGAAAGCAGTTGTGTTGTGAGTGGGACGCCTCCACGCAATAGCTCACAAAGGCAGGTGTTGAGTGCTGGCTATTATATCAAGTATCACTATGGTATCCTATCATAAAGAAGTACAGATGCAAGAATTATAGTACCTTTTTAGTATTATTAATAGTAAACTACATTACATGTACCAATTTATGAAACAGACTACAAATACACCTGATAACACATTCATTTGTTGCAGTATAAACAGATTTCAGCTGAGTGAGGGACACAGAAAAACGAGCCTCTTCTTCTGTGGGAGCTCTCAGCTCTCTGTACTAATGCCCTCCCAGCATGCCTCTGCCCCGGGTGGTTCACACTGCCCTGCAGCAGGTCATGATATTTCATTTTAGTGTCAGATGGCCTCTTTGGCCACTCTTTCATCCTCGATCACTGGGCGATAGGAACTGTGGGTTTGATATTTACCACTGGCCAAGCGAGTTAAGCGGGCCATAATTCTGCCATCTACTCACACTGCACGGAGAAAATGGTAATATAGGTTGAGATTTACTGCAGTTCAAGGTCCTGTCCTCTGAGGGTTTCACGAGTCAGTGCTCTGTAGCATATAGCTCACCATGTAGTTTGCAGAGTAGCTGGAATGATGCAGAGTCTGAATAGATTCAGCGCAGAAGGGTCATCTGAGAATACAATTTGAGAAAACCAACAGGAAATGCAAGAAATCTTTGACAGATAATCAATTGCTTCTGCTTTCCTTGCCGTGTTGCATATTGAATAACATTTCTTTCAGCTGTGTGGTCATGATCAATCTCTCCAAGGAACGTGCACATATTGTTGTTTGCTCACCTCCAGGTCGACTCAAATATAGCCTGTTGCCCCCACAAATTATCTGAGCAGAAACACAAACTAAATTGTAGATAAGTGTCTCAAACACAGAGGTGAAGAAAGGGAATTGCAGTTAAGGACACGATTAGATTTGAGTGCAGTAGTGGCATTCGCCTGCCTGACAGATGTTCCTTTTTAATGCCATTTATTCAGATAAATATCCCAAGGCCACATCGTTTTCAGACAGAAGTGAATTCACTTGATCAACTGAACTGAAAGCTCTTGGGCATCATTGTTTTTGTGAGGGCTTTAATCAATGCAGACAAACAAATTGCAAAGTGTGCCAAAATGACATAAAAGATGGGTTTCCCTCCAAATAAATCTATTTTGAGGTAATATCCTGCCTCGTCTCTGTCATAATGATACTTTTTCACTCTGTACAATAGAATCATCCTAATAGGACTGAATCACTTTCAATTTATGTGATATTCCCCAACTAAATGTCCTCAGTGGCATAGAAACAAAGACATTGCACCCAGATATTTAGTATCCCTGTTTTGGCAAAAAGAAATGCTGCCCCTCAACTTTCTCAGGGAGCTATTTTTGCGCATTTACCTTGCTGTACTTTAAGGATGTGGGTGGGCTTAACGAAAGTTCAAAAGTGCCACATTAAATCCAGCTGGATCATGTAGTACATGAAGAAAATGTATGAAAGTAAAAAAGTAGGAGCACAGATTTTCAGAGGCACGAGTGAGGAGCAAATGGATTAAAATGTGTATTGTGTTTATGAAGTGTGTTGTAGAATTTAAGAAGCCGCAAATGGAACAGATGGAGGGCTTCTTATACTTTATTTTTTTGTTTATTTAACCAGATTTTATCTAGGGAGGAATTGATGAGTGTCTTGGTCTTGCCACATGAACAGAAAAACATTCACACCTGGCAGCTCTATCATAGCTGGGATTTAAGGGCCCAGCTGAAGGGTATCTGGATGGCATCTCTGCAGCATGTGAGTAATACTCAGTCTGTCTCTCACGCAGTAATTATACAGCCCTGGTCGGCGTCTGGATCTACGGCTTCTTCGTCATTGTGCTGCTGGCGCTGGACTTCCTCTACTACTCAGCCATCAACTACGAGCTGTGCCGGGTCTACCTGGAGAAATGGGGTCTAGGAGGACGCTGGCTGAAGAAGGCTCGCAGTCAGTGGCACAGGTCAATGCCAGAGGAGAGCGAAGCCCAGCCTCCAGCCCAGCCCATGGTCCCCGGCCACTACCAGCCCAGACACAGCCTCAGAGGGGAGAGCCACAGCCCGACTCTCCTTCCCTACAACACATCCACCGCATGGTGAGTCACCGTCCGTCACATGACGACCGCCAACTCGCAGTTTGGCACTCATGTCTCACTGTAAAGCTGCAAGAATCAGCATAACGTGAAGTAAGATTAACGGCACAAATCACCTGGGTAACCACAGCTGGTGTCTTAATGGAAATATCTCAATGGGAGCGCTGGCAGTGTGCAAATAATAATTTATACATCACATACAGGAAGCTGGAAAAGACTAATGGGATTGTAGATCAGAGCATTGGACAATCTGATGATGCAGCTATATTTTATGTAATTATGGTCAAATCAATTTTATTTCAGAAAGCCCAATAGGACACCATCTAACCGTAGGAATCTATGGAAAAATAGAATTACAAAATTAAGTAAATAAAGTAAATAACAGTGTTTCCCCAGGCGGTAAGCAATGATGCCTCTCCACACACACACAAAGCAAAGTGAAGACTTGATTTGTTCTACACTAATGAGCATATTATAGAGCAGCCTGTTGTTTGTCAAAGTGTAACAGATGCTAAAAAAGATGCTAAGAAAAAATGTCAAATGTCCCTTTAAGAAATGTTCTTGTACTGCATTTTTTTACACACAGGTTCTCTCTGTGTTTCATTTTCTTGTCTGTCTGTTTTTCTTTGTACTCTGTGTTTTGTCACGTAAAGAGAGCAACATGGAAATGAGACAGTGTTTCCAGCAGGACAAATAAGAGCATTTCTAGCATACTTTTCCCAAGCCAACAGGGAGGAAGCTCAAACATCAGGCTCCCTGTTTACTTGCATTCCTTATTAAGAGTGCAGTGCGCACAAAAAGATACACACTGAACCCAAACACACATGATTACTGCCTACCAATGATAATGCTCACTGTGTCCCTGTCAGAATCATAGCAAAATAACTGGTAACAAATTCAGTTATTTAAATGTTTGGTTTTCCTCTGACTAAGCATTACAGATTCTATCTGTTTTAAGAATTCTGCCCTGCTCTGCCCTGCTCTGCCTCTGCCTCACTTATCTATAATTGTCTGCAAAGCATCAGATCTGTATTTGTTTTCCATCTCAAAATACAGTAGCTTAACTCTGTCTCAACATAAGCTTCTTTTGTAAGATAGAAATTTGGGTTTTAAGTCTGACCAAAGACTCGTTAGGGAGCTTTTATTATTAATGAATAGAAGAGCATAGCATAATGTGAAAGCTGCACTGCCCGCCCAAGGCCCCTAACTCTTATTTAACCTGAATCATTCGACTCTGAGTCACATAAGAGAACTTTCAAGGAGTTCCTGTGGAAAAACACCATCTGCTGTCCTTTCACTACATCTTTTTAGTACCTTTGAGAGCAGTCACAGGAGTCTCAAGGTGTGTTGGGCAGCGTGTGACTGTTGTTAGAACATACAAGATGATTTACGATGCCCGGAGTGAACTGTAACACATAACAGCCACGGGGAATTTATTCTTCTTTTGGTAGCCATTGCTCAGACTTTCAAAATAAAGCTACATATTCATAGAGCACAGTCTGAACAAACCCACATTTCTGTGCAGTCCATTTTTCATGAAGTTCTGCGTTTCCGACACTGTGCAACCTATCTGTCTGACTGGGGCTCAGAGTCTCTCGCCAGAGGTAGATATCTCTCTTGGGTCATGATAATTTAATGTGGGCGGAGGTTTGACAAATGGCTTTTAGAAAGCAGCGTGGCCTGTGTGAGCCATAGATAGGGGAGAATGGTGCTACAGAAGGATCCTAGGGCTGCTTTGCTGGTGGAAACATGGTTAGCTAACACTAGACATACCCACAGAGCCTCCTCATTAGACATGAAGCCAATACGATATGATAGGACTCATCAATCTTAGACGTACAAGGTTGACCTGATCTGGCAGCTCTCCAGCTTTAAGCCAGACGCTGTCTATAAAAAGGTGTTTGAAACCGCAGCAAAATACGGATTGACAAAGTGGGCCTAAAATAAGAATATGTAATAAGTTCTTAAGGGGAAAAGCTTCAGGATTGATAGTGTGGAATAAAGTGTAGTCACTTTTTAATAAATAGGGTCAGTTCTTACAAGGAGCTACAAATATTCTTAGATAATCACTCAAATTCGTAAAAAAAAAGTGACAGATGCTGGGAGCTAAATTCAGTTAGAATAGCCTGTTTGCAGTTTAACACAGTAAAGCACTTCTCCCAATCTAGACAATGCTTGCACGTTTTGTTAAATGTGTTAAGTAACCACGGCTGATACATTACATTACATTACATTACAGTCATTTAGCAGACGCTTTTATCCAAAGCGACTTACAGTCAGTAGTATATTACATATCATTCACCCATTCACACACTGATGACAGGCTACCATGCAAGGTGCCACCATCAGACTCTAACTAACATTCATGCAACATCCAGATGGCAAGCCTTCGGGAGCAACTTGGGGTTAAGTGTCTTGCCCAAGGACACATCGACTGCCGAAGCTGGGTATCGAACCACATACTGTATGTACACCACACAGTGCATCATCAGAAGGCCCATTGTTTATTCGCGGGAATACAGAACTATATCTCCAGAGAAGTTATGGGGTCATGTCTCTCAGAAAACTGGGTGCAGTTGGTTGAACATCTGTTGGCCAAATGTAAACAAACAGAGATTGGGTCATGTCCCGGAACTGGCGCAGCAGCATCTAAAAACAACCCAGTCGCACAGCAACTCAGGAATCCAGCACAAATCGTCACCAGTGCATCGGAGCAATCCTCACAGAAAGTCAATTTATCAGATTATTCCTCCACATAGAGAGATCTTTTTCTTCAGGAATAGAGCAGCTTGGCATTCAGCGTGTGGGGATATTTTTTACCATATCGCTACGTGAGCAGGCTGGTATATACTGCTGCAGATCTGCTGGGGGTTCATTGTGGGCGGCCTGGGAAAACTGTTACTTGCTTTCCCTCAGTGGATATCCTTTAGTGAAATCTCCTATTCATGTATTCAGGCCGGTTTGAACAAATAAAAGGAAGTTGGTGTCATTCTTCATCGAGTGATGTGAGGATCCGGGCGAGAGAAAAACAACAGGTCTGCCAAGCCAGACATTATAGTTAATAGTTAATAGACATTCATTGTTAGTTGTTATGAAGATGCATTGTTTCTTTATGAGGTGGGAAATGACAACAGATGTGGCAATGTGACACATAATGGCAGCAACAACCCACTCAATGATTGATAAGAGGTATTTGTACCACAGGGGAACCCCTGCAGTTGAAAGATTATGAAGTATAGCTCCTCCAATTTGGAAAAAAACCCTGAAATATTGATTTGGTAAAAACAAAATATAAACATGTTATTTGTATTAAGAGTGAACAAGAGCAATTAAAGACAAACTTACTAGTTAGTGTCAAGTTAAAGTGACTAAAGTCTAGTATCTATGTGTTTAGCCGGGAGGAGAGTGGGCATAGCTCAAATTCAGCCAGTGCAAACCCCAGCACCGTGGGTTTTTATCCTGAGGGATCTGCCTATATATAAACTTTCTATTTCTACCATTACAGTTTAGACCCAGCAGAGTTTCAGTAATTAAGTCGTATTCTTTCCCTGCTTTTAATTAGTAGATGGCTTCTTTTTTTAATGTAACAATGATGACTGTACATTTAGATTGAATGGACCCAGTAATAGAGGTGAAATGCCTCCCTCTATTTCTTTGAAGCATGTGGATAGACATTACACTATGCACCTTTAAACTGGAAGCTCCGGCTCTATCGCTATCAAGTGCTCAGCAGCATTTAAGCCCTGATTGGTCGTCTCCTCGTACAGAGCAGATTAAAGGACATTAAAACTTTGGCCAGTATCCCAGTTTGTGCCAACCCTCTTTACCCAGTAGTCCACCTCTAGCAATTAGTGGGAGTTGTGAGCAGCAGCAGCATCTGGATATCTTGACACCAGAAGAACATTTTACATTCCTTGTGTAGTGTGCCTGACACTCTCTTCTCTCAGAACTGCAAGAACTATCTGATCTGCTGCTGTCATTTCAGTCTGGCTTTATTGCATATATTTTACATAAGTTTGTCTTGCCTTTAGTCAGTGCTGATCAAGACTTGCCGTGCACACATATCTGTGCGATCAAGATTAAAGACGCTTCTTTGCTCAAGTTTGGTGTCGAAAATCTAAAATATGATCTGTCCAGAGCACCCCTCCTCTCTTACAATTAGCCTCCCCACGACCCTTAAGGGTTAGTGGGTATTACTAATGGATGGATGGATGACTCAACCTTGGTTTAATGTGTGCTGAGCATCCGCCAGAAGTGCCACATGTAAAAGTGGGAGAAATGACATGTTGGGCAACATCAAATGGCACCATTGCACATCAACAGAACACGTCAAAGAGTCACTTGGTGATTCATAAATCACTTGGCACAAAGTAACAGCGGCACCTTGTGCCAGTAACAACCCAATCACTCAAACTTGGTAGCTGACTGGACCAGCTGAGCTTAGCCATGGGTGGAGAAGTCTGTGTGAGGTGGCATCTGTCACCACATTCACCGGACTCACAGGCAATCGTAACACTGCGTCTCTCAGTCAAACCTCAGTGACTCAGTGTTTTTATCACCCAGTAACGAACTCTCTCCATCACTCCGCTAAGTCTGTGCTTAACATCACTTTGGACGTAGGTAACCATCCTAACACCAACACTCAAACACCTGCAGGTCTGTCTGCCAAAGAAAAGACACTTGGTAAATATTAAATGGACTCGTACTTGTGCTTTTCTAGTCTTCCGACCACCTAAATGACTTCAACACTTCATGTCATTCACCCATTCACATCCATTCATTGTGACATCCATCCATTCATCCATGCACCTTGTATGATAGCAGGGGCTACCATACAAGGTGCAACCTGCCCATAAGGACTAACTAACATTCAAACCCAAACATACACCACAATGAGATGGACTAGTGGAGCAAGGGAATCGACAAATCGATCTTCTAATTGATGGACGACACACTCTACCACTGAGCCACAGTAGCCACAGTTAGCTCCACACGGCTCAACTCTGGAAGCTAAAACAACATTTCACATCTTGTTTTTTCTGTCAGTTTATGATCAAAGCCTAGCTGTGTCTCCTGCATATTCACGTCCATCTTTGAACTCACTGGTTGGCTTTCTGTGGTAATAATAGAATTGTACATTAGGAAATTATTCCTGGCTTGTCTGTCCACAGAGCAGCATGCCAAGACCTTGTCCAATTAAAGCAACACCCTCCATGTGGTGTGAGTTAATTAACATCATAGATGCTACGAAGGCAGCCAGGCACAGAGTTCTGCTGTGGGGTAAAAGGAAAGAGCAGGAGAATAGGTTTACTCCTTGAGAGTTGTAGAATGACTTTTGGCATCGCCATGAGCAAGTGAGCAGCAGCTATTTTATTTTTGGGGCTGTGTTTGTGATCTTTTATTAGATCTGCTGTCATACATTTACTTCTGAAAACTGCATTCAAGTCATTTTCTCAAGAGTTCATTAGAATAACCTTCAAGTGGAAACTTTTATTTTCCCATCAACAATGTTGTTGCATTATTTTGGGTGGCAGAAATGGCTGGGATGTGACTCATAGAGGTGGGGGTGGGCCAAAAGTATTTACAAGAATTACAGACTCGTAAAATAGTTCTGTAAATCTAATTGCTTTTTGAAAAGCAGAGCTGCAGTTTTATTGGTCTTTGTGTTTTCGGGCCTTGAGCTGATTCTCCAGCCAATATTAGGCCTATATAAAGATCAATGTGGATCATTAAGCACACACACATCGGGATCTGAGAAAGTTTCAGCCATGCAGCTAAACGCCATGTCCTTGTTGTTCAATAGGATACAGGATATTTTTTCCAAACAACTCATTCTTTTCTTCAATTTCTTAAAGTTTTCACTCTGTTTGATCCCTTTGTAGAGGTTATCTTTGAAATGTGTATGTAAATGTATATGATCCTAACACATTTGTTATTAATTTGCTTGGTTTTCTTGAAGAGGAATTCTGGAACAAACTCATATTAAATTGGTTAGAAAATCTTCTTTATGTATATCTTATACCTCACCGGTCTAACATTTTAGACTTTAGAGGACCTCTAGTTCACAGATTAGCGGGTGAAGTATGTTTCCGGTGTAGATTCATTGTCTTGTCCACACAACTGATCTGGTAAAACTAGAAACAAGCCTAAAAACAGAACCAGAACTGGTCCCAGCATCCGACACCGAGAGACCATCCAATGAGAAACATAAATTCTGTCACATGATAACATCTCCATGAGAACTGAGCAACTCCCACAACTGAGAGATAAACACAACATGTGGTAATGATAAGATTTGTTTTGTCAATAATGCTAAATTTCTGCATTTCTCTCTCCACAGAATGATTCTGCGATTGGACAAACTGAAGAGTAGCAACACCTTGTTTCCTTACGTGGTACAGAGGAGAAGACCCATCGATGCCCCCTCCCTGGACCACAGACACAAACACCAGTGGTGGGCTAGCCATACTGTAGTAGTAAGAAGAGACCACTGTCCCTTCCTAATGAGCACAAAACACCCATGGACCGACGACGGAAGTAGGCCGACATGGCATTTAGAAAAAACCCTCTGAACAATGGCTGTCAGGAGACACAAAGGACTGTACTGCTGCTGCCACAGCAGAGGAGTGACACATCCGACAGCTCACAGGTGTTCAGTGATCCCCTGAAAAAGGCTGCCAAGACCTGGAGTATCCCAAAAAGATCCAAGCTGAACTGGATAAACTGTACTCTACAGGCGAGGAGGCTTTCCTGTTTTTAAAAAACATCTTTCTAGATATAAAATGTTTATTACACTGCTGTGTCAGTTTGTGTTCAGTAGCAGTTAGACACAGTGGTGGGTTATCTATTTGGTGATTTATTTATGTGAACTAGTCAGAGAAATATATGAGTGGTTAACATTCGGAACATGTAACAGCTTAGGTTGATGCTGAGCATCTCACTTAGAGTAGAATGTTTTTGTTACTTACTGAAACCAGACAGAAATGTATCTGCAGCCATGTTGAGAAAACAATATCTTGTATGAAATGTTTTAGATCTCCTCTCTGCAAAACAAGGGATTTCTCTATATAATAACGTGTCTGACAAGGACACAACGCCATACAGATAAAACTGCTGTAGATCAAAAGGCTTTATATTAGGTCATCAAGATTTTTTCTTTCTGTTAAGTAATGCTGAGGAAAGGAATCTTGACTTTTAAGTCATCCAGCCAAAACATTAATGCTATGTTCACGAAACGAGCGACAAAGCTACAAAATGGCCAGGTGTAGCCAGTTACGTTGTCGGAGCGTTGCCGTGGAAGTGTGAATAAAGGTTTTCTTCTGTTTTTAGATGGAACAGAACATCAAGGTGTGGAGGGGTTAGTCTGTAGCCTCATGTCGCCGGCTTCCATTAAAAATGAATTGTAGCCTGTTGTTCTGTTGCTCCTAATGTAAACACATAATGAGGATCAGGGACGCATTGACAACAGCACAGAGCTTCATGCTAAGTTAAACATAACCGCAATCCTTGGCTACGCACCTACAAGCCCATTTGAGGCTATTACTTATGAAGTTAGTGTGAGACAGTTGCCTCGGTAACCTCATCCGTTTACTTTTTTTTGCCCTTCCTCATTACCGGAGCTTCCTGAAAAACAGCTCCATTAGCAATATGATGCAAATGATTATCCATTTGGTTCCTTTATAAGGAGCGCTCTCTCCTACATTGGTAGTGATTGTAAGTGATCAGCCATAATAGAAAATGATAAAAAACATAAAAAAAACACATTAAAACCCCTTTCACTGTCAGCAATAATGTAAAGTAGCTTAATCAGACGGATGACATGGTATGTAAAAGTCAGAGGCACCAGACAAATGAGCGTTGGGTAATCATTGAGGTGGAATAGCAGAGCTTTCAGTTTAGCTTACATTTAATAAGAAGGTGAAGTTACTAAAATGGACATACAGCATTTCTGGATAATGACCACATATTGAAAACGGCCTCCAGCAATTTCTGTATCAGCGTTGTTAGGAGAAAAAATTCACTTTTTAAAGAAAAACTTCTACATTAGAGCTGCAACTAATGATGACCTGCATCATTATCATCTGGTCTATAAAATGTCAGGATATAGTGAAAAGTACATGTTATAATTTCCGACAGCCACAAGCTAGGTATTCAAATTGCTTGTTTTTTTCAACCAACAGTACAAAACCCAGGATAATCGGTTATGCCATCATATATGATAACATATAACATATAATAAAATCTTCACGTGTGAAATAAATGTAAACTTGGAAATAAATTATTGATTTATGATGAAAATGAAATGAATGAAAATTACATAAACAAATGAATCAACCAAAAAGTTTTAGTTAGTCGGACTAATAGATAAATTGACTTAGCTCTACGAACATCGTGTTTTAAGATAAAGTAGTGACATCATGCCAAAAATCTGATTCAACTACTGAGATAAATTCTCTGCAACAGTCTGCAACAGACAAAGCAGCTGTTGGTGCCAGACTGTATATGATCGATAGGTACATCAGAAAAGAGGTGTCAGTCCCAATCTCGCATCTGCAACTGGTACTCTGGCAGCTGCCGAGCCTGTGTGCGTACAGAATCTCCGGTCCGTGCAAACGTAGCAAATGTCCTCGCTGAAAGCTAACAAGAAATACCGCTAATTGCTCAGACATGGCTTTTAGCCAGGCCATGAAACCTGGGGTCTTGTCATCATATCTGTCCTCTCTGTATCATGAAGTTTAAGTGGATCCTCTGAACAAAACTCTGGGCTGGGCTTCTTCCTCAGTTATCTGCAATAATATTTACATTTGCTAAGTTGTCAGAGCAGGTTAATTCCCATTTCAATGGCTAAAGTTTAATTGCATGTCCAGGCTTGTGCTTTCAGGGGCAGAGAAATAGGATGTGTCCAAGTGAAATAATTGGCCCAGGGATCTGCAGTTGTTCTAAATTACACTCTCCTGCTCTCTTTCCCTAGCTGCCTCCTTATTCCCAGAGTGTGAACTGGAGCAGCAAAAAGGGGAGGAGTTTTTAAACAGGTGCAGCAGCACAAAGGGGATTTAATTAGTCCTTAATGCTCTATAAGTGGGAAAAATCTGATGCGTTTAAGGTAATGTCATTTTTTCAGGGCTTTTGCTGTGTGTTTTGACCTGTAATAAAGCAAAAGAGGTCTGTTCTCATTAACAATAAAGTAAAGAAAAACTTAATTTTGCCTCTGACAAGCAGTAGCAGGGTCAAATTTGGATTATTTCCCCCATTTCTTAAAATGTTACAACTTGGTTTTGTGATGTTTTCTGTTTTGTTTGAAAACAGTCGTGACTCTGGCCTGATGTGTGATGTGGTACTGTAAATCGTATCAGCTCAACCCTCTATCCAAATAAATAAATAATAATGTAAAAAAAGAAGAAGAGAGCACACATCTGTTTCAGCACACATCTGTTTCAGTCTGTCAGGTTGTCATGGTAACAGTTGCCTTACAGTTGAATACCCCACCTGTACACAGAAGCTTTGTAGTGGTTGATACCTCACTTTTTGGGTGTGGTGGTGATGATAATGTGCACAAAGTTCTGTCTATGTAATTTACTACTAGATAGAATGACCAGTACCGTTTTCAGTTGGATTGTTATTGCACTTGTTGACTTTGTATCGTCACGACAGGGAGAAATAAAGTTTTATCTTTTCCAGTGTGTTTAAATCCCTCTGCGTCAGGTGCTCTTTGGAAAGAAAATACTGCTTTATTTCATTAAGCCTTCAAAGCTAAACCACTATGGAGGCCAGAAACAGATAAAGGTTAATACAAAGGTTATCAGAATCTAAAATATAACTGAATATATCATGAATCATAGAGTTCATTTTTAATTACAATGGAAAACTTTGGTTAGAAAAAGAAAGAACAATTTTATTTTGTCCTTTACCACAAATAATTTACTAAACTTTATTTTTTCAGCACTTTAATTCTGCTTTTTGGGGTATTGGCACACAATTTAAAAACACACTCTAAAAAGAGCATGTTGTTTAGCGCAGTGTAAAGCTAATAAGCCCCAGTCAATGGTAAATGGACTGCATGTATATAGGTTATCGCTTTTCTTCACAAGACCAAAGCGCTTCTCATTCACCCATTCACACACCAAACTTGGAGTTTAGTGTCTTGCTTAAAAACACTTCAACATGCAGAACGGAGGAGCCGGGGTTCGAACTGCCAACCTTGTGATTAATGGACGACCCGCTATCTACCTTCTGAGCCAGAGCCACCCCTAGTATTGATCATATGATAAGGATAAATGTAAGAGCAAACTGATTTATATCACGTTCACCCTAACCACTTCATTTTTATTTGAATGCTTATTACATTTTTGGACACGACAGAGGTTAGATTTATGTTGCATTGTTAATAATTTAAAACAGCATGTTTCAAATGTAACCGTTACCAGAGAAAAACACCTTGATAATGTGGACCGACAGATGTTTTTGGGAAACGTAATGCTTGTGTAATATTTTCGGGAAAAATGGTTGGCTGGAATCCTGAAGTGCAAATTTCCCAAATCTTATAAAGAGCTTTAGCTGCGAGTTTGTCAGATGTGTGACTGCCCGGCATACTTTGTCAAGGTTTGCTGAATTATTGAACTTTCAAAAAATAACATCCCTACTGCCAACAGGAAAACACAAAGTCGAATGTCAAAGCCATTATTAGCGCTGTAATTTGTATTAAGAACTCATATTGGTACTCGGTATCAGCGAGTTCCCAAATGTTAGTAGTTGTACTTGGTCTGAAAAAAAAAATGGTATCGCCGCATCCCTAGAGGAATTCAAATCATTTTTGAACACTCACACTTAGTTTTGTCTGATGTGAGGTAAAGAAAAACAATGACTCATAATATTTTTTTAACCAACTGATTGGAAGAAAACGTCTATTAGTATTGATGTTCTCAGCAGTGTTTTGACTTGACTGATTACCTTTTACTGTCTTTAATGAGTTTTCGGGGCTATAGAAGCCTCTGAATGAACTGTTTGCTTTTCTCTGACTAATCAATACACCAAGAGATGATTCATGCGGCCTCAAAGCCGTGACCCTTCCCAGGCTGACGGAGCCACATCCAAAACTTGCTGATGCCGGAACATCATTAAAGCAACGAGGTGATGGTGAGAAAGACAGGCCGTGTCAGACACCTGCTGCTGCTCGCTTTCATCGAAGGTGCACGGTAACCAAGAAGTTTGTTACCACGTTGTCAAGGTCCCTTCGCACTTTCCTAATAAGCTCAGACTTGTACACTCACCCAACCTTCACGCACCTCTGTCGATCATTCTGTCGAGGTTCTGCTTATCAAACTGCTTGCTCACTCTCTATTTACTCCATCTGTGTCCTCCTTCTTCCAGTAAGCCGGTAACCAACGCTCTTCCCATCTGCGCAATGCCCATATGAATACAATTGCTGCCATCCATCTCCATTTAAAAACCGTTGTCTGGGTTTCCACATCCTGCTGTTATTGAGGAGCCCAAGATACATCCTGCAAACATTTATCTATTAAAACTCCATTAGGCCTCGTCTCTCCGATGCCCTGTCTGCTCAGGCCGGATCTTCTGTGGCGGTGACACCACATTAAGATCCTTCCTATATTAATGCTACTGTACATGACGTCCATTTAAACAAGCCGTTGTGAGTGCTGAAGTAAAACTGCCTTGGTGGACCACACCTAGCTGATGCGAAGAGAGGATAGCGCAGACCAAAGTTTGGTTTTAGCTAATATGTTGTACAGTATTATATTAAAGCGATGTTATTGAAAATAAGAATAAGCTTCTTTCAACAGGCCATCAGGATTGTAAACTCTGACCTCTGACCTGCTATATCCTCGGCCTTTTCCACTTGTTCCACATTGTTTTCAGCTAATCACAGCGGACATTGCATACTTGCATTTGTGACATGTACATTTTTATTAATCAAATAACTTTATTTTGAAGCTTTAAAAATGTGTTCATTGATATTTGTTTTTGTTTTTCACACTAGGGTGTTGCAGCAGCACAAGGGCAGAAATAAAAACAGGTAAATACATAAAAGTAAAAAAATATTTTTAAAACTATGTATGTAAAAATAGAAACTATTAATGGCTTTGAAACTTTAAATTATAAGGCAAGTATTAATACATAAAGTAATCATGACAAATGTCCTCCATTGTTTCTTTCAAGCAAAATGATATAGAGAGCAATGTGAAAAACAAATCTGAATCTGTGTATAATCTTTTTTATCAGTAGTTTTTGGCATGTGGCCCATTTTAAGTCAAGCAATGTTTCCTTGCAAACTTTTGTCACAGGTTGCAAGTATCAATGAGATGTGAGCAGTTTAACCAAAGAAGGATTAGCCTTTCAGATTGATTGATTGATTGATTGATTGATTGATTGATTGATTGATTGATTGATTGATTGATTGATTGATTGATTGATTGATTGATTGATTGATTGATTGATTAATTAAAGCAGAATTTTAGAGGTCTGACGGTCCCCCCACTATTATACAATAAAAAGTAAGATTAGAGAAAAGTCAGAAAAAATAATCACAATTTGTGTAAGAAAAATGTCTCTGCTTTTCATGTGTTTTTCCCATATCTTGTTGATCATCTCTTGTGAACTCTACGGGGTTTACTTCATATTTCTTGGTATATTAGCTAACATGTTCACAGGCTGTAGTCATTGATGGTATTTTGTGCAAATTGGTTTTGTGGTTTTCATTAGAGCCAAGTCAGCTATCTCACACAGAAACAGATTTATTATGTAAATAGCTAATATTTGATCACACACCAAGCTCAACTGAGAGGTCGAGAGTGAATAATAAAGTTAATTCCCCCAAAACTGCAGGGAGTATACTACAATCCACATGATTTGTGCAGCAAGCTAGGACACGTCATCTGTGCAGCTGATATTTATTAAGCATATTAAACTCACAAAAATGCAATGCTGTATCCATGCATGCAGCTGAATGTAGGAGTAATGACACAGGGAAACATGGGCTTAGCATTTAACCCTCCTGTCGTGTTCGGGTCAAATCTGACCGATTTACAACTTTAATCAATCATAAATATTGTGTTTTACATCTGATTGCGGCTGCACGGTGGTGTAGTGGTTAGCACTGTCGCCTCACAGCAAGAGGGGCCCGGGTTCAATTCCCGGGCTGGACAACCTTCTGTGTGGAGTTTGCATGTTCTCCCTGTGTCAGCGTGGGTTCTCTCCGGGTTCTCCGGCTTCCTCCCACAGTCCAAAGACATGCAGCTTAGGTTAATTGATGACTCTGAAATTGCCTGTAGGTGTGAATGTGAGCGTGAGTGGTTGTCTGTCTCTATATGTCAGCCCTGTGATAGGCTGGCGACCTGTCCAGGGTGAACCCTGCCTTCGCCCATTGACAGCTGGGATCGGCTCCAGCACCCCCGCGACCCTTAACTGGATAAGCGGTTACGGAAGATGGATGGATGGACATCTGATTGCCTCAAGGCCTCATGATATCCTCCACACTAGGCATTTGAACATATACAATTGCTGATCACTACTTTCATTGAATTTTGAGTGGTTTAGTCAACTTTGTTACACCCATGGTGTTCCCGGTCAAAAGTGACCACCATAGGAAATTAATGGGAAACACTAGATTATGTCCATTCATCAGATGGAAAACAGCCCCATACACACCCACACATCCACAACTACACACCCACACATCCACAACTACACAACTACACACCCACACATCCACAACTACACAACTACACACCCACACATCCACACACTACACACCCACACATCCACAACTACACAACTACACACCCACACATCCACAACTACACACCCACACATCCACAACTACACACCCACACATCCACAACTACACAACTACACATCCACACATCCACAACTACACAACATCCACAACTACACCCACACATCCACAACTACACACCCACACACCCACAACTACACACCCACAACTACACACACCCACACAACCACAACTACACACCACAACTACACACCCACAACTACATACCCACACACCCACAACTACACACCCACAACTACACATCCACAACTACACACCCACACATCCACAACTACACATCCACAACTACACACATCCACAACTACACATCCACAACTACACACATCCACAACTACACACCAACACAACTACACATCCAAAACTACACACCCACACATCCACAACTACACACAACCACAACTACCCACACACCCACACACAACCACAACTACACATCCACAACTACACACCCACAACTACACATCCACAACTACACACATCCACAACTACACACCCACACACCCACACACACACACACACACACACACACACACACACACACACACACACACACACACACACACCTGTGTGAACACCTGTTCACAGCCCCATATATAAAGTTGTACACATTTCAAACTTCAAACTGTTATGGGAACCCATCTCTATCCTGCGCTTATGTGCCATCCCCCCCACGTGAACCACACCTTCCAGACTAAACAATGTTTCATATCTTCTCACTTTCCCCCTATATAAACCTTTATTTGTGCCTTGCTCTCATTTTACTCTGTGAACACAATGAGTAGGCGACTGATGAGGCGATTTTCTGTCAGAGAGGCTCTGGACCTAATTTAGCGATAAATTTTCACTAATGCTCAGATGAATATGAAATGTGTGGAGAAAATGTAACAAAAGCCATACTGAGCTCCCCATGAAGCCAATATTACAGGATTATAATTATGTGAATGATCTGTGTGAAGTCATGCTTACAGCCCTGAAGCCACAAAATTATTTTCTACAACAGATCTGGCTTGCCACGAGCTCTCAAAACAACAGCAACAAGCAAGCAACAGGGAAATATACACAAAACCACCTCAGCCCCTAGGACTCCTAACACCCCAACATGTGTATTTCCCCATTATGTAAATAGACAGAATGAAAGTGTCACAATGTAAGTGCCAACACCAACCAAAAAAAATATATTGTCACTGTCAATTTAAGAAGTTAATATACAGTTAATACTGATACCAACACTGTCAATCAATTGAATTACTGCAGCATACAAGTAAAAAAACAGTCAGCAAACCCAAAGATAACATTAGATCTGAGAGAAAAATTGAACAGCCAGTCTCATAACTGATTGATAATCCCAAGAAACACAAACACCAACTAAACAGAGCCAACACATCAATTTACAATGTTCATGTCAGCACAAGCAACCAGAAGCTTTAAAACAAAAACGACTTAACGTTAGCTTTGTGAAGTTCTCTTTATATATCCAAGAAGAAGTAGTAGTGTCAAAAATAAATTATAAATTGCAGCTTGACAAATAAACAACTGGTTAACCTTCCCACCTCCATTAGCTTTTCTATGGGAGCTTGAAGAAGGGTATCATAGGGATTCATTCATATGATATATATTTAATAAAAACATGCAATTATTACACAAGCCAATACATTTTTAAAAACTGCTTTTCATTATTCATTTCACAATGAATTCCTATCTGCTGCCATTCATTTCTGACTCTAACACAGCATGTGAGGGTTGAAATAAGGACACACCTTTAAAAACTGATTGGGTTATTTCAAAGGTTAAAGAAATAAAATTTGAGCAAATAGCTTTATCGTTATCATTATTACTATTTATTTTTGGGGGTGGATGTTGGGGCCATTTATTTGACTCTCTGTCCATCAGGGAATTTTCACATCCAGAGAGTATAGTGTGTTTAGTATCAGCTGCTAACGGCCAGCTCATGAATACTGAGGATGGGTCAAATGCAGAGGACAAGCTTCCCCCAGTAGGATCTGTAGTTGTAGCATAAAAAATAAGGGTAAGCAGAACTTAGTTTAAATTATTCTTCATTATATCCTCCTGGGTAACAGCACCAAAGAGGGAGTGTGGGTACTCAGTATAAGTCATTAAAATAACAAAAACAAGCTCACTCTTGAGAGAAAATAAAAGGCTGTAGGTTCTTTCTTTATTTTGCAGAATTCAAATTTCACCAATGTACTAATTTTTAATGGCAGACACTGGTGGAAAATTCATGTAAACTCAAAATGCTCAGACATTTTTCAGGATATCATTACATTCAAAATCTTCAGTTGAAACTAGGAACTTTGTTTACTTTCAAAGATTTACTTAATACGGCGACGTCTGATACAAATTTGTTTAAACGTTTCATATATTTCAGAAAATGTAAGAAAATACATAAAAACTGATCATAAATTACCACTTCTCTTGCATATGTTTTTGTAAATACACCTATAAAACCACACGAGATCTTATCATAGATTCATTGAAATGACTGAATGCTGATTTCACTATTATGGTATTCATACATTGCATCTTGCCACCTTCTTAGACTTGTGACCTGTCCACATGTCTTCGTCTATACTTTTTGTTTTTATTCATCTTGTGTCTCTCATCATTTTTATGTTGAGTAATGTACATTGTTAAAAAATGTGCTGTACAAAAAAATTTGACTGCTTTGAACACATCTCAAACAACTCTCTTAAGTCTTTTGGTTTAACCCTCCAGTGATACTGTCACCTCTGTGATAACTTATATACCCACTGATATAGCAGCCGAGTGATGAGAGCGATGCTGCTTTGTTAGCTCTGCTCTCCTTTTCTTCCACAGAGAGATGCATCTGTTCAGTGTGACAAGTTCGGCAGACATTACTCATGTTTCCTGTCAACATTTTGGATGGACTCCAGTGGGTTTGCAAAGGGACATCATTTGTTTTCTCCAAAACAGCAAGTCAGTTTGAGAAATCCTCCGGTGTTGGTCTCCCCAGACTATAAAATATACTCACAGCAGCCTCAAACATGATTTAATGATTTATATAACATTCTCAGCCCTTTCTTAACAGGCATTATAAGTTATTTATCTCTGTACAGTGACTGTCTTACAATGTTGAGGAGTCAGTGGCGTTGTGGAGTCCTAATGAAGGCAGAAGAAGGTGTCGTCGTTGGAGCAGAACAGGTTTAATCCCTCAAACGTTTATCCTGAAATTTGTCCTTGTTAGTTCTGATGGCTTAGAAACTGATGACAGGCTAAGCTGTGACCTTTTTCCTGACATGCATACAGTGGCTAAAAGACATTAATCTTCCTTGACTTTCACTGACATTGTGTGTCTTTAAGATCATCCCAAATGCATGTCAAAGCTACGAATGTTTGCACGTACTGCACACACATTGTTATTTATCACGCTTGTTTGAACATTTTCAAATCCAGGCCTCAAATTAAATTAGGGTAGGAAGCTTTAACGTATAATAATAACTCTGAAAGAAAACATTCAAAATACAGGGCAAGTTAGAATTGGTATTTACAATTTTTAAAAATAAATTTATCATGAGAGCAGATCATTGTTGATGCTAGCAAGTATGTCTAAAACAAGACTGTTACAATAGATAAAGAAACAGATAAATCATTTTGTACATTTCAAGAATAGTGTTCATTTCATGTCATTTAAGGCTCAGTACAAACAGCCCATTCACCTTCTTTGTGCACCAAGGTTTTAGCCACTTATTGCAACAATAACACACATTTTATTCCTTGAAAAATATATTAGCAAGCTTCATAGAGACTGTCCCTGAGCTCAAAACCCCTTCGACTGACCCTGAAATACACAACATTTGATAGATATGAAGATTTTCACTTAACATTCACATACAATACAATATGAAAATGTGAAAAGCAGATGAGGTGAAGGAAGTTACATAAAAGGCAGTATGCTGAAGGATTTAATGATAAATATTTATTTATTTAGAGATGACAAGCAAATATGTAGGATTTGATGGAATATGTAACACCCGACTATGAAATACAATTACATTTTGTACTTGTGAGGCTGTGAAATGCAAATAGCCGGCACTTTGTTGTTCTTTCATGGTTTGGTCGTGTTCTACAAAGGGTTTTGCTTTTCATAAGGTAATGTGCAATTTAATTTTCAACAAACAAATCTTGTTTACTTTCACTGGGGATGTGGAGTTCAAGGGCTGTAAATTGGAAAACACAAGATAAGTCATTTTGATTTCATAATACTTTAACTGCCCGCTGAAACTGCCAATTTACATGATGAACAAGAGCACAAACACACCTCCATGTCTCTTTGTATATCTTTCTGTCTCTCTCTATACAGTAGCTTTTTTTTCCATCCGACTGCCAAGCCAATTTTATGCAAACCTTTTGAAATGTCAGGGGAAATAAAATGTGAATTTAGAGTATTTTCCATCACACTGGTGGAATCGAATAAATTGGCTTCCTGAATGTCAAACACATCTGCATGAAAACTGGGGGAACTGAATAAGAAGTGTGAAAGTCGCTGTCGTTGTTACTGTTTAGTGTTCCTTTAACCTCAGAGACAAAAACAAAGAAATTCACTCTGCAATGTGCTAATACAAAAGCTTCATCAACAAACCCAAACCAGAGTGGCAGTGAAAATATATTTTATTTAACAAGTCACTAATGGTTAGCATAGATTTATTCTGAACAAAGAAATGACACATCATTCCAACACAAAGGATTTTTCCTGTTTTCATTTGCCAAAAATTATTTTGATGGTATCACATCTATTGTCTGTGTCTCATTCTCTAAGCCTCCCTCCATCGTTGCGTGACGCACCCTCTCTACATGTGTGTGACACTGAGTTGTGAACAATTCCATGGCAAAAAAATAATTATGACAGAAATGACAATAGCATTCACAGACTAGAATAAGAGGAGGTCACTGACTGTCAGCAGGAACACATGGAGGAAGCAGAGGAATCAATTCACACTGTTATTGAGAAATGGCAGTTAAAGACAATGGTTAAAGCAAAATGAAAAGGGCCATGTTCCAGCGCTGTCACACTGAGAAGGAAATATATTGAAGGAAAGAAAGCAAGAGATAGCCAAAAACGGAAATAACCCTGGTTAACACATACACCACAAATATTTTGACTGAATGTGAACCAAATTGAAAACATTTATAAAAAATAAATAAAAAACTAAATAGAATTACTACCTTGTGGTTGTAGGCCTCCATCAACATTAAAGTTAAAGTTTACATCTGTTTAACATGGTACCACTTCATCATTTTATCCTATCAGACATTTGTGTAATATTATCATAATTAGAACATTAATTAGTTGAGTTATCGTGTTTTGTGAGGTCACAGTGACCTTTGACCACCAAATTCTAGTCAGTAAATCCTTGAGTCCAAGCGGACATTTATGCCAAATTTGAAGAAATTCCCTCTAGGTGTTCCTGGGATATCGTGTTCTCAAGAATGGACCAGATATCAGGTCACAATAACCTTCACCTTTGACCACCAAAATATTTCAGCCTTGAGTCAAAGTGGAAATTTGTGTCAAATTCTGAGAAATTCCCTCCATACGTCCTCAAATATCCCATTCACGAGAATGGATTGTGTTGAAAAGAATTGATTTTGCTCCAGAGTTTTGATGCTGGTTAATGCTGGTCTGATCGGGCCATAATAGACACAGATTTACTTGATTATGTATGACTTGATATTAAGCTACATGTACTTATTTTTTTAATTAGCTTGAGAACATCAGCAAAATGTCTAAGAACAGTCAACTTCACCTCATCCGTAACAGTTTACAGACAGAAGAAGCCACAAGCTGGTCGAGTTCCTCACTTTTCTTCAGCTCTGTTTCTATTCCCGTTTGTTGAGTTCCTCTTCCTCTCTCATTTCCCTTTGTGCTTCTTGAACAGGGCGTACAGGACCTTCAAGGTGGCAGTGTCGTCCTGAGAGACAATATCTGCCACACAATCAGGAGACATTTAGTGCGTATTTATAATGCACCTCCAGCATCTAACAAAGCCACTAATGCAGTGAGGACATGATAATGCTTTCATCAACATTAGCAACATTAGCTAATAACTATTCTCCCAATCTATGCTAACAGGTCAGGTGGATATAAAAGAACAAACATTAGATGGACATTTAATCAATACGTCCTTGGTGAGACGAGATCTCAACAAAATTGCACTCTGTTGCGAGATGCACTAACTGAATAAATGTGACATTAGGATCGACTCCACCACCGGCTAACCTAATTAATGCACACAGCGCGCTCTCCTTTTTTTAGACCCTCGGTGCCGGGATTCCTCATTCCATCACTGTAATTATGCCAGTAATTAAAAAGACACTGAAAGTGAATTAAATTAGCCACTTGCTCCTGGCTTAGATTAATTGTACTGGTCCAAACATTAACAGTTATCATGTTGAGGATTTGCTTCACAATTACAGGCAGGCAGCGAATATTGTGGAGAACTTCTAGTGAATGTGATTCGAGCTCAGAGTCAAAACAGAGCGTCTTGTCAATAATGGATCTGCAGGGTGGTGAGGGAGATCTATTTGTATTGATTGATCCATACAATAAGATTAGTCAGTTGCTCTATTTTTTTTGAGTGGACACCCAAAACATAACATATGTGATTGTTAATATTAATCTCCTTCCAAAACCATGAGCCCTAAATTACATGTTATAACAGACTTCCATAACCAGTCTTCTACTCAGGATTTATATCAAAGCTGGCTGCAGGGATTTGCTCCCATGTATCCACAAGTCAGATCAATGTCAAAGTTCCTGCAAAAGGTGTTGGATTTGGTTGAGGTTCCGGTTCAGGGTTCTGTGCAGGGTAGTCAAATTTTCCTCAACAAATGGGATAAAACATTAATTTATGGACCCGGCTTTGTGCACCGGGCTGGCCTAAGATTTTGATATTTATTTTAAAAGCACCGCATGGGCTTCACGAGCTCGGTCGCTATCTACCTCCGCACCCCTCAGATACTTTGACCATTTACTTTTATTTGATTAGAATCATTTCAAATGAGTGTTTAAGAGTGTTTAATGTGAAATCAACAATTACATAGGTAGTCTTTCATGTCAAATAACTAAAAGTGAAGAGGTACTTTCTGCAACATCTCCGAAACAAATTCACCAAAACAATCAGTTTCCAATGAACCCACACTCACCTTTTTTAAACCAAGTAGAAAGCAATGTTGTGCTTTTCACTGATGTATGATCATATGGATGAATGCACACACTCTTAACAATCGTGATCTCACGGTGGGAAATCTGACAACTGGGAGTTGCAAGTTGAAACTGACAAACACAAAAATGAACGAGGACTTTTTACAGGCGACTGATACAATCGTAATATCTCTGGGATGTGTCTGATACCTGGGTGGTGCACAGTAGCAGTGCTCATGAATACAGATACCATATCTTCCTCCAGACACACAAACACACACAAACACACACACAGTAGATGTAGCCATGGCGTTGAAGTTAAATCCCTGTGTCTATCAACGGGCACCAGAGTGGCATCGTCCCCTTGAGATTGTCTCCCTCGCCGCGCCTCTCTAAATGAATGATGATGACCTCGGACTGAGACAATCATCCACGGTGATCGAGACACTAGTCACATATTCCGCAAGCAACTTCATCTTTACCTCCAAAACACTGTCGAACCCGCACTCCACAGAGCAGATTAAATCAAACTACCCAGGCAATCCCCCTCCTCTTTCACCTGATATACAAACAGATTTGGGCATTTCCCTGTCACTCTGATAAATGCTCTTGGTAGTTGATAACATCCAGATTAGTTTGACATTGCCGTCTAGGAGCTCCGGTGTTGTTCTGTTGCAATCATTATACTCGCAGGCACTTCTGTTTTTTTTGTTGTTGTTTGTTTTCATCCTCAGTGCCTGGCATTTTAATTTGATTGTATTCTGTTGCGTGTTGAGTGTGTATGCTGTGTGAGCAGTGTGTGTTATTTCCTCACCTTGTGGATCAACATTGGAAACTTGAAGGCCTGTGTCATTAAGGAGATCAAAGGCCAAGGTCACGTTGTGAAGCTAGAGGTCAAAGAGATTTAAAAAAAAAAATGTCAAACACAAAAACCAGACATTGCATTTCTCAACAATAGTAATATTAGTAAAATATATTAGATTCTGTTTAATTTATCCACTGATATATAGGAGTATAGTTTTGGTAAAACGTTTAGTAATATTTGAGTGGTGATATCTTATAGTTCCAGTATTGTACAGTAGGTACTATAAAGTAACACATGTCTTAAGCGTTGGAAGAAGTTTTCATGTATTTTACTTATGTAAAAGTATCAATACCATTGCATAGAAATACTCAGTTACTGTTAAAGTCCAGCATTAAATTAGGTCAAATTGCTAATTTCAGATTTATGTAAATTATATTATTGGATAACAATCAATGAACATGTCACCTAAATTAAATTTAACATATATGTTGAGTTTTAATGATCTATGAAAGTCAAATTTAATATATTGGCTATAAAATGGTAAAAAAAAACAAAAGGGTATTGTGAATTGTGGAATTATAGGTCATCATACATTCTAAAATTATGTGAGACATATTCTACCATAAGGTATTATGGATCAGGCTTATATGTAACGTGTTTATAACCAGAAGTGTCAATTTGTGTTATAAAGTTATTCCTAAATTGCTCATATCTGTGATAAAAGAGCCCTTTTTAAAAGAGAAGTCCCATAGCTTCAAGTGAAGTGAGATCAAAGATATAATTTGTGTCACAGATGTAATAATGCATCTACTTTAATTATGGGAATAGTAAAATATTCATTTCATCATTTCTAATATTGTAATAGGTATAATGTGGGTTCAGGTTTCAGTACTGAAGCTCATTATCCACCATGCTCTTGTGGGAAATTAGAAAAGCTAAAATTTGAAATTAAAATAAAAAAATTCATGACGATATTACAGAAGTACTTTTAATGCAGCCTGTGCATATCTACACTTTCAAAAAAATATCACTCAAAAATGAAATGAATACTAATTGAAATAGGTCATTTCTCTTCTGACCGGTTGATTTAATAAATAAATAAATATGTTGCAAATTAAACTCACATGACCTGTGAGCGACTACAGGCAAAATAATGATGATGATTTACTTATAATGGTAAGTATTGTGTGTGTGTGTGTGTGTGTGTGTGTGTGTGTGTGTGTGTGTGTGTGTGTGTGTGTGTGTGTGTGTGTGTGTGTGTGTGTGTGTGTGTGTGTGTGTGTGTGTGTGTGTGTGTGTGTGTTCGTGTGTCTGTCTAGTATCTCCCCGCTGACGATGCACTTCCTTTACTAATGTGTCAGGAGTCCATACTGTACCATCTCAGAGTGACTGACGGGAGTCAGGTTGAAGTCATACAGCGGGACGAAGAAGCCTTCCAGCTGTCCGATCAGCAGCAGCAGAATCACTCCGTCAGCGAACTAGACAGGAAACACACTGGCGGTTGGAGCCCGTCCAAGGCAGGTGATATAATCTCAGAGAAGGGAGTCTATTCTTATTTACAGGAAAGCTCGTAAGTTCTCCAAAGGTGTTCAACTGTTTGTTCTTTTACCTGTTTGTCCATATCTGCCACCTGCAGACCCATGGACGACATATTCTGGTTCACAAAGTGTAAGATGGCCTGAAAATGGACACATTTTTGGGAGTTTGAACAGGATGGTCTTATTTTGCTGACATATTAGGTATGTGTCAACATATTTGAAATGTATCAATACTCACTATTTCCTTTAATTTTATAGACCAAATTATGAATCAAATATTCAAATAATAATAAAAGTATGCATAACAGTCACTATGACCAGCCCAGATTGAAATAAGTTGATCTATCAATTGTTGATTGACAAATCAAATGACAAATAATTGGCAACTATTTAAATTAGCAATTAATCATTGAAGTCACTAATCATTTCTTTGGGGTTTTTTGCAGAAAGCAATATGATGGCATCCCATTGGGCTTTAGAAACATTTTTCACAATTTCATGAAATGTTATAGCCCAAATGATTAATTAATTCATCAAAACAATAACTAGCAGATTAATTGATAAGAAAAATAGTTGCCTCAAGCCCTATTTGAAATTGCTAATTGGTTTGATCCATTCCTTTCCCATTTGATCATTTCTGGCATCATACATCATGTTTATTTTCAGGTTTATTATTATAGTTATTTACATCCTGTCACACAATAACATTTGCTCCCTCACTGCTGGTAGAGAAGCGACAGTTAACTTATCCTCTCCTTGTTATACCTTCTTCACCGTGTTGACCTTGTGAGCCTCAAGCTTCAGCAGTTGCTCGATGGGATCTTCCCCTGGGTGACCAGACAGACAGAATACGGTGTTAAATTCATCGAGGGCTGTAACGATGCTTCAGTGACATTCAAAATGTCAACTCGGCTCAAACTACGACAGCTTTTACTCACTTTCAGTCTTGCTTAGGGAGTCTGAGCCTTTGTCCCTGTTGAAAAAGACAAAAGAAAATACATGAGGTGTTTTCTCACATCCACAGAATAGCACTGGACAGAAAACCCCTCACCACTTTTCTGTCAGGACCTCCATCTGTACATCTGATTTGATTCCACTTTTGCTCACCTGCATGAAAATGAACGGAAATTAAGCAGAAATTACACAAGGTGTGTGTTAAAAGAAATGGAGAAGAAAAAAAAACGTAAGAGGAAACTCACTTCCATAATCACAACTTCCACCGTCACATTCGGTGGCAAATCCAGTTCAGGCTGGAACGCTCTCACCATGGCAACCAGCAGATGAATAGTGGCCAGAAGGTCTTTGTTGTGGATGACTGACAGGCAAACAGAGAACAAAACACACAACAAAAAGAACACAAACTGAAATTTGCAACTACTGAAAATTTTACATCATAATCATGAAATAAAACCCTGTTTTTGATACAATTTATGGTCTGCATTCTTTTTCATCAATAGCCATTTTACAGTATGTATGTAAGCAACAGCACCTTTTCATTGTTATTTGTGTTGTCTGAAGAAATCAAAACTCTAGCAACATTTACACACACATTGTGCGACCAACATTACATTGTTCTTTAAACTACAATTGTGTTGGAGTTGTGACACCTTCAGACTTTTTTTCCCCCCAATCCATGTTCTTTAGAAGCAGGTGAAGTAGTGCCAGAAATGTCCACTATGCTTAGTGGCAGAGTCCGCCAATCCCGTGCTGGATTCAATTGCCTATGCAATTCCTACCCATACAGGATTTACAGTTAATGATGCAGCATGTAATTCACCTATTTTTTGTTAGCCTCATTGTTCACTGTCTTCTTAAAGCCCTATGAAACATTTCCTACGACTGCTGCTTCACATTTAAAGTATACAACTGGTCAAACATGGGGTGGCTTTCATTGTGAAGCAGTTTCAGGAAATGCATTCCATTTTACAGAAGTAAGTGCTCATGACAATATCTTGAAACCTAATAAGACAAAGGTCACTCAGTTTACGTCCTTTCAGTCATATGATTCATGAAGGTAAAGTTCAGATGATGCAATTCACAGTTAGGTGTTCAGTTGTGAAAATAAATAAAATGTTCTCACTCATTGCCAGGGAAAAAAAAACAAAAAAAAACACTGACAGTTGATCAAAACAGAACCCCATCATGTTTATCTCCACCAAAATCCCTCACAGTTGGTGTAAGCAAACATGGCACCCTTGAGCTATCACCAAATCCCGATGTAATTGGAAGTCGTTGCCAGAACAGAACATTTGTTCTCTTGTTGATTCAAACCCAGTCAGCTGCATGACTCACGTTTGACGTTCCACTTGATCCGACTGCTGTCCTGCAGGCCCAGTCTCTTGTCCAACTCCTCCAGGACCATTCCCAGCTTTCGGATCTGAGCAATGCTGGTCAGTGCCATCTCATCCACGGACACGTTCACACCAGCAAACCTGGCTATGGAAATCAGGAATTTATGATTAATATTATTTTGACTTTATGACTTTATGGCTTTATGAGGATTATAATTGTGATTATGGTTATGGTTATGGTTATGATTGGTATTAGTATTATTATTATTATTAGTAGTAGTAGTAGTATTAGTATCAGCAAAGTAATAATTATAAAAAATATAGAATAATCACCATTTATAATTTCATTTGATTTAATATAAATTTATTTTATTTTATTTTATTTTATTTTATTTTATTTTATTTTATTTTATTTTATTTTATGATAACGTTTTATAGGCAAGGACTTTGTTTTGGATATTATAATGACAAGCTTTTAGGTGAACTACAAGGGTAATGATTTTTTCATCTTCAAATTTAGATAATGATTAATTGGAAGTACAGCAATGATAAATGAGAACAATAGCCTTTCATACAAATGTGCATTAACTCACACAGCAGGTGATGAAGCACCAGTCCATCGTACAGATCCTCCTCCAGACTCTGAACCACTATGTGCTCCGGTTTCAAAGTACTATTGATCCAATAAACCAGTGCCTACCAAAACACAATTTATCACACAGTCAGATACAAACAACTGACGCTTTCATCTTCTTGCATACATTTTTCTGTTTCCAATGTGCCAAATGAAAAACAGCATGACACCTTGTTTTGTTTTTTAAATTCTCTTAATCAATTTTCAGAGATAATATGTTCCTGAAGTAGATGGAAATGATGACAAATCCAAAATACTCCCCCCAAATAACTGCATTTTATTTGTGTGCCCTCCCGACTCTCTATATGAGACATGCCAGGCTTATTGAGTTATTCACTCTTTCACTGCCGCTTGCATGAAGCACTTGTGTTGCCATCTTTTCCAATCAAAACCTTGTCCAAGTCCAGCAGACTCTGACGACGACTCCTGGACGTGACTCTCTGAGCTGTCTCCCATCACCTCTCATAATTATGTTCATTAAAATTTCACCAATCCTTCCACCTATCTCCCCGCGTCAGATATTATTCATGCTCTTTGCTGCACACATATACATGCAGGCTCTGTAATGTATTTCCTGTGTTGCATTCATCTCCAGCCCACTCAGGATACACTCCCTGTGTAGACCAGGATGAGCTTTGCTGCTGCAGTAAATGTTTAATAGAAGACATAGATTCAGACAAAGCTCTATATGTAGATAACAGGATTTCATCTCTTACCTCCTTTAGCTTTTCTAGTTTGGGGTCTTTTAAAGACGTTGGCTGAATGAGCTTCTGCTTCTCTCCTGTGTGAATATACAAACAAACTGCATTGTTCAGATTGTGTTGTTTCATATTTTACAACCCTTTACATGCTATAATTCTGTGATTGACAGCACTATTATCATTTCTAGAACTTTAAGTATTGTATTCAATAAAAAGCAATAACACTGTGTTTGCTACTTAACAATATACACACATATGCTTTTTTTCAAAAGCCTCCCTGACATGCATTTCATAATGTATTTTTCCAACTGTTCCCCGCAGCCAATGGTTTCCATTAATTTCCATATGGTATGGAAATCAATTAGACTGCAACTTGCATAAGCTTTGTAATAAGTCACATCAAACACTTAATATGCATTATTTTCTATACATCTTACATTATTGAGGCGTGATAAAGCAGTTTAAAGCTTCTCTATTCAATGTCTTTTTTTGGTTTTAGTGTTTTCAGCTCATTGTTTTGGTTTTATGGCCCACAACTTTTCTGTTTTTATTCACTCTCAATGCTCTCAACAGAGTTGTTCCCAGATGCACTCAGCCATTTCCACAAAGAAAAGCTCTGATTAACCAACCAAACAGTAGACAGGCCACGTAAGCGACTGTCTGGTGAATATAGTGAAACACTTAGCAGCTAAGAGACAGATATTGCTCTCAGGAAGTGGTGGAGACCAAACCATAGCTCAAAAAAGGGTCTCTATATGAATGATTATGTTGCTCTCCTTGTCTGCTGGATGGGTCAAAAGGCAACAGTTTGCTTACAAGTTCACCAGAACAACTTAAACAATACAGACTGACTTGACATGTCTGCACATTAACTCGTGCAGTTATGGTTACACAGAAAACTGTGTTAAAAAAAAAGGTGCAAAAATTGACAAATGTGATGTGGTGTGCTATGGTCCTTATAAACAATAGCTGATCTGAAACTTCAGCAGTCTAAATTAAACAAAGAAAGTGGGCAATTCCAAAATGACAGTCTTTTGAATATAAAATTCTGTCATTTCTTCCAATATGGACAAGACGAATTATTACAGCCACCAATAACCGTTTCAATGTACATATACTTAGGTGTGAGTTTTCTTTCAAGACATATTAAACGTATTACACGAATCATGATTGACTGACAAGATATTCAGCGGTTTACTGAATGCACTCATACCCTGAAAAGACTCGATGTCCACAGTGTCTTCTTCTTTGTGATACTCAAAAACAGCCGCCTCCATCGCTCCTCCTCAAGATGAGATATTCAACACCTGTCTGCAGAACCTGCAGAGAAGAAAAGCTTGAATACAAACCACAAAAGAATGAAGAAACACTTTCTCCATCATCATGTTTGTCGGAAAGTTTCTCTCTCTCTCAGCAGGGGCTCAGTGAGTCCTTGACCATAATTTGCTCAACTTCCAACTGCTGCACGGAGTTACTTGCTGACCAGAGTGGAAGATGCTGATTGCACTGCCAGGCAGCTTACTGTTGCATGAAAATCCAAATTTCTGCTTCTTGGGTACAAAGAAAAAAACAATTTGTGCTCAGTGGTTTTCGAGAGTTGGGTTTTGAAAGGGTTTGTTTTATGACTGAGGATGTTAAGAAGTTTCTAAAAACATGTTTAGTTTCCTCACTTCCGTTTCTCTTTTGCAGCGGCACGTTAAACAGATCAAGTGCTGCAGCCCCCCCCCCTAACAGATTTGCAGGGCTGCACCTTTCCCTCTGAACATTATTTTGAATCACAGGGTCTTGAGACAAAGCACAGCAAACACATAGAGCAACACTTTCAAAACAGACGTGACCTGGAGCGTGTCAAACTGTTGTTTCCTGGATGTGAAGAAGAGAAAAGCATGTGTGTTTTAATGTGTGTGTGGTTTCCTTTTTCCTGAGTCTGACAGTAACTTTCAAACAAGGTCACAAACAAAACGCCTTTTTGAATGAGCTTACCTTCGACACTTTCGAGGGTGACTCGAACAGAATCGGATGACTTCAGCTGAATTGAGTTCCTTAACTGATGTTTCCAACAACTGTCAAAACAGCAATATAAAAAAGGGAGGGCTGCTTTAAAGGAAAATGACATGTCACAGGAAAGGGAAGATAAACACATATGAGAGGATGTGGCAGAGAAGTAGGTAGCACTTCCTCTTTCTTGATACTGCCTTTGCACAACGTTTTTCAAATAAGGGCGGTATATTCTTTGTCACGGACTGCATTTGAGACTTTAATAATAAGTATGTGTCGAGAGAAAAAGAAAATAGGGAAGGCTCTTTGGCGCAAATGAATTGTTTGGAAAACCACGCTTCAGGAGAGCCGAGAGAAACGTGACGCTCAGAGGCCTGAACCACTCACACATCTCCATCTGTGACCGGATCAATTCGCTGTTGTCTGGTCTCCAGCCTTCTCCATTCTCCAACAAACAACAACAAAAAGAAAGAAAGAAAGAGATAGAGACAACACAACAAAAAGCTCTGCATGCGCACCAGTCTAGTTGAAGAATAGGAAAAAAAAGACCACCCATCAGCCAGACGAAGGGGCAATTTGGGGGATGTGGAAGGTTACCATAGCAACAAAGGAATGAGACAAGAAAATAACGGTCTAAAATAAACCCATAATTCCTTTAGCGAAACCCAAATTGCAGGAATTGGCTGTTCCAAAGCCAATCTCGCTCAAAAGCCGAAGCAAATCTCACCTATCACACAAATAAGAGACATAATGAAATTCTCATTCAGTTTGATTTTAGGCGTTTATTTCTTGATAAGCAAGATAAAAATAAAAAACACACACAGGGGTGAGACATCCAGCGCAAGCAAGATTTAGATTGACTCATCCACTCTCTTAATAATTCAGGCCAAGTCGTGTACTGTATCTTAGCAGGTCTCCAGGTTGCACGGCGGGTCAATGCTCAGCTTCAGCAGGGCAGTGTGAGGTCCAGACCTCCCCGGAGACTCGTCTGTAAGGCCGGTGAATACGAAGATAGTCTTACTGGGGCTCTCCAGGGACGGAGAGAGAGCCCGATGCACATAAGGCAACAGCATTGGCTTTAAAATATGGCTTGAGATGTGGTGTGCATAGTTCAGAGTAGACAAGGACCATTCACAGTTCCTGCAGCTGTCAAGTACGCAGTAAGAATATACAAAGCCTTTTCAGATAATATAGAATACATGGCATTTTCAAGTTTCTTAAAGGAATAGTTTAGGGAAAAATGCTCATTTGCTGGCTTGTCAAGAGTTAGCTTAGCATTAAGATGGAAGCAGGGTAAAAAAAAAAGGCAAAATGAATGTATTAATTATAAATATATTGAACTGGTCATGAGTTAAGATCAGTTTTAGTTTTTTAACAACTGTTTCTCCAAAGCAGAGCTAAAACGAAACTGACTGCCAAGTAGTTAGCTAAAAACAAAGAGCTATATCATCTCAAAGCTAGAAGTAAATTAATAAATGAAGACCATCTTAAAGATAGCTGGCGAGAAAGTTACAGCTAGCCTTAGCTTAAACTAAAACCTTTTTCCTTCCATAATAAAATGAGCTCATTCCAGTCATGATGGAGCAAGCTGAACTCTTGCTAACGGTATCAGTTTAGCAGAGTAGCAGTAACGTCCATCTAAGCTTTTGACTCTAGTGGACTTCATGCAATTAGATGTTGTTTAATGAGCTACATTAAATACATCCATTCCATCCATCCATTTTCCGTAACCTGCTTATCCAGTTAAGGGTCGCAGGGGTGCTGGAGCCTATCTCAGCTGAGACATTAAATACATTTGCATATTTAAATGTATATAGACTGTTTCAGTCAAACATATGCATTCTAAATGGGTCCCAGTTTATTTCCTTTTGCAGTGCTACAAACCACATTCCTTATTCCAGTGTATGTGAATGGCATCAGATGACTGAATGGAAACAAACATGGACCCAGGCTGTTGCCTAGCAATGCATTTCCGTGGAAATGATCTATAGGTTTTAATGGATCTAATGTCCTTATAAAATAAAGGTACCACAACCTTTCTACCTGGTTTGTTGTGTTGTCTTTGATCAGGACCAGACAATTAGTTTTCCCGTTTCCTGTCTTTCTGCTAAGCTAAACCAATAATAGATTAATATTTAGCATACAAACATGAGCTTGGCATCAATCTTCTCATCAAACTATTGGCAAGAAAGCTAATATGTGTCTTTCCCATAACTATTCTTTTAATATTTATACAATATATTTTTTTTTTGATACAATATAATATATAACATCATTTTCAACTTCCTTAAATATTCTGGAGTTAACACAGAAATGTTTTCCAGATTTGACATCCTGCCCTCATTCATTATTCCTGTGACAGCTGAGTATTCAAATGCAGGCTAAAGGTCGCAGGATTTCCTGGGTTGAATTTAACATTCAAGGAAGGAATAAATAAATACTGACATTTGGAGAAGATTAAATACTAACATTCAGGGCCTTTTCCAGCTACTCCCTATGGGTCTTTATAAGTCCCACATAATGATGACTTTCAGTCCCAGTTGGTCTCCTCCAGTGTCCAGACTGTAACGCATAATATCAGCGCAGGCACAGGGTAGCATACAAAAGTAATATCATGGGGGTGAAACTGGAAAAGTTCACTCAGAGTTTTTGTAGTTGGTGAACAGGTTGTAGAGGACTCTGAGGGTGGATTTTAGGTTCAGGTTGACAACATCTGGAAAACAAAAATGGATACAGCAGAGATCTTTAGTTAGTTTCAGGATGGAAAATAAGATATTTTACATGCACCTAAACTAATCTTATATGATTAAAAATTGATCCTTGGAACACTGAAGCACAAAATAAATGAGCTGTTCTACCATTAAATCTTGTTAACAACGCAAAAAAGCTTCTTCTGTGAAATGTTGGACTACTTTCCTTGAAAGGTTATTTGTAAGCTTAAAATAGCTCATCATAGATCACATGATGTATTACTTCTTAACAGGAGAGGACAGAGAGCAGTCCTCTTCATCAGTAACACGATGTACTACATCAGTGCTTATTTGCTTATTATAATTTATCATCACAACTAGGTCTTTGTTAAGGGATTCTAGGCAGACATCATTTTGTTACAGCAGTGCCATATTGCATTACCATTTAATCTAAGAGGCTCCTTATCGTCTGCATATCCCTGTTAGCTTGGTTGACACTGTTGATATGATACATTTTGTTTATAATGAACCTGCAGATGTGCACAAACCTCAGCAAACTGAATGCTAATCATAACACATAACTACAGCACAGTTGGAAGATAATATCAGTTTGAAAATAATAGTTTTATTGATCTATTACTGCAAAAAAATAGTAGAAAATAATTTCCATTTTGGCTTAGTCAGAAAAATGTTTGAAGAGAAAAGCATTAGCATTAAAACAGTGCTGAGGTAAACAATATTCACACATTATGAAAGTTAGCTCATACTGGTGCTAAATTCAAATATCTATAGTCACATTCACAATTGAGCAGTATGATATATATTCAAGGACTGTGCATAGTGCATTTATAATACAACAGAGATATGCAGAGATAAAAATCAGGGAATTAACATTTAAAGATCAATTAATGCCAAAGAAAATGTAAAAAAGTGCTATAGCAACAGTATGAATAGTGCATTACTAAGCAGAATATAAGTAAGTGGTTAAAAACTGGAATGTGGGACATGAAATATGGAGAAATATGGGACAAGAATGTGGAGCAAAACGTGAATATTTAAAGTAGCCCTTAGTATTATATAAGTACATACAAGAGAAGTATACTGAATAGTTAAATAAGTGTTGCTGACATGATTGTACTGACTGTTAACAGTTTAATTTAAAGTCACACAGCAAAACATTGAACACATTATTCTTTCAATATCATATTATGTGGATTAAAATGAGCAACAGTACCTGCTATTAATTTAAATGTTTTCAGTTGAGTCAAATGCTGATTACAGTTAAAGTATGCGATCATTCAAGTGTATTAGATAACTGAAAGCTTTTCCTGTAATAGCATTTCTAACTCTACAGGGGGTTTGTATAGCATAATTGTGTCTGTGAAAAACAGGGGAAATACTTAATTATAATCTAATAGTCAACATAATAACTACGTGAGGCCAATAAATCATATTTTGATTCTTTAAGTTTAGGCTCTCTTTAAAAAGAACAGGATGGTTTATTCAAACGTGTAGCTCAGGGCAGAATGAACTCAGCACCGTCAATCCAGTATTAGAGTTTAAGGGTAAGACAAAGTCTCCATCTACTGGACAACCTTTAATATGACTGCTTCTGTAAGACATCAACCATTAAACACCCTCTTTAAATAGCCCCATTCAGTGGAAGAGACTCATAGTCTCAGTCAGCCTCCATTAAAATATAATTTATCTGATCTTGTAACAATGTATATAAAATACCTTCTGGTCTGGCTTTGGGTTTCTTCAGGCCTCCATCCTGCATCAGCTCAAAGGCGAACGCCACATTGTGGACCTGAGGACGGGGGGGACACAGCGGTGAAGCTCAATGTAACGATGAGTTGCTAAAAATCTTCCCATTTGACCGACAAATGTCACTTTTTGAGGGTGTGATCACCTTCTGTTCGAAGTTCTCAGGAGTGAGGAAGAAGTTGTACAGAGGGACAAAGTAGTCCTCTAGCAGCCCCATCAGCAATATCAGGTACACGCCATCAGCGAACTGGACACATACATAAATAAATACATATGCAGGCATAAACATATACAGACTGCATAACAATTTATAGCACATACAATATTAAAACTGCATAAGCAAATCAGATTGGATTATACTGTATGTATTTGAAAAATAAAATTGTGCATGCGAATAGAGGGATGATGGGAGAATGGAAATATTTAATATAATACAAACTAATGATATTTTTAATAATTCCTTGGACTGTGAGTCTGTAGATAAACTATTAAATCTCTTACCTGAGATTCCAACTCATTAACTTCCAGGTTCAGCTTGTTCAGGTGTTTGTTCACGAAGGTGATGAGAGACTGGTAACAGGATCAATGAACTATTAATCTTTTTTGCAGTATAATCATATTATTATCATTATTATTATGCAATCTATTATATATATCATTGTTAAATTATCATGCAAAGACAAGGTCTTAAATACCGTTTTCACCACGTTGAGCTTGTCCGGTGCGTGATCCAACAGTGTGTCAAATGCATCCCTCTCTGTTGTAAGAAAGAAAAAAATGAAAAGGTAATGAACAATTAAAGTAACAGTTTGACAGTATGGTAAATTCTTAGATAAGAAAAGTAAGGTAAAGATAGATTTCCATAAAACATTAAAGTGAAATGTGTCTTGGACTCACCAAACCGTCCCATCATCATTCTGGAAAACAAATGAGAGACAAATATTCAGTAATACTTTATACTACAATAAACATTATTAATACTTTAAATTAGAGCATTTATTTAAAAAGGAGGATGATTGTGGAGACAATCATCAAGCTCTTACTCTGTGGTGCTCGTCAGCTCCTTGGTCACAAGAGCAGTCTGCAGGATTCCCTCTCGTTTCTGCTCAAACAAAATCAAAATGCTTCATTCAAAACAAATACTGATAGAGGAGTGAAACATTTATCAATAAAATGACACTATACTATCTATCACTATTATGTGTTAGCCTCATTGTATCATTGTTTTGGATGGGTTTTTGTTATTTTAATGGTTTCATGGGTTGTTAAAGTTTACATTTAGGCAGTTTCTAAGATGACCTTATTGTATTAGAAATGTCATTTGTGATTTTATCAACACATTTATGTTAAATTCCAATTTTGAGGCATATTTTGCATTATCTGTTGTATGTTATCACATTGTTGCACATATATGCTGCCAATCTTGAAGGAAAGATTTTTAATCTCAGTAAGGGTTAAATAAAGTTAAAATGAATTAGTAAAAATAACTTTACACCTCCATATCCAGCCCTGCGTCATTGCACATAATGATAATGAATGCCAACCCTGTGTGAGGTTGATGAGCCACTTTACCTTGACGACCACCACCTTCACAGAGACGTGCTCCGGCAGCCTGATGGGCGCCTGGAAGTGCATCGCGAGAGACACCAGCAGATAGACAATAGACACCAGGTTCTTTGAATGGATAGCTGAGAAAGTAAAGCATAAGAGAGGACAGTCAGCTCTTTGCACACTGCAAGCTAACATAATGATGCAAGACATTTTCTCAAGATCAAAGGTTTTTGAGAGAGTTTAAAGGGTGCATAAACTTAGAAAGATGCAATTGAGTTGCATTATGGGAAAAGAAGGAGCAATTTTAAAGCGTGACCCGTAACAGCAACTAAAAGTCGAGATTTCTCAAGAAATCTCTTTTGCTAAAATTTTAACCATTCCTTTTTAATTCTGTCTCCTGCGTGATCCCTAAGGTTTTAAGAAGAACACAACTTAATTGCTGGGGTAGCAGTTTAAGCAGCAAATCCCTGAAGTCAATGTTAAACTCACAGTCCACACTCCACTCAATAGTCCAGCCGTGAGGCCGCAGCAGTTCGTTGACGGCCTCCAAAACAGTCTGAAGCTTCTGCTTTTGTCCGATCTCTGACTGGGTCACCTCTGCCACGTTCAGCTTCCGACCTGACAGCTTTTCTGTCAACAACAGGGGAGATTGGATATCAGCTCAAACACACAGGGAAAGACTTTCCATACACATATGAAAATCATGATTAATTGTTTCCATCAAGCTGTAGTATTGTGTGAACAGTTATACTCTAGCAAGCATGCAATGTTTGAATAAAATGAGAGGAACTCGTATTCAGATTAAAAATGGGAAGACATCCTGTGAAAAGAGGCCTTCATTTACATAAAAGACAAAAGTTACAGAAGTGATTCACACAGAAAAAAACACAATAATTCATGCCTGCATTAGTTTGGATTTTGTTTGTTTGAAAACAAGGACATGATGATCTTGAAAATGTACAAATGTGGCGGCTGCAGACTACAAAGATTCTCTGCTCTAAGCAATAGTAAGACAGAGGATTTAGGAAGCTTATCTCAAGCGTGTGTGTTGAAATATATATATATAAATATATATATAAAAAAATATATATATATATATATATATATAGATATAAAGAAACAAGCAACACTGACAGAGAAAGGAAATCTAAATTGGGCACTGATGCAATAAAAGACTGAGAGAACAGAAGGTGTAACTGTGAACAAACAGTGTGAAAACTAAAAAGGGCTTCAACAGAAATTAAGAAAATCACACTTCACTGAACAAAATGCTTCCTGCTGTGTTTTAGTTGTTGTTCTAGTACTTCTGCAACATGTGCAACCAAATGTCACTCCTGTGTTGTACTACCTGGCTTTTGAAATTGAACATGCTATTTCTTGATGTTTTACTTTTGCACGTGTTTGACAGCGGATAAGACATTTTGCCAGGCTGCAATAATAAGCTGGTGTTTGTGTGGAGATAAAAAAAAATTAAATGAGAGCTCAGTTTTAGAATTTAAGAATCAACATACAAGAAATACATGTTCTATTTAGAAATGCCATAGAAAATTGAAGTGAAAGAAATCAACACGGACACTCAGGAAGACAGAGTTCTGCTACCAACAGATACATGTGTGATGTATAACCACTAAAAACATCAATAACTGCAAATGTTATCATTAAAATGTTGTGTTTATAACTGTTACTGTTGCAATGACATTACATTATATTCATTTGACAGTAGTGGATGCTTTTGTCCAACGTACTCGGTAAAGTGTCATCGATAAATATTCTTGTAGGGTTTTGGTTTTAATGTTTTGTTTTTACTTGGCAGGGTGGGGAAGTTTTAACTTAGTAGTTGTAGCATGCGGTGTCTACATGTAGGTGGAGTCTGAAAATGTTGTCAGCCTGCTGTAACAGATGACAGACATAAGGGGGAAGCCCCTTACAGACCAAACACACTGAATGCACATTCATCACTGTGGAAACTGGAGTGTGCAAAAATCAGCATTTTAACATGTTATTAACTGAGGTGGATAATCTACTATAAAATGAAAAAAAGGTTGTGAGTGAATGTTGTTAATAGCAGTCATAATTATTTTATGCAAGATACTCACTACTGCTAATTTACTGCTAAAACCCCAAATGAAGTATTGTTAATTGAACAGCTGGGATACAGGTGCATCAATAAATGAATTCATGCAAAATGAAGTATTGAATTGGTGCTCACTGTCAGCACTGAGTGTACTACAATTGCTATGTTTTGGTCATAAACCTTAGTCAAACATTAAACTGACAATATGAACCAAAAACATCTTTATAATAAAGCAACACGCTGCAAATAAAAATGTGTAAATTGTTGTTAATTGACTCCTTCTCCAATTGGATGGTACAGCCTGTTGCTCTAATTTAAATATGGTGTTGTTTCACATTTAATATTCTATAACTTAGTGCTGACAGAGTGCAGAAATTAAATTCTCTGCTGATTTTTTATATTGGTACATGCAAGTTGAAGGCCACAAGAAGCTCAGTGGATAGTTACGCTGTGAGAGCTGTGATGCCAAATAAACTAATTTCTCACCAAATAACTTCTGGAGCACCTGTCCATCATAACAGTCCTCCTCCAGGTCTTTGACTATGATCCTGTCTTCCTCCAACTCACTGTTGATCCAGTCAATCAGGACCTGGAATCAAATGACAACAAAATAAAAACCTACAGCCAAACTTCTTCTATGTACTGTATCTTCATATAGTTTACTGCTCTGATTGTGGTGAAGAGATGTGACGCTTGTGCACTAAATATGATCCCAGACTACCTTGAGCAGATCTTTAAATTTAAGATTTTCCCGCGATGTTGGGTCCAACATGATCCTCTCAGCGTTTTCCTCTGGTTGAGATAATGTGAGAAAAAAATGAAGACATTCCTGGTGACACTCAAATATCCCGTTTCATTTCCTACCCACTTATCTCCCACTCTGAATGCAGACATACTTTTTTGTCTCACATAAAATACAGAACTACAGCCACACACACACACACACACACACACACACACACACACACACACGCACGCACACGCACACACACACAATGTTCCCTTCGCCCTCACTTCATCAGTGATTCTCATGGTGACTGAGAATGAAGGCGTCTCCCCTCCAACCACTTCCATTTCCTGCTCCTCCACTGTCAAAGTCTCCATTACTCAATGGCAACACATGTCAACATATTCATATTATCCTCCTCAGTAACCTCCGATAGTGATACGCAAAAGTTTAGGGAAGTTGAAAATATTTGAAATGCAACTGCAGTATGAACAACACTGCGACCTCTGGCCATAAAGTTACACATTTCACACATTCAGGCAATAATAGTACTTTTGGCATAAAAGATGTAGTTTCATTTCTAAATATGATGTTCTTCACATGTGCATATGTGTGTTTATGTGTGTTTATACCCATAAGTGTGTCCTCAGGATGGATGTCTGTCCCTGTGGGAAGCATGGGAGCGTTGATGGCATTCTTTCCTTCCTCATGGAGATCACTCACTGGTAAGAAAACAAGAAAGATAAAGAAAACCAGGCACAGCTTATTCAATAAAAAAAAAAATCAACAACAAAAAAAGACTTGATTGTTAGTTCTGCTTTTAAGTTACTGGAAAGAAACAAAATGTGTCCGGAAAGAGCATTTATTGTATTTTCATTTTCTGAGTATAGCAAGAAAGAAAGGCAGGCTGAGACCGTGGGAAAGAAAAACCAGTCACTGGTAGCAGTATTAGTGAAAAATTCCCCTTGAGGTGAAAGTGTCGATTTGGTGTCAATTTGTGGCACCTGCTCCTCCTCTACAGACACTTACTCAGTCACTCCACCACCACTTTACTCTAGTTAGTGTCTGTGACAGTAAGAGCTGAACACAATGGCATTCATAAAGGTTTCTCTAAATCTGTGGACACTTAAACCAGACCCTTACAGGGGAACTCCACCGATTTTACGGTTGTTGCTGTATGAAGCCTTTTTGGAGTCTGATAAATGTCACCGTTGGTTGGGGCTGAAGACTACAAGTTTAAAAACAGAAATCTGGAGTTGTGGCATCAGAAAGACGTGACTTTACCAGACCTCTGTAGCCGGCTCCTCATCTCTGCTTGAGAGTAGCTGCTTTAGATTAGATTTACATTAGGCGCTATAGCATATCACACCTGAATTAACAAACAAACTGCTAGTGGTCGACCTGCATTGTGGGAAATGTCATATATTTCCATCTTTCTTTTTAAATGTCCATCATGAGTCAGACAATGTTATATATGTGCAATACTTACTTGGACTGGTACTCTTTAAGACACATCTTTTAAACAGTGATTTCTCAAGAAAATGTTTTTTTTTTAATATATATTCTGTTTCACTGTATTTATCTTGTAAAAGTCAAAAGACATATTTGCTTTTATCTAAGCACTATGTATTTCATTGTATGCATAATTTGAAATAGTTTATTAGTCATAATCAGAGTTTATCACTATTATTGGTATTATTATTATTATTATTATTATTATTGGTATTATTATCATTATTAGTATCATTGTTGTTATCATTATTATTATTATTCATTTAGATTATTAACTTTTCTATTTTATACTTTGTAATCCAACCCAGGTCAGACAATTCGTAGGTGGAATAATTAAACTCACAATTCTTTAATATAAAGTAAATGTATATTAAAAATTATATTCCACCTGTTCATTCCTCGTAATGTGCCATATTGTGCTGATGGGGATTCTGCAAGAAGTGCACTGTCACGCTGATTTGCAGAAAGTCCAGGGATTTTGAGCTGCAGCGTGGGCCATCACACGTCTGTCACTTCCTAAATGTTCTCCACCCATGTGAGGCTCATTCTTTCCCACCACAGATTACACTCAAGGGCAGCAGTGTCCATCAACTCAAAAACAAAGTAATCTAAGCATGTTTCTTGACACTATTTTACCGATGTAAACATACAACATTTTAAAAATATGATTAAAATGATAATTTAGCATAAAACTGGGGACATTTATGTTGATTTAAGGTGCACCAGACACACAAAGTAACAGAAAACTAACACGCACTTTGAGTCGGGCATCAAATAAAATCAATTTCCAGTGAGATGCTTTTACTTCTGACTTGAAAGACACCACAGGGATTCAAAGGCTTTCTTCCCCTAATGGACACATCGCTTTCATCATCCTGCATTTCGATTTGTACGACCAGCAACAAGCTGAACTTCAATCAATGGTCCTCAAATCCGTCATTTCATTGACTTTGCTATTTATAAAACCTGCGAGAAGAACTAATGGCTGCACTTTGAGCTCGTTTTCAAATTAAAAATATGTAAAATAGATGTTTCTAATGGATGATATAATAACAGAAAGTCTGGCGCTGTTGTGTTTATGATACAATCTGGACAAAATCTGAACTTCAAAGCATGTACTGAGACATAATTACCCCGGGAGAAGGGGTCCCCACAGATTTCCTATCTGATTCTGCCTCCTTATAAAGAGCAGAATATCAACTATCTCTCTACAGATCAGCAGTTTTTTTCTGTAATTACATAGCAAGCTTGCTGCATTTCATCATAATTGTGCTGCTTACTCCCACCGAGTCCATCTGACTGCATTACTGCTGCCGGCACTTCACACAAGAGTCGAGTAAAACGAGGGTGAAAACGGTCAAATTACACGATATAATGAATTCACTACGACAGATTTCTGCAGGGTGCTTTATAGAAATAAAATGACTCTCACCCACCGGTCCAGAAATATACCAGGAACCCTCACAAAGACACACGCAGTCGATTCTGTTAGTTAAGTAGTGACTACTTATATCTTGATGATCTCTTACAACAATCGACACAACACATTGCTGGATGTGAACCTGCAGTTGAACTAAGGTAACAGGTCCTGCTTCCCCATTTCCACTCCCAAGTTCCTCAAAGCCAAACACCAAATGTACCTTGTTTCTTCCTCTTGGTCCCACACAGCAGCCCCGCCATGTCCACGCTATAAGTCGCCGGGTTCCCTACGATGGCAGCGAGCTCAAGGTAGAATACGCAGGAGAGTGTGTATATGTGTGTGTGAATGGTAGTCGGTGGGACTGAGCAGTGGCAGGGGGCGTAATCACGTGTTTATTTCTGTCACAACCCTCCACCCAAACGTCTGCGGTCCAGTTACAGGAGACGCTGAGGGGTGTGTGTGTGTGTGTGTGTGTGTGTGTGTGTGTGTGTGTGTGTGTGTGTGTGTGTGTGTGTGTGTGTGTGTGTGTGTGTGTGTGTGTGTGTGTGTGTGTGTGTGTGTGTTGGGACAGGAAGGTCCACACTGGACATAAACGCACAAAATCGACTCAACACCGGTAACCTCTGGGCTGTTTAAGAGTGGACACAGGACAAACTTCACTGACCTGTGACAGGTATCCTTTCATTTCAATCTCAATATAAATGCATATAAATGTCTGTGCAGGTTTTTGTTTCTCTAACTGACTGTTTAAATTGCAGTCTAGTAATTTCACAGCAATACAAGCGAATGGGGTTGTTTGCAAGGATGTTTCTAAGCATGTGAAAGGAGCCTTTAATATGTTTTGCTGCAGCGGACAATCAATCAGGCAGCGGCTGTATTCCTGTTAACAGAATTAAACTAATTCAATACAAATCTAAGCCTGCAGTCCAGAACATTTATCCAATACGGCTTCATTGCACAAATGAATGCCAGTGGGTTTTTTCTTTTTTTACAAACCGTTATGGGAAGGGACACAAGAGAACAGCAGCAGCGTATGTATGGTCAGATGTGTTTTTGCTTCAGAGTGTTCTCAGTGTAATCAGTCTGCATCATAAACAACAGCGTAAAGCAGATTGAAATCGACCTCGTCTGTTTGGTTCCACTGCTCCCGCGGGGGGTGGGGGGGTTCTCCGTGGTGGATATAAATAATGCAGCAGTATGGACAAGACAGGCCGGAACTTAAATATAGCCCCGGTTATTTACACCAACACAGGCACCAATGAGTCAACAGCAGCCAGGAGATGACAGAGACACTGAGTGTGTTCCACAGGGGGCTTTCAGCAGATATTAACTATTTTTACACATTATTTATAGATAAGTATTTCTTATGTACTTAATTCCCTTGTTGTGTTGTAATTCTGTGTTCTCCACATTGTATTTCTACTAGTTTTTTGTCAAAAAATGGAGGGAGTCAAATGTTGGATAATTAGATACAGATAATGATGTTTGAGAGTTTAGTAGAAAGACATATGTGCAAAGATTATTTATTTTTTTCTCACATAAAGACATAACATACGTAAATATTTCCTGTAATTGTCTTTTAAACGTGTTTACAGTTACAGTTTTTAAGAATTTTGACTAAAATACTTACTGAGTGGGACTTCCCGGTTGAAAAGTAAACATTTAAGGGCTCTCTGATAAATGTCAAATGTATCTTCAGCATTTCTCTACTGCATTTCCTTGTTACAATATTGGTCAATATATGACAGCAGCCCATATTAATAAGCTAAAATCGGTCAACACTATTTCAGCTTTTATGTTTTAAAATTCACTTTATTTTATTTGACATTTTAGTTGCATAATTTCTTGAAACAACAAATAGCTTCTTTCCTTTTTTGGATAAATTTAAAATATCGGTGAATCTCCTGGATAATGGCTACTAATAGAATTATAACATTTACCCTCGATTTGGATTTTTTTCATATATTTGTAAAGTATTTGCATGAAGATGCTATATTTTTCCCAACAGTATAAACAACAGTAAAAATATATATTGTCATATATTGTCAATACATTAATTACTGCATGATGTACTCTCTCATCAGTCTATTTTTGATAGCTATGTAAAAGTAGTTACAATAATAAAAGTATATGAAGTGAACAATAAACAGATGACTTACTATTATCAGCATCCATCCTGTGTCTACGTTATATTTTGTATTTACAGAGAGTAAGTATTCTTCACCCTGAGATAATACAGCGGGGGTGTGACCTCTCCGTCCTTATAAAGCAAAAACATGTTTTTTTTGTTTTACTAAACTATCACTGGTGCAGCACTGCCTGTTGCTGACAAAGGGAGTTGAGCCTTGTCAGAGAAATGCAGACTTCCTTTCAGTTTATCAGGATACAGAAAGAGACATGAACATGGGGGCATCTGGGCTGTTTAAAAAAAAAAAAAAAAAAAAAAAAAAAAAAAAAAAAGTTCCTTTATGCTGTTTTGAATGGCCTGAGGAAACAATTTCCATCCCATCACTGATAGAACAAGAAGAAGAGGAGGGTTTAAGTGCTTAATGCTGAACTAAACCCTGCACATGTGGTTGCTATGGAGTGTTAACACGACTAAAGGAACCATGAGTCCCTTTCTTAGAGGCGCAATTCAGTTATTAATGATTAATCATCAAACATGAAGCAACTTTTCAAGCGGCAACTCATCATTCTTGGGTGTTCCTCTTCAAGAATACATAAAGTTACATTTGGGTGTGGTGTACCGCACCCAAAACAGAAACCACAACAACTGCAGCAGCAACATTTGAGGCCTCCATTACCAAGGACTAAACCTCACATGCTTTTATCCCATTATACTGATTTCTAATTCCAACATTGCAGAGATTGGCTTTACCTTCAAAGTAACTTGTTTATCAGCTGGGCTTTAATCCACTTTGACCACACAGGGGCACTACACTCTCACAAGCTGCACTCAGACACACAGACAGAGGCTTTGGGATTCCCCTCTGTCCTCACTGCAGACTCTATTACCTTCAGCTCTGACTTATGTTAACTATATGTTGGGAAAATGAAGAGCTGGGGACAACCAAGGGGGTTTTAAAGATACGCTAGAGGTTGACAAATAAAAGAAAAGTGTTTTTGTTTTTGTATCATTCATTACATAATAGCCCAAAGGAGAAATGCTTAAGGCTTCTCAGATCACAAGTTTCCCTTTCTCCAGTTTTACATCTCCTAAAGTCTGCCCCAGATATACTATGAGAGGCGTCCTGACAAACCTGATCGAAAATCGAAATTTGGGCAAAAAAAATAAACATATGTGGAGGATTCTTTATAGAATCATTTTGGGAAAATTGTGCTCCCCAGAGCCAGATGAGAAGGATTAATATCGGTGCGTTATAGGACGAGGTTAGCCTAGCTTAGCTCAAAGAGTGAATGCGGGTAGAAACTGCTAGCCTAGCTCTAACAAGTCATTCTTATATCAATACTGATATATGATTATATCATATATCAAGACTGATATATAAATGTTGAATTTGGGCTATAACTAATTCATATTTTCATTATCATTACACTTAAGGTGCAGTTTATTTCAGCGATTCATTGTTGTTCAAGGATCACTGTCCATAGTGGCGGCTAAGTGACGTCTTCAAATTGCATATTTTGTTTCACCAACTGTCTAAAAATATATTCAATAAACTACAATAGAGACAAATAAAAGCAGAAAATCCTCGTTTTCTGAGAAGCTGGAACCAGCAATATTTGCGCCCTTTGCTTTAAAAACAACAGAACTATGCATTGTTGGACAATCAACTGCGCAACTAATCATTTTAGTTGTAGTTGGATTGGTGTTGATAGGTTTGAAACTCAGGTATATCGTAATTTCTAAGCTGTTCTTTCTATATGAAAACATACACTATCCTCCAATTTGTAAAAACAACCTCACAACTCTGTATCTTAAGGGGTCATAAGAGTTTTGGGACATCGTTCTGAGAAATGCTGGTCTATGTTAACTGTGTACCAAGTTATTTTAACCAAGAGAAAATCTATACAACTGGTTTCAGTGAAGCTTTAAGCACAGGCTTCAGCAGGAAGACGATTATTCTCGTTTCCTCATTAAACCAGGGATACAACTCCCAGTTATCATCTAATTAACTCGCTGAGCTGAGCTGTCTGCAGGTTTCTCTGTTAAACCCTGAAGCAGCTTTAAGGTTAGAAAAAAACCACCTTACTGTCTGGCATGACAGTATTATTACACACACATATATATTAAGGCTGCAACTCACTACTCTTTTCTTTATCAGCTCATTTTTCTGTTCATCATTGAGTCAATAATAGTATAATAACAGAAACTGTATGTGGCCCAGAGACGAAGGTGACAAACTGCATTTTTTGTTATGTTTCATTTACAATAATATGAAAACATAAAGCGACAATTCCACATTCCAAGAACCAGGAACCAGAGTTCTTAACATATGGACTAACGTCAATCAGACTTATTGTTTCAGATCTGATATGTGTCCTGTATCAATTCATGCTGACATATTTGGGTTTTGACGTTTGGCTGCAAAAAAAATAACTTCAGAGGCTAAACTACAAATTTAATTTGACCAGTTTGATTCAGATTAAACTGTTAAACCCCCTTGTTTGTCTTTCAGATGAGAGGTATGGAATTTAAAATATATGAGGCTCCTAAACAATTACTACTGTATGTCTACGTCCTCCTGCTGGTGGACCTCCTTTAATGGAGATTACAAACACATGGCTGAGAGCACACACACAGTGCAGACACACACACACACACACACACACACACACACACACACACACACACACACACACACACACACACACACACACACACACACACACACACACACACACACACACTAAACCTTGCAGCTGTCTGTCTCACCACACAGTGTCTGGCCTTTGGTGGGGGGAGGAAGAAAATAGTTTGGCCAACTAGTTAGAAAAGTAGGACAATAAGTAAGAGAAAGAGTTTAGAAAACTGAAACACAGTGAGAGCAGAGTCATCCTCATATCTCCATAACCTTGCATTCCAGTCACAAATGACTCTATGATCTATTTATATTCATCACCTCATGTTAAATGCCTGTGGAGCTGCTAAGAGGACTTTGTCTGGCCTCTCCTTTATTCACTTGAAAGAACTATAAAACAAAAAGTGTGTTAATGATTGAACCCATAATTAAATGATGGGAAGATTTAAATTAAACATTCTGCCAGATAACAACATTTGTTCAGATAAACACAGCAGGATAAATGTCTTCATATGTTTTAATAAATGTGTGCATGATCATGATTAAAGTGCCAGTGATGTCCCAGAGGAGAGTATTTTAATAGCGCATCATGTGATTGCAGCACCATGGACAGAAACACCAACAAGGGAAAACAAATAAAAATAGGCCTTTCATATTAGAATATCATATTTTTTATTTTTTTTTTTAAATGCACATACCTTCTTTAGACTTTTTCCTCCGTGCCAGGGTTCCTCCTAATTTCCCGAGGAAAGATTCGTCCTTTTTCATTTTCGCAGACTGCGGGCTCGCACTAGTGTTGGCAGTCCCAGACATCCTTCAGTGTGATGCGTTTACGTGCTCTCTTTCTCTCTCTCTCTTTTCTCTCTTATGTTTGTTATTAATGTCACTCCTCCCTGTGATGCGTTCAAGGCACCGGTGTAAGATCCAAAAAGCCACCAAATTCACCGGCTAGACCGCAGCAGACAGAAGGCAGCAGCGCCTGACCAGCATCATCACAGAGGAATGATTCACATGTGTTCACTGCTTCATCTGCTCCAATGTTTACTGACGGGGTCATCCCACAGCGCCCCCTAATGGCAGGATGAGGAACAGAGTTTATAAAGTCTGGTGTGAAAAAATAGATTGTATCATCCTAAGCATACATAATGATCTTATCTATTTAATGTAAAATATGAGAATAAATAAATAAATAGTGGAGGGGAACTAACTTCAATTTAGCATTCTGAGCTTTTCAATAAATGAAGACCGTGAAATGCAGTTGAAAATCCTCCAAAATCTTATAAGAGCTCAGATTCTCTAAGAGGTAGAAGTATTGTGATCAATTAAGTAGTAGTGCTACACTATAAAAATGGAGTAATTACAAGTTAAAGTCCTGCGTTCAAACATTTACGAAAGAAAAGGTCAACAGGTATTAACAGAAAAATGTACTTACAGTATCAAAAGGAAAGTATTCATTATTAAGTCCAAGTCTCAATTCACTGTTATTACGTTAATGTTTTTAAAAGTGCAACTACATCTATAAACGATTCATGTGTTTTATGTGTAAAACCTTACCATTCGTTATTAGTAACTTTAGCTTTGAAATAAATGAAGAGTTCCCTCTGAAATATAATGGAGTAGAAGGACAAAGTAGTATAAAATGGAAACACTGAAGTTACGTACAAACCTCAAAGTATATTTACTCAAGTACTGGACTTGAGTAAATATACTTACTTGATTCTCTTCTGTTCACAAAGAACGAACATCCACCCAAAATCATTTTCATTTTCCAAACATATTAAAGCCTTGTTGGATGCAAACACATATCGCCGATTTAACTACACATTAAGACCTTTGTTTGTAACAAGATCAACCCAAAAAAAAATTCAGATGTACTATTTGCAATTCATGTATAAACATTTTAGGTTAAATTAAAAAAAAAGAAGAATTTGCTCAGCCTCCTATATTATTTAATATCACAATTTTGCCAACAGTTAACATCATAGGGTGACAACCATTACAACTAACAAAATTGACTTTTGACAACATAGATTTTGGGTAAATTCACCCAGAAATAAGAGTTTGATTTATCGATTGGGGACAAAAAACGTCATCATAATTCATAGCACAGGCCTGTATTCTTTCAGTATTTAGACATTTATGTTAACAATTTTTTTCAAAGCATAATAAATTAATTAGGTTGATTATTGATTTGTTAATCCATACATCAAGTGCTCTGTCAATCCATTTGACAATCAGTCGTGGGGTTCACAAGACTTTGATTAATTCCAAACATGTGTTTTGAAAAATACAGTTTAATTTCAGGCACAGTGTGAATGATAAAAAGCACCGTTGATACAAAAACATTTTTGAAAATACTACATTTTATCAAGACATTTGATTGATGTGCTTCAACTGACTGGCTTCAGTGCTCATCACCTCTTCCAGTTTGTGGTGCTGTTTTTAGGAGACAGAAGTTCCTATTAAGTTAGTACAGGTTGTTTCAAACACTGTGGATTTCACATTATGTGCAATGTTGCCATGTGATGCTGCTGTTGTGAATTCACCTGTAGTCTGCAGCAGCTTCCAGTCCGCCTGCAGTCTGTGTCTCAGTCTCTCCAGCGCCTCCATGTCCTCCTTTAGAGGAGCATGAAGATTCCCAAGAGAGGGCGCGGCCACCCCGAGGAGAGAGGAGGCTGTGGAGCCAACACATGCCTTCTCATCTTCCTGAAATAACAAAATTACAGACCACTGAAGTAGAACACCTGCCAATTGAAATGCCACATAAATTAAGCGGAAGATGAACACGTATACAGTACCAGGCAAAGGTTTTTCTTTATTTTTATTTTTTTCTACATTGTAGATTAATATTGAAGACATCCAAACTATGAAGGAACACATATGGAATTATGTGGTAAACAAACAAATGCTCAACAAACCAGAATATGTTTTATATTTTAGATTCTTCAAAGTAGTTGAATGAGAAGGTGTGTCCAAACTTTTGACTGGTACTGTACCTCTTCTTCTTTTTTTACCTGCATGAGCACCAGTGTGTGTCCTTGTGCCAGGCCTTGCAGCAGGCCTGTTAGTTGTTGCCATGCACCTTCACACAGCCCGCTACCTGGCATCCGCACCAACAGAACCAGACCGGGGTCATACTCGTATCCCAGAGGCAGAAGGAGGCCCAGCACAGCTTGTGTGAACCCCGACACGTCACTGCAGCCCTGTGGGAGAAGACAAACAAATACACTCAAGGTGTGATCACATCTGTCATCACAGTGTGGAACACACACACACACACACACACACACACACACACACACACACACACACACACACACACACACACACACACACACACACACACACACACACACACACACACACACACACACACACACACACACACACACTTTATGCACAGTGGGGCACAATCATGACAGCATTATTTTAATATCACTGTGTTACAACATTAAATAAAATATTGTAGTATATTGTAAAAACTCAAGTTTGTGCTCACTACGTTTATTCAATAAATTAAGGGTTGTCCTTGACCAAAGAAATTCTTGTTCGACACAAGAACACACTAATCTTTTGTTAAATTAAATTGACAGATCTGTAAAAATGTGTTTCGCCGCAAAGAATCACACAACAGCATCACTTTAAATCTTGTGTTTACCTGAGATGTACTCATATATTTTTTGAAATAAGCCATTCAAAAAGGCATAAAAAACGTCTCAAGAAATGTTAGTGGACTAAGACCAAAATGACCGGTTAGTTGACAAATCGACTAAGAGGGGGCAGCCTTAAATAAATAAAAAAAATGTAGTACCCTTAAAATAAAACATATTTATACCAGAAGTATGTAAGATGTCATGCTGTGGCATCTTTCGGCCACAATATATTGTCATAAATATGATCATATAGAAAGATTAAAAAAAATAAAAACAGTAATACTAAATTAGCATTCACTACAATCCTATGTGCACACAGAAGATATGACTTCACAAATCCTTTGAATGGTGATTTTTACTATTCTAATAAACAGTACCTTCTTCAGACACACAGGAATGTGATATTTGCTTTTCTGTTCCTCTGACTCCTTGTTGCTGAACTGTACCAGGAGTGTTTTCCTGTAGATGGAAAATATTTCTGTAAATGTTCTCCTTTCATCAGCTCAAGGGGGAAAATTTTAACACAAAGTCTAATTCAGGGACACACAAATTACATTTACCCATCGTCTGTGCCTTGACTCGGCACCACTGCGTCTCCAACACACACGACCAGAACCCTGAATGAGGAGAAAGTGGTATTGAGTCAGATTTATTTACTCATTAAGTGAAGTCAGCTTGATCTTTTATTTTCAGTTAGGATCTAAAATGTACAGTACCGGTCAAAAGTTTGGACACACCTTCTCATTCAACGGTTTTTCTTTATTTTTTTCTACATAGTAGATTTATTTTGAAGACATCCAAACTATGAAGGAACACATATGGAATTATGTGGTAAACAAACAAATGCTCAACAAAACCAGAATATGTTTTATATTTTAGATTCTTCAAAGTAGTTGAATGAGAAGGTGTGTCCAAACTTTTGACTGGTACTGTATCTAAAACAAAAATGCCTTCATTTAGCTGCATCACAAATGAGAAAAACAAAGCAAACAATAAATTGAGCCCAAAAAATCCCAGAAACACAAACAGTGTTTAAAGAAATAGGTCTACATTCTGAGCAACAGTCTTTATGCTAGGCTAGTTAGCTTAGCATAAAGACTGTAAAAGGGGAAATAGCTAGTGGGTAGTCTCTGAAAGTAACCAAATAAAAATAAAATACTTCTTAGTGAATTAAAAAAAAAAAGTAGAACTATTTATTTCCTGTAACAAGGCAATCTGTCCTATCTGTCACTTTCTATTTCATTTCAATGTACATATGGATTAGATCAACATTTCTATACCGGTTGCGGTGAGCAGTTGCAGCATGCTGGACAACACACTTCATCGCCATGGAGACGTCACGGACCAGTGCCAAGCCATTGCAGATCTGAGATGTGTGAATAAATATAATCAGATCACAGCTCATGTGGTCAGGTCAGAAAAAAGCAGATCATATCACAGCACTCGAAAAGAGGAGAAACAAACAATAACATCCATACTGTACCTCATTCTTCTCCATTTTCTCTACAAGGGCAGTAAGAGTGGAGAGGGTTGTGAGAGCATCGCTGTCATCTGAGTCTTTGAAGAAATTCTCCCTTATTGTGGGAAAAATCAGCAAATATTTTGTATTATCATAAAGAAAAAATCATGACTATACATATTATTTTAAATTCAACACCTCCTGTTATATTCTTCCTGTGTGAACAATAAGACATAAAGTTGACTATTCTAATATATATTACCTGAGTTTGTTGACTATGACCGGGTCCTCTGATGAGCTGAAGCGTTTACATCCGTCTGGGCAAGTCACATCTTTAGGGAGGACTAAAGCAGTGCGAACCGGAGGAGTGATGCGTTTAGGAGGCTCTGGCCAAGCCTCCACCTCTGCACTTTTCTCCTCTTCTCCCTTTTTTAGCGTTTCTTCTTCTTTTTCTTCTTCTTCTGCTAATTTAATTTGCTTTGTGCTGACATCAGCAGTGGGTAGCTCAGCTGGGGAAAGGAGTAATGAAATATTTTATGAAGCAGTGAAGTTATAAGTCATCTCTGATTGAGGCTAGCAGCTCGAGGCCGCATTAGCCGCTTTTAGCTTAACACACCTGAATCTCAGAGAAAACTGTAAGTGACAGAGATGCATTGTGGGTAATGTAGGTGGCAGGTTTTGACAAGGAAGGAGAATGTGTGTAATAAAAAAGGATGATGGTCGTACTGCCCACTAAATAAATAATGAAGTACTTTGCATTAGCAGTATTCTGTTCAAACTGAAGTAAACATAATCAATACGTCTTCTCTGCATCACATGACTGTATCCATCATGATGTTACCGCTCAGAGCCATCGTTAAAAGAAAATTGTTTAGAACAAATGTAATTCAACATAACCTCTTTCACTCAATTAGATTTTTTCCAGTATTATTCTATTGAGGTAAATTAGTATTATTATTTGTTTTTGCATTTTTCCTCATAACTGTACCTTAAGGTCACTCGCCATCATTCGTAATCATTTTATACAACAGTTAATTATTTAAACCTTCTACCTCACAGTATATTTAGTATAAATAGTATGTTTATACGCCATTTCAAACATATCCCATATCTCTGGTTCTGTTGGTTTTAATTTCATCCTTTTTTTAAAACTGTCCATGAGTCAGACCATTTAAACTGTAATTCTTTTTTAAGGAATAGAAGCTCAAAAATAAATAACTACGATGTTATACCTGCATGGTTGAGGCAGGACCAGTACGGTTTGTGAGCTGATCGGACACAGTGAAGGGACTCAAGTGCACTGAAATTAGAACAAATTAATTCACTACGGTTACAAGACACACATGCACGTGATTAAACTGACGTGAGACTGACCTTGTACAGGGACCATCGAGGTCTGCAGGTCGCGGCGCTGGGTCTCCAAGCAAAGTTTGAACTGTCTGACACACAGACTGGGGGAGGGAAGTCAAGTTGTATCCTCCCTGGAAAACATAAGAAAATACTTTACAACCAAATGCTCCTCCAACAGAACGGTAGCATGTTTGTAACGTATCTGTGGCCTGACCTCCAGCACAGCACACAGTTTCCCTCCTGCGAGATTCATGAGTAGGTGAGTGAGATGGGCAAAGATGTCGGGGCTGGCACACATTTCACCCTGAAAGAAAAGACTCACGCAAGTCAAACAGACTGGACACAGAGTTTTACAGTACTCACAAGTACTGAGATAAAAGATAAAAAAGGACATAAGTGCAAGGATGCACATGCTTATGATGCTGTACACTCAGTGGGCACTTTATAAGGTACACCTGAAAAAATCTAACGGAATCCAATATAACCGTTCTGCTATAAAGTCTACTTTTATGATAAAAAACACAGTGCAGTATAATTTATTTTACACATTTCAGACAATGTCACCAAAAACGGCAAATTCTAAACTTTGTACAATTTATGGCAGAGCTGTTGTATTGAATTGCAATAGATTGGGCAGCTGAACCTGATATAACAGCCATAAAAAAGGATATAAACAAAATGTATATTTCATGCATTTAATATTCAGTACCTCTGGGTCACCGATGGCTGAGTCAAAGCCTGCACACACCAGGACCAGGTCTGGGCTAAACTGTGACAAAGAAACACATAATCAATCATACATTTACCTAAATAATATCCAACACATCAGTATCTGTAAGCCAGATGTGAATTTTCTTAAATGCTTTACCTCGTATGCGATTGGCAGAAGGACGTGGAGGAAGACCGAAAGATAGTCACTGTTCTTCATCCCCACCTGAATTATCACAATGGGACCTCATTAATTAAAAAAAAAACATTAATACACACAAACGTGTGCACCCAACCATCACAACAAATGTTTTACATTATGAACGGAAATAATTAAAGAATGATTTCTAGTTTTAGCTTAAAAAAAAAAAAAAAAAAAGAGTAATGCTGCTTGATTGCTCATTTGTATAAACTGCATATTTCATTATAATTTGATCATTTAATACATTAAATTATTCTTTAAATAACCAATGAAGGTTAATTATTAGTAAACATAAGTTGCAGCCTTAATTTTTATTTATTAAAAATAATATTGTTGTCATTTTGAGTTTAATTTACATTATTGTCAAAGCAGAAATTCTATAATATTTTTCTCTCTTTCAACTATATTCTTTCGGTCAACATAAAGATAGTTTAAGATAAAACAAGAAACGTTTTCTTTTAAAGAAGACCAAGAAAATAAAAAATGACTTCAAGTATATCTGTGGTTTCTTACTTTGTTCCATGGTACATTGACATTGAATCCTGCCCCTTTCTCTTTGCCAACAATGTCGTAGTCTGAGTCTTTAAGATTTGGCCAGAATTTCTGATGCTCGAAGCGGTGCCATGAGAAGTAGAGGACGCTGGGAATAAACAAGCAGAATGTATTATGCTAGAAGACAACAGCAACATAAAACAATTTCACTAGTCGGTTAGGAAGGACTCACCTCGGATCATCTTCAAAACAGTACTGCACCCCTTGACCGTGATGTACATCCCAGTCAACTATCAACACCCTGACAAAATATTAAGAAATAAATGAATACATCGTGGCAAAACTAATACAGTACATCTTACAAGAATAAATGAAACAATCTGAAGTTACCTTTTGATCCCATATTTTTGTTTGGCGTATCGAGCTGCTATGGCCACATTATTGAACACACAGAATCCACTGGCAGCACTGCGCAAACTGTGATGTCCTGGAGGTCTGTCAACGATGACAGAGGAGTGATAGTGATGTCAGGATTTTATGCAGTAATTGATAAATCATGTAGTCACTGTAACATCAGAGTTTATATCAGGACTGCTGTGTCTAAGGGGTTAATGGCCTCACCTGACCAGAGCCATGCCGTTCCTCACCTTCCCTGTCAGCACACTGTCCACTAGCTGCAGTGTGGCGCCTGCAGCCAGCTTGGCACAGTGATAGATGTTCTAGGGCAGTAAATGAGAAAAATGAAAGTGTTAGCAGCAGCTGCAACTCTGATGTCAAGAATATCAAGTATTTGACAGGACTCACTGGGTGGAAGTAGACGTCACCATACTGCAGGGTGAACTCCTTCAGGTCCTCCAGAGTCATATAGGGGGTCTTCTTTACTGCTTCCAAGTACTCCTCACTGTTAAAGATCAGCAAAGTGCACGTGGATTAGTGGCTTTAGGTTTTTATTTCAGCCTCAGGAAGAGGACGAAACAATGAACCGAACCAGGTTTCTTTGTGGACATCAGGACCGACCTGTGAACCAGCAGGATGTCTGCTTCAGTCGCCTCGCGCACAGGTACGGAGACGCATCGATCAGCAAGACCGGTCTTAATCAAAGCGTCATGACTCACAGTCAGACGCTCAGGAACCTCAATCTTACATGCAGGGCTGGAGAAAAAAGATATTAAAATGATGTTACATACAATTTAATTTAGTTAAGGATTTATTCATTATGAGCTAGTGAAGGATTTGTATCTTCATTCAGCACTACTGAATTTGTTATTGATCTTTTCATTTTTCTTTTTTACATTAGTAGTTTATCAATTTCATTTTTGCCCTTTTTGAGCACAAACATCATAGCAAACAGGTAACAGATGTGAAATTGTGAAGAAGCAGTGGACCTTTCCCTTAATCAAGAATACACATTGTATTAAAAAAAAGGAAGTAGTGCTGAGAATACATACACATACATTACATGACATTCCTAGTGGTCTACAGTGGTGATCTTATTGGAGATTTTTTTTTGTATTTAAAGGATTAGGTTGTGCTTGTTTGTTGTATCTATCTTGTTTTATTTCTTCTTAATATGTGAGATTATGTCAAAGATAACTTTATGTCTAACTGCAAAACGTTGAGCTATAGTAAACCAGTCAAAAAAAATATCTAACTTTTTTAAAAAAACACAGTTAACGTTAAATTGTCCATAAACCTGTCCTGCATTACACCTATCTCTATAAACAGCCTCAGACAGATGTGTTCTGGGGGATTAGCATGAACACAGCTGTTAGCCGGCAAAGAGTAAATAAAGTGCTGAGTAACAACTATACTGGGTGAGACAGACTTTATTGACAAAATAAAGACTTAAAGAGTAAATATGATAACTTTACGCTTTTAATTTGTGAGGAAATAAACTCAGTGATTAGTGGGGGACGTTTTATAACCACAACCTTTAGCTTTGGAGCTAACGCTGCGGGTGCTCCTCGATAACTGTCCGGGTCCGCATCTACGCAAATAACCGCAACTTCAGTTCCTACCCATTATTTAAAATCACGAATCACTAAATCAGACGTAACAATTTACTACTTCATGGACTCAGTAAGATAACGTTAGAGTTAAAACACAGTCGTGGTAATTCATATAGATTATACAATAAAAACATAATAAATTAAGTGTGATTCATTCATGCTCAATTCAGATACTTACTCAATCCAGAGCAATTTGTATTTGGTCATCTCCTCATCATATATCAATGCAGTTCCCATCTTCGTTAACCGCAACGTTATTCCTCAACCAGCCTGTCAAACTGCATGGGACAAAGTTCATTAATGCAACGGTTTATTCTTGTAAATAAGCAAACTATCTCTGATGCAAACTGTGCATGGAGTAAATTGACAGATAATCTGTGTTGTAAACAAACCTTTGATGTTCACTCACAACAACACCGACAGTCCTTAGTTTTCTGCACAAACCATGTTATCATATGTGGGCATCTAGTGTGAAACAGTCCAATAAGTCTTCTTTGAGTTGTATGCAGGTTGTTAAACAGTTTAATAGTGCGTTAGCGCCACACTGTGGACGGGGTTTGGTACTTACTTCTGCAGAGGTGACCTTTCTGCTTTAAAGTTTTACTATTAAATGGCACAATGCTTGATGTACATATGTTCAGAGTTTACTGGTTAGAAGATGTTTTGGTTTGGATAAAATGACATGCAAAAGGACACTTGCTTTTATACTAAAGTACTATTCCAACAAAAACACAAATGTTTTAAAGGGGAACCAAGCACTCTTATTTATCATAAACACATACACACACACACACACACACACACACACACACACACACACACACACACACACACACACACACACACACACACAAATCTACTTTGTACATTTTAAGAGTGTGTATAATAGTATCTATTTACTTTGCGTTATACAACTCATTCAAACACGTACTTTACCACCCTTACACTTCAATGTTTTATGCTTTTATCTTGATGCTTTTAATTTAACTTTTTTTTATATTTATGGATGTACATATTTTCTTACAATCCAAAGAAAAAGGTAGGTTACATTAATCATTTTTTAATACAAAATCAAAACAACAGTCCACAGCAAGTCAGTAAACAACTCAGAGTACATTACTCGTACAAAATATAGAAACAGATCAGATGTCATGCGAACATTTCGGTCTGGCAAGACGATTAACTATCTTTCAGGAAGTGGGGAATTGTTCCTGTGGGAAATCTGTGGATTGGAATTTTAGATGTTCATGTGATAAGGATGTTTATTTTGGAAATATTGACCCCTGAGACAGTTTTCTTCCAGAGTCTGAGTTCAGGCCACTTTGGCATTTTGTTGATGATTGTTGACCATCTTTAACAATACTGAAAAAGTATATCACACATGATTTATTGGTGGCAAACAAAATAGCTTGATGTCCTGGCTCCACAATGTGACATTAGATATGATTCTTCCATTTCAAGCAGTTATCTCAGCAGTCATGGCATCCACCTCCCCCACCATCTCCTCTTCTCCCTCTGTCTTATCTGCTGTTTCCTCTTGTGTTCTTGAAGGCAAAGCGGAACTCCTTTTATCTTTATCTTCTTCATCTTTCTTTCCCTCCCTTCCCTCTCCTCCTCCTCTCCTGCTCGTCCTGCACAGCAGGAGAAGAGCTCCTTTGCATCTCTTCCTGAATGACGGGTCACATGCAGCGTACAGGAGAGGGTTGAGGCAGGAGTTGATATAAGTTAGACAGGTGACGTATGGTTGAGCGGCAAGTAAAATCTGATACAAAGAGCAGGAGTGTGTGACAATATCAAAGTCCAGCAGGATGCTAACAGTCTTATTGACATGCAGAGGCAGCCAGCACAGAAAAAAAGCCATCACTAGGGTGACGATGACCCTGAGGAGTCTTCGCTGGCGCTTGCGGTCCGAACGAGGGCCCCGCCCAAAATGTCTGCTTAGGAGCTGGGCCAATGAGCAGTAGCAGACCAGCAGGATGACAAGAGGAAGCAGGAAGCCAATTAAAGTTGATTTAACTCCCAAAGCGGCTGCCCACCACTTCTCCGCCTGCTCCCGATCCGTCTCCTCCAGCTCTTCTCCAATCAGCATGGAGTAATCCATTTGGCAGGAGAGGAATACTGATCTAGAGTCAGTGGTTGGATGAACCGGCTCCAGCTGATAATCATAATCGGATTCAGGGCCTACCTCCACCTCCCTGACAGAGCGCAGTAGCAAACCAGGAAGTGCCAGCACCCCCGCCAGCACCCACACCCCTCCGAGTATCCACATAGCCCTGCTGGGGCACCTCTGAGGGCCATGGTGTCTGGAGTGCCGGCGTCCAGTCAGAACCCAGTACCGCTCCATACTGAGCATGCTCAGACTGAACACGCTGGCGTACATGTTAAAGGCAGTGAGGAAGCTGCTGATTTGGCAGAGGGCTTGCCCAAAAGGCCAGTGGTAGCCCATGGCTGTGTAGACCGCCCACAGAGGGAGGAGCGCGAGGTAGCAGAGGTCAGCTAACGCTAAGCTTGCTATCAGAGAGTCTGTCAGAGAGCGTGAGGGGCGGGGGACGGAGGGGGGACAAGAGGTGGAGGTGCAGGTGTGAGAGGAGGGTCTTTGTCCCGAGGAATATCCACAGTTCTCTGTCTTCTTCTGAGGAGAGGACCCTTGGTGAAATCTACCGGCGCTGTTTATGTTCTGCTGGCTGCTTCTGAAAATGCCAGTGCAACAGAGTCTTCCAGTTCCCCTCCCACTAGCCCGGTCCAGGTAGGCCCACAGCACTAGGCAGTTGCCGAGGCAACCAACCAGGAAGGCCAGCAGGTAGAGGGATGGGACAATGGAAAGGGAAGGAGTCCAGTCACTGTAGTCGCAGTCGAAGAGTGGAGGGGGAGAGGGAGAGGGAGAGGCGGAGGTGAGGAAGTCTGAGTCTGACATCTGCGCGTCCATCTCCTTGGTTTCTATATCAAATCATTTTCCATTTTAAAATCACTGGAGGTCCCAAAACTTTCCTGGCAAGCTGTTGATTAGTTAGTTGATTATCCACCTGTTCAGTCTCCCTTCTTCCTCAGTCCGTTGACTCGGATGATCTGAAAATTCAACAAAACACAATGAGATGCTTTAACTTAACAGGTTAAAATACTGAAAATACTGTACGTGCACAGCTTTTATCATTAAGTTAAGCAGCAGACATCTTACTTTGGAAATTTAGTAGAGGAATTTTGGACTAATCTGCCCAAGAATGCTGTAAACAGACTTTTGTAAACAACAATTAAATGTCATCAGTGTCTGTAAAAAACAAACAGGCAATGAGCCTTTCAAATGCATTGACAATTTATCATTTAAGAAATATGTTGGATGCTAATCATGCAGCATTTGCATCTTTTTCTCTGTAACTTCTTTTATTTTAGGGTTTCCTATAAAACATTTTTTAAATTCATACAGTACATTTGGATTCCAGGATTTTTGCATGTAAGCATTGCATTGTATTTGTTCTAAATGAGGGGCCTGGTCTCGAAAGGAGGTATGAAGAGGCTCAAAACAGACACTTACCTCAGGCTAGGAACGCTGAAATCTCTACTGAGATGATGCAGTGACGATCATTGTGGAGCAAAATCCAGCAGCAGGCCTCTCATCCTGTCTTCTCTCATTCCACTTTCTCTCTGTGACTTTTCCTCCAGCTTCTGAGCCTGCTGTTGAAGGTGTGTCTTCATCTTAAGTCAGAATAAATAGCAATGTCCTCCACACACACACACACACACACACACACACACACACACACACACACACACACACACACACACACACACACACACACACACACACACACACACACACACACACACACACACACACTCCTTTCTCTTATTCCCCAACCAGACCACCCCAGCAGAAAGTTACGAGACCTGCAAATACCCCCCCCCCCAGCACAAACACACGAACCCTCCCGAGAGACACAATAACATCACCCATCCTCCTCCCCCCAAGCAAATACACACAAACCCGAGACACACACACAAACAGTTCCCCCGCAATCCTATAGACTGCTCATAGTCTCTATGCACGGACACACAAACACACACACACACACACATTCCGAATGCACGACAGTGCACGAATGTATGCAAAACACTAACACCCTCTTTTGTTGTGTTCAAACACACACAGTGTATACAGTGTATACAGAGGTTAAATGTAACAACCCACACAGAGCACAAGCAAACTTTTCACTTTCACAGTCTGACTGAAGCATCACAATAGACCATATTTAAAACCATTATTCTGTATAAACTGGTGTAAAAAAGAACAATACTGTCAGTTAACATATGACCCACAGCTGTGTTGATTATTGCAGGAAGGAGGCTTTCAATTCACTGTATATACATTTCTTAAATGACAGTCAGTTGTGTAAAGTACTGAACTTAAGTACAATTTTGAGGTAATGGTACTCTCCTTGAGTATTTTCAATTTATGCTACTTTATACTTCTAATCCATTCCATTTCAAATTGAAATATTCTACTTTTTACTTCAATGTATTTATTAGATGGGTATAAGTTACTATTTACTTTGATATTATCTCCGTTATTTCTGACACTTAGTTAGTAGTATCAGCCAATGAAAGTATGTTTATCTATCAGAGTCGATGTTTTGATATGTGGACAATGAGTGGAATATAAATCAAATTACTACATTACTGACTAGTAATTACTTCAATTGTTATCATAATACATACTTTTACCCTGATTTAAAAAAAAATCTTAAAAATGCAAAAGTGTTTTTGTTGATCTTGTGTATGTCCATATGCAAATACAAATTTGATTTTGAACTAATTTCATGAAATTAAGACATTCTCTAGATATTCAAGCAAACAATTCAGTTTTATAAAATATACATTCAGACATTTCAGTTAATGCTTGGTGTCTAATCCCCAAGTCCTTGTGATGTTAAGTATCTACATTAAATAATAAAAGGTATTATTATAAAAAACGTAATATCAGTTTTTATATAATGGCCTCTGCAAGTTGGAATTAGTTGACATTCACTCAAATTCACCTTGAGAAATGATATATAACTTTTAGACACATTTTGTCTTTTATTTGTGTACATTTTTAAAGTTCTGTTTCTGTTATATCTAAGCTTGGACATTAGATGGATGGATACTGTAGGTCAGCATGGGGTTACAGTGTAAACATTGAAGTTTTTCCAATAGTCTACAGGAAGTGTTTGTTACCATAGGGGCAAAGGTCACACTGCCATCAACCTGTTGTTATGGTAACAGATGTCTCCAAACACATTCCAGTCTTTTCTACACAGAAACATATTTAACATATTGTGATGACTTTTGTCTGCGAGCATGGCTTTTTATGTCATTGGTACCAAACTTGGCAACCTGTCTGATACGAAATGAAGAAAATAAAAACAAGACATAGTTCCAGCATGTAAAACACTAACACGGTGCTTTATAACTTCCTGTTTGGAGTTAACAAGCTAAATACACTGAGTGATGGTGTTGGTTTATTTTGAACTTAGCCAGGCTAGCTGTTCCCTTCTGTTTCCAGTCTTAATGCTAAGCTAAGCTAACCTGTCTCCAGCTCGGTTCTGAGTTAGACATGAGCTCAATATCTACACAGATATAGTCTATTTCTTTATTCTTGCTTTTCTCCTCTCTCTCTCGCTCTCTCTCAAAAATATTTATTTCTTGTCTCTCTTTTTTTTCTCTCCTTTTTAGGTCTGACTGGTCACCTAAATGCCACCAGAACAGCCATTTATAGAGAGAAAGAGATGGAGGTCATACGGTGTTGTGGGAACAGTTCTATAAAATACCACCCTCCTCTGAAACACACACACACACACACACACACACACACACACACACACACACACACACACACACACACTCACATACACACGCACACACACACACGCACACACACACACACACACACACACACACACACACACACACACACACAGAGACAGCTTCACAATGGCTCTCAGTTACTGACTTGAGGTCACATTTCAGTCCTTCTCCTCGAGCACACAAATACAAATACACTCAAGTTTGATGGAAGAACTACAAATAGTACTAATACAACACAGTTAAAATACTCAGTAAAAGTAAAATCACTCTTACCACACTGTAAAAATGTACTCTGTCACAGTTAAATTACTAATACCACACTGTAAAAATATTCTGATAAATTCCACCACTGACTGAGTCATATACGTTCTTGTTGTAGTTTTAAGTGTTTAAAAGGTAAAACTTCCTGACAGGATTGTATAAATTATTAATGTCAAATAAATGGGCAGGAAAACTAATCCAGTTTGGTTGTATAATATATATATAATCCAACACAGTGAAAGAAAGAGAAATGGATGGAGATGGAGATGGAGAGTGAATGATGAGGTTGAAGGGATGAGGAGAAAGGGAGAGAGAGAGGTTCACAGTTAATCAGATGTTGTTTTCTAAAACGAGCCTGAGAAATAATACAGCGCTGAGATGGAAAATACTTCAGATTGTTGTGTCTTCTGTCGTCTGACGTCTTTAAAATTCTAAAGAAAAACCCTCAGAGAAACAACAACTGCTGCTCTCAGTCATCTGATTCAATTATAAAATAGGCAAAGATGAAGTTTTGATGATGAAAAAATCACACACACTGAGAAGGAAAGAAAGACAGAGTAAATAGAAGGGTTTCATTGAGAAGAAAACTGTGAGCTGAGCATCACAGTGGGAAACCACAGGGGGAAAGAAGTGATGCAGTGTAACAAAACAGGTTTAGACCAACAGAGCTTATTGAGCTGTATGAAAGGACAGACTTCAAAAGACCATATAAAAATAGATCTTCTGAAAACAGCTGGTATTGATAGCCTGAATTACAGTAACTGTATGACAGTTTTATAACTTTGGTGACTGTTCCTCTTGCGTCAACATGAGGTTGTTTTTTGGATTGTGAGTGAAATGTCTCAACAACTAGCCTACTCAAATTTGATACACACATTCATGTTCCCTTCAGGATGAATCCTACTCACTTTGGTGATCTCCTCACTTTTTAACTAGCATCATCATATAGTGAATTTTTAAATGTATTAAATACTTTAGTCATACTAATGACTTTCCCATCAGCCTCATCTGCACTTTGTATTTAACGCTAATTAGCAAATGAAAGCACGCCTACACGTTTAACTAAGATTTTGAACATTAATTATTAAAAAGAAAACTGCAACAAATTGACAAGGGTCAGCATGTTAGCATTGTTACTGTGAGCATGTTAGCATGCTGACTTCAGCATTCAGCTAAAAGCACACAGAGATGCCAACATGGCAGTAGACTCTCTGCAGACTGTAGTTTATATCTAGTGCTCACTGGAGAGCAGTGCTGGTACTCAGTGTTTTGTCTTGTTAATTTGTAATGTTCAGAGATTCCTGGGGCTTAAAAACACATACCTACTGAATCATAATTAGCTAGATGCTGAAACATCCTGCAGCAATGCTTTAATCTTCTACCAGGAAGTGTACTTCCATTCTGGATATGTGTGGCTAACCTCTTTCTAGGCCTATAAAGAGCTCGTGGCACAGATGGGAAGCTGTAACCTCTGAGTTCATGCGACATTAGTGCAATGAGGCTGAAAGGTTTGAAATATTAAACATATTAAACGAAGGTAATGGGTTTCGTATTGCCTTTTTTCACAGCTGATGTTTTGCCTTATTGCAGGGAAACCACAAGTGTTATTTATTAATGACTTACAGGAACACTTAGCGTTAATGGAGCAGGGTCATTACTCATTTTATTAGTATAATGTCTGCTGTGAAAAATGGCCTTCTGTCTCTGTGGGTGTGTTCAGACTCTTCTTGATTAATATTTCCCACACTTTTTAGTTCTCCTTTCAGTAAATTTGTCACATAATTCCCTTATAATTGTCAGCCAGTAGTACTTGGAGCTCTTTTGGTTGCGCAGGACCTTTAGGATCTCTGAACTGTGATGGCCACTGATGGATTTCCATTACTACTTGTAAAGTGAATAAGATAATAATTTGCATAATATGCCTGGGATGGTATGAAGCACAGAGGCAAAGTCCACACAGAGGGACACTGTTTCAAAGGGAGTGAATGCACTGTGGAAGCTGCACAATTCGTCATGATTGTCCGCAAGAGAACGGATCAAACGCTCATCTGTCTTCTCATCGTTGTGATGGCAGCGGCAGAGGTGCAGGAAAAGCTCTCACCTGAGTGTAAACAGTTCCTGTACATGGGCACGGTGCCTCGGGGGCTCGAGGAGCAGCCTTTTAAGAAGATCTGTCAGTTCTACGAGGGCAACCCGCGATTTGTCACCCTGTACGACACCATCAACCACATCCCTGTGTATTCTGCGTACACCTTCAAGCGCTCGGACGGCTCCAAGAAGGTTGATGTGCCTTGGATGTATGAGCCACAGGTAAGTGCTGAGTATTTGATTTCCTTTTACTAAGCAGCATTTTCAATGTTTGGGATAGGAACATTTGGAATGATCCTTTGGAAATGAGTCTTATCTGGTTATCTACTTACTTTAACAGCATTTTTAGTTTTTAATTATGACATTGTTTATCCTGACAGCTCTCCACAGTGTCTGGCTCTCGTGAGATGCAGCAGTTCCCTTCAGAAAACAATCACAATAAATTTGAGGATGCTCAGGCCGTGCTTGACGACTACTCAAACTCGGTGATCTTCGAACGTGGTCAGCTGAATCCGGACGAGCACCAGGCCCACCCACATGACAAAGCATCCACCTACACCCTGACGAACGTGGTCCCTCAAGTCAGAGAGTTCAACGTTGGGGCCTGGAAGAACCACGAGCACACCATCCGCAGGCGGCTCAACAACTACTGTCGCGGCACCGCCTATGTGGTCACCGGGGTCACAACCTCGGGGCACACAATCCGCCGCCACAACATCAACCGCCTGGGCATCCCCACCTACCTCTGGTCGGCCTACTGCTGTGTCGATTTCGACCACAATGCACCGTACTCGGAGCGCTCAAAGTTTCCTGCGTTTGCAGCTCATGGGCTCAACGACAGGGAGGATAATACGGTTCAAGAGATGACGGTGCAGCAGCTGGAAGAATTCCTGAAGAAGGAAACTTATGTTGGGAGCTCTTTCCAGATCTTCTATGACAACTGCGTGCCTCTTAATAATGCTAATAGTGCCCTGCACCTGCCCTGAGAAAATGGGAATGGGTCCTTCATATTTAGTATATAGACATCCCCATCCAGTGTCATTATTATTCAACATTTAGCAGCTGAGTAGGAGTGAATCATTTCCTATTTATTTTAATTAATCTACTTTAAATTCTATAGTTTCCTCAAGTTAACACAACTTGTCGCCCACATGTCTCAATTTGTTCCCATTATCCAATTTACAGTTTTGCATATAATTGCTTTGTGGCAGCTTGTTTGCTGATTAAAATGTTAGTCACACCGCTATTACTCTGGGTTTTGTCATAATTGGACTAATCTTTACTTATTTTAGTAAGTATTTATTCGATTTTTCTTCAGTTTAACAAATGAATCCTAATTAAAAGGTCCACGTACTAGCTTTTTCTGAGCTCCATTTGCTGAAGTAGATTTCATTGAAAGCTCAAAAGACCTACATTAATGGATCTGTGAGCTCAGATTTTGAGAGATTAATCCTCCATGTGACATCTGGCAGAAAATCTAAAAAAATAATCACAATAGTAGCATAGGTACATTTTAAAACGTTGCAAATTCTCCAATAAATATATGTCAATTATGTTCTAAGGTCCATAAACTCGCCTTGAAAACCCTACATGGTTGTACTATTCATTGACTTTATCTCAAGTTTTCACCTCTTAACAACTTGTGAGAACTACACCGGCCTCTGTGGGCCTTTTGTTCAGCTCAGATAGATTAGACCAACTGCTTTACATTTCCACATACAGCCTCTTGACTGTAGCGCTACCGAGCACTTCTCTATGAAAAGCCACACAGACAAACCTCCCAATATCCAGATTCAGAACATTCACAAATGCAATTAAAGGTTTAACTTTCCGATGAATAATAGGATTTTGCGTTTCCTTGCTTATCAGAATAGAATAAGACTCTAACAGTTAACAGTAATAACTTTTCAGGGGTTCAGTCTCTTTTAGTGTCTTATAGCTCTGTTCTGAATTTTTGTGACAGCCACTTTTGTTGACATTTTGGTGTTAACCGTGACATGAAATGTGAACTACAAAAGCTAAATTACATTTTAAGTCAAGTGGAGCGTCACAAAATAAAGGATAATATCACTCCCAGTAACCTTTTTTTGTGGTTTTAATCATTATCATAATTAATGTTGTTGTTTAGGGACGGGATCTGGTAAGATCTCTTTAGTACAGCCGGTAATAGATGATACAAACAGTATGAAAACATAAAAAACTGGGATATTATCCAAAACTAGGAGGGCAGACAGAACCTCAGGGTGAATGATATGATTAGTATCTACTTTGAGAGCGTAGCTGTGTTTTGCCAGCTGGCATGTGCCACAGTGCCAGATGGTCAGCTCCATAATTTGACCAGCAGAAGACTGATGAGAGCCTAAAATACATTTCACATCCTTAACTGGAAGCACACTTAACTCTGAGGGCCAGTAGAGGGAGACTGTGTGTAGCTAAACACTCTCCCATGGGAAAGATATAACAATTGTATTGTTCTGAATAACAAAGTTGGAAAAATGCTTCTTCAGTGCATTGAATATTGAAAAAAATCCTCATAATGCAAAGAAATCAACAGAATATTAGACAGACTATAAACGCAACGTTTTTTATTCCTCTCTTAAAGAGTTTTTTCAATTCACACATTCAGCTCAAAGATAAAAAACAACAAAAAAGAAACATTTTTTTAACTGTACAAAAGGGGCATCATGAGAGCCCCCTGAGCAGCTGGGAATAATGCATGAAACAGCACCCTGAAAGCACACAGTCTACTTAAATCATTGTCCAAATAAACTGAGTCATCTCAGCACAGAAACACTTTAGGGCAAGTAAAAACATAAAAAAAAGTAAATTGTTGCTCTTTGTACTTCAAAGAAATAACCTTTTGGCTTCACACAGAACCCAAATGCTCTCTCATACACATACAGACACACGCGCGTATTACACTTAAAAACGCTAACAACAGTAAGTGGCCACAGTAGACAGGTGTTTTGCAGCCTCCAGCAGCAGTCCAGTTTGTGCCGGAGTGTGTTTCGGTCTCAGTTGAACCAGGTGGTATTGAGCTGCGTCTGCTTCTTGATGCTCGTGTCCAGCTTGAGGACCTCTCTGATCGCCATGGTAGCGTAGGTTGAGGGCGGCAGGGAGAACTCCATCCGCAGAGCCCGATACTTCCCCTCTGTGGGAGGAAGGTGAGAGACATGCTGGATCAGAGTGTGCAAAAAGATGGCTGCCCAAAAACCACAATCAGCATTCATGCATCTCAACTCTATCCGTTTAATATACACTTCAAGCTTATGCTACATTCATCAATGGGGGAAAGTAGACAGATGTGGTGCAACAGCTGTATGTTTTGTTTATATTTTGAGTACTTAAATATGGGTGAAGATATCATTTGCAGCAAAAACAGGCTGTACTTTGACCATTTATTTGTATCTAATTATTTTTGGGAGCTGTGTCCAGCAGTTAAATAATAGCATAGTGTCTCCATTTTCTCTCTTTAACTTCTTTAGTAGAGGCACATTCTGAGAATTGGTTGCTCCATGTCTGCTGGATTTCTAGCACGTTCACCATGTCAACTTCATACAAGGTGTATATATCAGTATTGCTCTGTGGCCAAAATACAAAAAAAAAAAAAAAATATATATATATCTCAAGCAATGTAGATTTAAGATGCCTGGGGGGGGGGTCAGTTTAAAGTGATCCCCTTTGTATGATAATGTTTTAAAAATGTTACCACTATGTATTAAAATAAATTCAGTATTGACACAATGGAAATATAATCCAGTCCAATATAGTTCCGAAAGCTGCTTTATCTGAGTCACTTTTTCACTTTGCCACTTTTTTGACCACAGATTAGTAGTCAACTGTGTTAACACACACCAAAAACAATCCATAAAGGGACATTACCTTTGTTGAAGACCGGAGCGGGTTTGTTCTCCAGCTTCTCAAAATCACTATGCACCAGGGAGATCTTTGGGTCGTCGTACTGGATCACCTCCCTGCAGAGGACAGACAGAAATACCACAACACACCAGGTAAGAGGCTACGCAGTATTAAAGCATTCAAATACCTGTAGTACACAATAACAACCGCCGTACTACAATACGGTTGTGATTATTTAGTATTAATAATGCTACAGTATGTTAAAAAACTAATATACTAGTGTTTAATTTGTTGCTAACCAGCTGACGTCACTGGGTCTGATGAGGATGCGTCTGTAGGCTCCAGCCAGAGAGTAGTCCTTCACTTTGTGTCTCATGTTGTCGATGTCCAAGCCGTCTGCAGTGAGCAGCTCTCTGTAACCTTTACCCACTGACAGAAAAACACAAGCATTACGCTCAATTACGAGTTCAGGACCGATCTTTACTTTCATTTCTTTATCTGTTGTACGCAAACTTTATCTGTTTTTCAGTCAGTTTATCTTGATTTTTCTATACGACACTTGCTCCTTTCTTTCATATAGCTTTTTATCCATTAAACCTGATGCAGTTTAAAAGCCCTGATCTGCACGTCTGTGTTAACGGGTGTTATCATCACGTATTAGTGTTTAAACCACCCAATGGCATTTTTCACAGCTATCTTTACATGTAGCATGCGAATAAATGTACTCAAAAATCACGCATAGAGTAACTTCTTACCGTGATGGGAGGGGTAGATGACATCAAACCCAGGAAGTGGCATCACAACGTTATGGATGGGGCAGCTCTCAGCCTCCTCTGCAGACAGCACGTGTGCTGTAGCTTCATGAGCAAAGACAACATCAGTAGGCAGCGTTTACATTTTTACGAGTCATCATTTTAAAAACGGAAATCTCTTGATAATGAGTGCAGTATTCATTTTAGTCTTTTTGAATAATACAAATTATTGGTTGGAAAGTAGATTTTTTTTTTTTCTTCTGTGGACTTAATCTGGTTACAACACACTGACTTGATATGGTCGCTTTTAACTTCTTGTGACAGAGAAATTGCAAAACAAGTACCTTATTATGAATATCTTTTCTTATCTGTTCCTTCAAACTATTTCCTGTTCTTTGAAACTATTGTTGAAGTACTAGTTTGACACTCAGGCAAATGCTAATATTTGCTTTCGTGCTGAGAGTTAGATGAAAATACCCTCATGTGTGTATGTGAAATATGAGACCACAGCCGGCAGACTGTTAGTTTAGATTAACATAAAGACTGGAAACAGAGGGAAACAGCCAGCCCGGCTATGTCCAGATGGAACAAAATCCCCCTAGCGTCTACTTCTAAAGCTCAGTTCTAATCATAATAAATAATATTTGCTTAATCCATCCAAAACCTGAAGTAGAAAACTTCAAGTTTTATACTTCAGACAACCTTAAAAAGTGGGTGTTAAAACAGTGTTGAACCGTTCCTTTAATATTTAACTAATAACTAATAGTTAACTAGCTTGCGGAAAACATATGAGCTACTTACTTCCTTTGAGCACAAGGTCCCCCTCCACTGCCTTCAGGCCGAAAGCATCGATTCTCCGGCTCACCATGGTGTTCCACATAACGCTCTGGTAGCTGTGGATGTACATCAGGCGGTTGTTACGAGGGAGCTGAAAAAAATAAGGAAAGAACAAAAAGTAATCAGAAAAAAGCAGAAACCTGTCACTTTGAAAGTAAATACATTGTCAGTGAACATGATGTTTATACATGGAGGGTTCAATAAAAAAACATTATCACCTGCCCAGTGCAGTTTGACTGGCTATACTACTACTTTTATGTTCTATATGTCTCGCCCACATTTTCAGCCTATTAATAGCATGATTAATAAAAAATAATAAACCAACCATTCCAAAAGCAGCGACGATGTTCTTCTTCCCGTACATAGACAGGCCTCGCAGCAGCTGCCCCTCAACACAGCGCTTGTTGGGCAGCTTTCTCAGGGCGGCCTCGGGGTCCTGAGTCTTCGCCCACTCCTCTCTGCAGCGGACCAGGAACTCTTTCTCCGCTGGAGAAAGCAGCAAAGATGGAAGAAGGTTTGACATACTTCTTAACCACTTAGAAGAAAAAACTGTGAGGACAAAGAAAAAAAAAAAAAGGGTTCATTACCTCCAGGACGAGGCTTCAGAATTAAATCCACCACCTCTTTCCAGTTGTTTTTCAAGATAGCCCTGCCCCCAAAACAAGAGGAGGAAAAGACCCTTCAGTAATGTCATAATCTAAATGTATGTCAGTATCTCCTCGTGTCATGACCTTACCTGCCGACTTGCTGTGTTGGCACAGCTGTGGTGCCAAAGCGCTGCATGCCGTAGTAGTTGATGAAGCCGGTCTGCCTGAGGGATGTCATGCCCTGCTGGACCTGCTCATCTGTCCCTGAGATGTTTCTGGGATACACATTAAACAATAATTAGAAGTGCAGTCATGGAACAGTGAAGTTAACACAGTATGCCTGAACAATTTCAAAAGAGGAAACAAAAAGAGGATGCTAGAACATAAAAAAGTAATGATCAAATTTAAACCTTTAGACCTGAGAGAGTCATGAACAAATAAGGTATATACACATGACAAATAAACTGTAGACATGGAACATCCTAGAAGACTCAAACTGAGGTTCGAGTTTTATGTGTTGGTAAGTCATAGTATTGTAGACACAAAGTTTGTTAACTACGTTACATGATTATATCTGATGATTTTTGATGATTACACTATGGACAAGTCTCAACATGATCCAGCAATTATCAAGCTGAAAGGCAGTCGGATTAAATTCTTGCATGATAAAAATAATAAGGTGAGATGACTGTCCATGGTGACCGGTGTTATTTTTCAGATGGAAAGCTGCACTATTTTTTTATGGACTTTATCTGGGTTGACTGCCTGGAAATGCTTTGTTTTGGTTGTTTAAGTTGCCTTCAACTTTTGGTGACAATTCTCAGCTTTATACTTTAAATGTTTTTTAATGGATTTAAATTGTTTTCAATTAGCACGTTAAATCTTGGTTTTTTTTAGGCTGTATAAAAACATAAGCATAAGATATGTGCTGACTGTCCATGATGACCTGTACTGTTTTTTGACAGTGAAGATAGTTTTCAGCCATCACAGCCAAATTTGGGTTGTTACTTATGTTTACATTATGCATTGACAAAATAATTGTGGGATACACAGCAACTGACGTCTACATAAATAAGACCTGCTGACCTGATGACCACAGTGAAGTGGTTTCCCTGCAGCTCTCCCAGCTTAAGAGGGTGGTTTTTGTAGCAAAAGTTTCCCAGCTTGAGGTTCATGAGGCACTTGTTGAGGTGAGACAACCTCTCTGCTGTGATCCTAAAAAGGACAAGGAAAAGGTTTCTTTAAATTTCAGATCCTGTAAAACAAGCTGATCCACCAGAGATCATCTGCCTAGTAACAGCAGAAACACCTCCAGCACTGACAAGATGCAGCATGTACCACCTCTTTACAATCATCACCAGATAATTTGGAAATAAACGGACAGTAATTAATGTTGTGATTTGCTTTAAAAAAAGCATTACAAACTCACTTGAGCACTGCAATCTCCTGCACAGTGATGGCTCTCTTGTCCTTGGTTCCCATGTAGGAAAACATGTTGGGCCTGAGCCTAGAAAGACACGCAATATTGTACAAATGATGGTCATTAGCTGTGATCACATTTCTTGAGGAAAATAAACTGTCAATTGTTCGCTTATTATCAAGTGATGATCTTTTTTGTAAGCAAAACATTCAGACCTGAGGAACTTAGAAAGCACATTGATGGCTTCCATAGTGTCCTTGTTCTCCTTGTACAGGACAAAGTGGCAGAAACTGCCACGGTTTTTGGGCCAGAAGTGTTTCCTTGGAGCTTTCATGGACACAGAAGAAAAGGTTGCACTGAAATACAGATTATGAATTGTTGAGCTAAACAATTCACACATAAGAAAAAAAACAAAAAAAAACAACTAAATCAATTTTAAGATTCAAGTGAAAGCTTAAAAGATTTTGCAATAACACATCCTGTAAAGAAAACAACTCTGCGATTGCAAAAAATAATGGAAATAACTTAATAAAATAATAAAATCAATTTTAATAAGATTGTATTTACAAAATCGTAAAGCAACCGACACCAAACTCCATCTGGGTTTTAACCTTCGTGTGGAGAACAGGTTCTTACCTGCAGTTGCTTTGACCTCTATCCACCAGAGAGGAGCAATAAGAGGATAAAATAATGTTACTAAGAAAGAGATGTTTAAGGATTCAGTGGCGAGATGTCAGGGGTGAGAGAACTCATGCATGGGCCTGAGAGTGGAATCATGGCATATAAATGGTCTATGCAATAAAGGTTGCATGGTTTGTCAAGGCACCACGATACTGAATCTCTGCTTTCCTTCATTTCCTTTCAAAGTGTTCATTTGGACCAAACACTGTAATCCACTCAAGTCAAGTCATCACCAAAAATGAGTAAGAAATATTGGAGCAGAATCATGCAGGTGTCTTGACCATGGACATGCACAAGTACATGCAACATATTTTCTTCTGCTCTGGAGACCACATGCACTGCAACACATAATCTGAAGGTACATATGCAATAAGTCCTCAAATGTATGTCTTAGAGGCCGACATCTGGATCCGTCTCCTCTCATCATACCTGCTAGAGCTTTCTTCCCAGCAGCGTGGTAGGCCACTATGAACTTGCGCCCTTCCTTCTCTTCCGTCTTCGTCTCCAGACCAGGATAGTGATTCTTGATGGCTTTGTGGACCTGCGTCCGCTTCTCTTTAGTGTCGTCAATCACCTACGGATGTTAAAAGAGGAGTAAGGGCCTTTTGTAAAAACTCTTTAAGTAATGTCATAAAAAGAGATCCAGGAAGTGTAAACTCACCTCAATGGAGACATCGTCCTCTTTATTCTTGTAGAGCTGCAGCTCACCAAGCTGCTTCTTCTGCTCCTCAGTAAACACATCACAGTCCTCCGGCTGTGGTGGAGCCTCGGGGACTTCCTAAATTAGATGAAAGAAAAAAACATTTCTTACCTGATGTGATGTTTTCTTTCTACAAATGTTTCTTTTATTATTTGTTTTGCTAACAGCATCATTGCAGTTACAGCTATTTCTATCTCCAAGTCAACGTGTATAATGATTTTGAGACTTTCTAAGTTTCATCTCTGACTGGGTTTAACAAGAAATAACACCACATTTTAAAATGCTGACTGGTACTCCCTTAATTTAAAGATCTAGCCATTTAAGTGAATATATGAGAAATACATGACAATTATCCATGCAAACATTATTGGGATCAATGATATTATCCAGATTATCATCAAAATATGGCTAAAACTCTTAAAATGGCTCTTAAACATCCTGGAAATTATTTTACCTTTCGTTTTGTAAAGAAACACATTTTTTTAGGGTGAAAAACAAACAATCTTAAATAAGGTAATCAAAAATCATAAGGTCCCCCTGCATATATGAATGATATATTTAGTCTGTTCTGTCTTATAGGACAATTCCTGTGTTTGTTTTTTGTAATCAAACTCTATTTTTAACATCTCCACCATAATAGCGAGCTAGACAACTTTTTTTTCAAGACACTTATTATTCAGATAATGTAAAATTCACCACGATCATCTCATTGTGAGTGTAAATATCGCAATCCACAATGAAAACCTATTTTGGCCCTCCTTATAGAGAAGTAACGCTTGTCATTGAAATTTAACCCAATGTCTTACCTCAGCCTCTGGAGGGACAGAGAGGTCATCTAAATGCAAAATCTCGCCTTGTTTGCTGATTTCATGCACCACGAAATCAGAATATCTGAGAACAAGACGCAACAAATCATCTGTTAAACAAAACCAAACTGAAGGAAATAATGCAAACTTCTTAATGACTCTGGAGGACCAACCTTTCCTTCAGGATTCCTGAGAAGCCCTTGTGGTCACTGACATACTTCAGGATGCCCACATCCAACTCAGTGAGGCCATGCTTCATCATATCAGCAAAGGTCTCACCCTCACCCTCCTCCTCTCCATCACTTGCTTCACCCGCGGGCTCTTCCTCCTTAACCTTGGGGGGAGGGCCTCCATTCTTTTGATCCTTCTCAACCTTGGGGGGAGGGCCTCCATTCTTTTCATCCTTCTCGACTTTGATTTTCTTTGACGGTGCGTCTTCCTTTTCATCCTCTGGACAGCCTCTCTTTTCTCCGACTTGGACAGGGACAGGCTCAGACTCAGCCATCAGAGCTGAGCTGTGACAACAGAGACGGAGAAACTGTGTTATAATTCAAATACAGCAGTTAAAGTGTTATTCCCCAATTGTTCAGATGAAATCAACTTTACTTGTCATGAAGACTACACCTACTGTGAAAACATAATGTCCTCTGAGAAAATAATCCTTGTTAAGTCATCTGGGTTATTTCCAGCTGGGCTCAAAAAGAACCCTAATTTATAGTATTTTAGAGGTATTTGTGCTTTTATTGGGTGACAACAGAGAGCAAAGGTCCCCAGCTCGACACAAAACTTGGGACATTACAATTACATAGTTTTGAAGCATGTAACAACATTTTCAAACCTATTAGGATGCCATGAGACAACAAAGACCTAAAAGAAAGCCCTGCATTACAACCAAGAGTTTGGAGTTGCAAATATATGTGCAAAGGGGGAGTAAAAAAAAAAGATGCTATTAGGTTGCATTATGTGAAATGTAGGGCCCATTTTTTTGGAGCCTGAATCATATTAGCCCCCGACCACCTCTGACAGATCCCCATTGTATCTTAAAGACCACTTTTGTAGGGTTTCCGGGATGCTAATGCTCTCCAGATTTGATTGTGTTTGCTAAGGTTTAATACTAATATAAGTACCCGCTACTTCAAAATGTTGTGGTGCAATGAATAGGAATAAGTTACTTTTGCACATTAAAACAGTAAGTAAGCACCATCATTTAAAAAAAGATGGTCAAACTGAGAAGTTTATCACCAAAGTAAATATTTGTATGCAGTTCATATTTTGAATGCTTGACTTTAAGTTCTTTTGGTATCACGATGTTGTCTCCAAGACTCCTGCATCTTTACAATAAGGACCACAATGTAAATAAGATTATTATTATATGAATCTTTTATGTCATATACATTGAATGTGTTGTATCTCTGTTATGCTGTTCATTCTGTACACATGACATCTATTGCTTTCTGTCCATCCTGGGAGAAGGATCCCTCCTCTGTAGGTTTCTTCCTTTTTTCTCCCTGTTAAAGTTTTTTTTTTTAGAGTTTTCCTGTGAATGTGAGGGTCTACGGTTCAGAGGATGTCACATGAGGATGACCATGTAGGGACAGGACAGGGTGATTATATTAGAGAGGCTTCCAGTGTTGTCCTTGAAACTCAAATGTAGTTTGCTATGGACATAGGACCCCTGACAAGACATCAACGTGCACATGAGAGACATGATTACAATGTGCTTGCAATGAAAAATGTATAAATTATCAACTGAAAATTGATCAGCAACCATTTTTTCCTGTGAATGTGAGGGTCTACGGTTCAGAGGATGTCACATGTGTACAGATTGTAAAGCCCTCTGAGGCAAATTTGTAATTTGTGATTCTGGGCTATACAAAATAAACTGAATTGAATTGAATTAAAACATGGAGATCAATTTAACACGTTTACTATTTGGCCTATATGCATTCATTCTGAAGGATCCCTCCTCTGTCGTTCTCCCAGAGGTTTCTTCCTTTTTTTCTCCCTGTTAAAGGGTTTTTTTAGGGGAGTTTTTCCTGTGAATGTGAGGGTCTAAGGTTCAGAGGATGTCGCATGTGTACAGATTGTAAAGCCCTCTGAGGCAAATTTGTAATTTGTGATTCTGGGCTATAAAAAAAATAAACTGAATTGAATGTCACAATTAACCTTTTATAGCTGTGTGATTCAATGTCCTCCTTCTCATAACATCACAAATGACCTAAACTAACTAAACAATCATGGCTCCAGTTGCATCTTCAATTGATTACTGCCTACTTTTTGGAGGTTACATATGACATGCATCTTGTTTTATTTATACACCACCATCATCACAACAACACATTTAAACTCCTATACTTGCATATGCGCAGTGCTGAGGTCAACTTAAAATGGCCTGTATAAACCATGCTGCAGACTTACTGTGTGTGGAGCTCAGCAGACAAGACACAGATGTGGATCCGGGAAACGCTTCTTGTTTCTCGGCTGCCAAACACTTGCAGACCCTTCTTAAGGGACCCGAGTTTGACACAGGCACTGGGAAGACACAATGAACATAATCCAATGCTGACCACTCAAAAGTTAGCAAATCCGCTAGCACCTTCGCACTCTCACCTGCTGGATATAGTTAGCATTGCGAGCAGGGAAGCTGAATATATATATTTATATATATAAAAAACATAAAAACGTTGTTATTTCTAGCAGAACATCTGATTTAACTCACCTTCGTTTGGTGATATTCAGAAGAGTACGAACAGCGTTACATGCCAGCCTTCCGCACACACGTGTAAGTGTGTGTGTGTGTGTGTGTCTGTGTTTGCTTCCGGAAACAGATCCGGAGCCTAAGCCCCGCCCACTGCAGAATGTTTGGTTAAGGGACCTGTCAATCATGGAGTTAGCTCGCTTGAGTCTAGGCCTTTGATGGATGGCACTCTGGGTGAGGTAAAAAAAAAATTAAATAAAAGAAATACTGACTTAAAGGTTCAAAATAATGATAAAAAACGTGGAAATAAAAATGAAAGAAAATTATATTCCACAACTAGATAGCATGCAAATATTAAAAAAAAAATCAGCAAGTCATATCCTATGGCTCTCCTCCTATTTATTTAATGAGTAATATCGGCTGGAACTATCGGCGCCGTGGCTTAGATGGTTAAAGCGCCTGTCTAGTAAACAGGAGATCCTGGGTTCGAATCCCAGCGGTGCCTTTTCTCCTTGAGGACACATAATGCATATCCTATATAACATACATTGCAGTCATGGTCAGTTGACCATGTAGGGACAGGACAGGGTGATTATATTAGAAAGGCTTCCAGTGTTGTCCTTGAAACTCAAATGTAGTTTGCTATGGACATAGGAAGACATCAAACATGCACATGAGAGACATGATTACAATGTGCTTGCAATGAAAAATTTATAAATTATCAACTGAAAATTGATCAGCAACCATTTTAATAATCGTTAAGGCTTTCAAGGTTATAAGGTCGGACGATATTTTCTGGTTAGGATTTCAAAGAAGGATGCAATCTTTGCAAACAGGAAGAAATCATAACGGGGACAACGCCTATAATCTTTTACCTGACTTGAACTATTTTTTGTAAGGGATTGGGGATTATAATTATTGTTCTCTTAGTAACACATGTTACTTGTGATTATTAACAATAAACTTACACTTTCAAGTCAGTCCTATTCTCATTGTCTGTCGAAAAACGGTATAAATACCACTGCACCAGCAGCAGTGCGGCTTTGACTGATAACTCCACAATATTTATGTCCCTACATTTTTTGTGCTCAATAAAAGACCAGATAAAACTGTAAAAATGTCCAAACAGAAGCTTCAGTGTTACAATACAGCATCAAAATAAATGTCAAAAGTCCAATAACTCGTGATAAAATTTCATAAAGGAGAGAGTGGGCTGCAGACAGCAATACAAAAACACAGCACACACTATAAATAGTATAGAGGCAACATGGGCTTGCTACCAAGTGTTTGCACTGATAGTACATAGAATATGTGTAGAAATACATGAGGAGGAGTATATCAGATGCTTAACTTCTGTACCGTTCGCAATCCTTGCTGCCTTAAATTAAATAATATTGTAATATACAGTAGTTTTGCTTTGTTATGTAATATGTTGTCTATTGTGAGGCCTTCATCTAAAGCATGTTTTGGGCATTTTATGCCCTTATGAGAGACTCAACAGTAGAAATATGACAGCAGACAGAGAGATGAGGAATGACATGCAGTAAAGGTCCTGCATATTTAACCTTTATGCAAATATGCAAATATGCAACCCTGCATATGACTTACTTAGCCTATTACTTACTGTTCATCCTTTGACTTTATCCAAAACTAGAAAATGTGTAGTGGTGGAAGAAATATTCTTTACTTACGTAGGAAAAAAACAGACATGCCTCAACAATTTATTATTATTAATATAAAAGTGGTGGAAATTGAAAACTGTATTTCCAAAATACACTTAAAGTATCACAACAGAAAGTGCATTATGCAGAATGTTATATAACGTTTCTATCTTTAGAACTGAGTGTGAACATTGTTAACAGCATACTGTTTAATGTTGTTAGTAGTCAATATTTAGCCAAACATAACTACTTTATACATTATGGATGGTTTAATCTATAGTAATGCATATATGTTCTATCTATCTTTAGAGTGAACACACGCTCAGTGCATGATTTTTTAATGAATATGAATATGTTCTCTGGATGCTTCCTTAATAAGATAAGATAAGATAAGATAAGATAAGATAAGATAAGATAAGATAAGATAATCCTTTATTAGTCCCGCAGCGGGGAAATTTGCAGGCTTACAGCAGCAGAGAGTAAAGTGCAAACAAGAGACATAGTAAAGAAAGACAAGATAAAAATAAAAAAAAAAAAAATTAAAAATAAATTAAAAAAAACAAGTATTATAAATAAGCAATAAAAACAGTAGAAAAACACAATAACTGAAATATAATATTTACAGACAGAAAAAAAAAACTATTTTAACTATTATTGCACAGTGTTTTTATTGTCATGTGTCATGTGGTCTGCTGGGAGCAGAGCTGGTTGTGCAATAGAGAAAAATAGAGAAAAAAGGGCAAATTATAGGAACAAATGTCTAGTAACACCAGGCTACATTTAGCCTAATATATATAGATACATGTTTTAATAAACATTTCATGATTATAGTTATATTCTGCTAGACAATTGCATTTAACCTTAAATGTGAATGTGAATGAGTTCGTGCAGAGTGGTGCAGGTCCACGCGGGACTACACGCGACTCCCACCAGAGGGAGCGCGTGCCATCTGTAGGTAGAGGTTAGTGTGTGCTCGTGTTTGTGTGTGTGACACACACAGAGAGAGAGAGAGAGAGAGAGAGAGAGAGAGAGAGAGAGAGAGAGAGAGAGGATCTGGCTGCTGCCGCTGAGCTGCCCGCTCCTGCTGAGGGGAAGAGGAGGAAACATGAGCTCCAGGAAAGGTGCGTATCCCTCAGCCTCCAGCTCGACTATGACCCATCACTGCTGCTTGTAATTAACGCGGACGATGGCCAAAGTTACCCCCAAAACGACGCGTAATGCCACCCCAGCTTCAGATCCTAATGATGTGTGTGTGTGTGTGTGTGTGTGTGTGTGTGTGTGTGTTTTCTTCTCTCTCTCTCTCTCTCTCTCCACCCCGTCCCCGTCCATCCTACACCCGGTTCTCGGACATCGGTCGTGCCCGTGGTTTGATGTCACCTCACCCCGGCAGTGATGGCCATCCAGGCCAGAAAAAGGAGGCCGAAAGGGAAGAAAGACAGAACGGGTCCCCATCGTAGGTAAGCAAAGCAAGGGCGGTGGTGGTGGTGGTGGAGGTGGAGGTGGAGGTGGTGGTGGATGGATGATGGGTTTTTACGCGACGGATCGACGTAGTGTGTTTGTTTGCCGGGGGTTTGGCTCGTTGGCACCGGGTCCAGTCTCCGTGTGACGCCGGCGCTGCTGCCCGGTGCGTCGGCGGGGGAGACTGTGCGCACATATGGCAGAAGGCGTGTGTTTTCAGCACACAGACGGGGCTACACCGGACTAGTGTGGGAAGTTGCCATTAACGTGAGAGGAGTCAGATCTGTACTTGACTCCCCAAAAAAAGCTATTTCCCTTACAATTCCTAAAATCCATACCTTATGTCACCCTTTATTGATGGCCCCTTGATGTATGTATTTGGATGGGGATGGGGGGGGGTGCAGAAAGAGGTGTGAAACATGTGACAGCTCATTTCCTTGGCCCCTCTGCTGCAGTGATAATGAGTAGCCTATTTGGGAATCTCTCACATGTTGTTTGATTATGTAACTTTTTCTTTAATTGGTTGGAGCACTGTTTCCTGCTGTGTGTGTGTGTGTGTGTGTGTGTGTGTGTGTGTGTGTGTGTGTGTGTGTTGCAGCGCAGTGGCGGTGTAAAGTGCATGCGAAATTGGAGTGGGGAGAGTGGGGGGGCTTTACTTCATGGCATGATGCTATTGGAGCGACGTCACCGGCAGCAGAAGAAGGCATCAATTAGGTGATACCAACGGCGCGGCCACCCCGGGGGGCCAAGCTCGGTGTCTGCTGCTCGACTGCCAACCACCCCAATAATCATATTGGATTACAGCAAACAGATGTGTGCAGAAAAAATTAAATAATTCATAAAGCCAGTGGTTGCTCTGAGAGGGATGACATGTTGTGGATGTGGCTTTTCGCCCAGTGTATGCTGGGATATGTACAGTAGGGCTTAACTTTATACAGGGATAATGATTAAGCAGGCAGAGAAAATGAGTAACAAAATGAAAAATAATATTCCCAATGAAATAACTATTCATTTAATGTCCATGAGCAATAGAAAAATCATGTGGTCTAATATGCAATTGATCATTTTGTAAAACAAGGAAAAGACTCAAATCTCCACATTTCAGAAGCTTAAAATGATAAAAATGTGTTATTGTTCAATGATTTAAGCAGTTAATAGATTATCAAAAATAATTGCGGCTTAATTTTCTGTCAATGGACTATTTGTGCCAACCGTACAATGAAGCAAATCATGTAAGCTCATTATCCAGCAGACGCTTATCCAGGTCTGGGTCACTGTAGCATCTGTCTCTCTCTCTCTCTCTCTCTCTCTCTCTCTAGCTCTCTTCTTGCACTTTCTCCTGCTCCCACATACACTTTCAAAGAGAGAATTTCCTTCTTATAGATAATGATCTGCTTTGATCCAGAGTCAAGCTGAATGTCTTCACACAGCTGAGGGAAAGCTTTGTGTTCAGGAACCACAACAAACACACATGAACACACACACACACACACACACACACACACACACACACACACACACACACACACACACACACACCCATACGCAGTCACACACACCATCACAAATGTAGACATTCACATTCAGAGCAATGTGTACTCAGGCTCAGACAATGCATTGTTACTTAACTTTGATTTGTTCAGCTGGTTCAACTTCCCTAGTTTGAATTCATTTAATTCAGATAAACATGCGCATAAGTGCAGGCACAAACAAACGATTCCCAAATCTCTCTCCTTACCCACTGACTGTATGCCATCTTACCTGATATCGCCAGATCTGGCAAACAACAGGGGTGGAACAGAGATTTAACTAAAGCGTAGAGGAACACGTCATGGTATCTTGCGGTGGACTTTAACAGGAACACATGGGACCCTGACTTTTCATTTTACGCCAGCTTCAAGTCAGAATAGAAGTCAGCCCAATACTTTAGTCAATGTTATTCCCATCAGCCTCAGCTAGTCTTTGTGTTTGTTGATAGTTGGTGATGGAGATAAGCAAACATATGAACCTGTATTAGGGCATTGCCAACATTTTTGATCATTTAATCATTTAATTGTTTTGCAAAACCAAAGACGACGAGTCATCTTTTATTTTATCACATGGAGGATCTCACAAACCATCAATCATGTACTGACAGGAGGAATGTTTTTTCAGGAGTTTTTCGACTTTTTTACAGATTAAAAAACAGTGTGACGTGTTTGTTGCTGAGGGTACCTACGTCATCTGTGATGGATCACTTTCTAAGTAATAGTTAAACTCGATGTTTAAGATCTTCAGCAGTATAGTACGTGTTGGTGACACGTGTTGGTGAGCAACTGCATGGATTGCTGAGCAGAGCGAGTTTGTAAGTAAAAAAAACAAAACTGATCATTTGGCCTTGCAGCTGCAACTCTGGTCTTTAAAACTTTTTTCCAGCTTTTATCACTTCTGTTCAATGTGCAATGTCAGCTAAATATTAAAACACTAGTTGTGATTTGGAAGGGCAGTTTTGCTTTGGTGTTATTTTGTTGGATTCATATACTAAAATAACACATAGTATTGACTGTGTGTGAGTGTAGATGTGCATTGTGTGTAGGTGGTGTAGTCGGAGCTTCTTTGAACTTGGTTTTGGGCCGAAAAGAAAAGTTCATACTTAGTTCACTTTGATACACTGTCTCTTTTCATCATCCAACTTTTTCTCTTGTTGGCCTTTTGAAGTTCATGCCTTCACCTTCACATCGTAACCTGATCTTATCTCTTTATTCAATTACCAGATTTGTGGTTCCTGTGGCCTGTCTTGCTGATCTGACTATCGGTATTTTACAACATGTGTGTGAGTCAGACTGTGTGTGTGTGAGAGAGACGCTCGATAGGAGCTGAGGCGTTGAAAGCCAACTGGTACTGAGCCAACTGAGCTGTTGTGGTTGGTCCAACAGGTTGAGGAACTAATGGTTCCCACCAGCATTTCTTATACCAGACAGCGACTATATACTTTTTTTTTTTATTGGGTTCCAACTACTGATTATTTTCTTTATTGATTCATTTTTTGTATAGATTGCTATTATTTTAAATCTATAAAATATCAGAAAATGTCTATCACAATATTCTAAAGCCCAAGGCTACATTTTAATGCTTGTTCTTTTCTGAAAGACACAAAAAAAAAACAAAGATATTCAGTTAACTATCACATAAGATAGAGAAAATATATATTGGGATTGGTGTATATGTTTGTCAATAAGTAGCAAGAACTTGCAGTGAAGGAATGCAAGATTAGGTTTTAGGTAATATAGTAACAGTTACCATCACATAGCCTTGTTTGTCCACCAAAGAGCACGTTTATTCTTAAACTTTAAAATGTCATGCTCTGTATGTATCTTGGGCGTTCAAGGGGCGAGTATTGTTCATGCTTAGTGTTTGTGTTAAAAGAAAGAAACAGAAAATTGTAAAATATGGAAATCAGTATGGGCTCCCAAATCTGTATTGGTTTGGCTCCACTGACCATGTGAAATGTTTTGAAGTCCTTTGGGGGGGGAGGAAAGAGGGTGAAACTCACAGAGCAGTAAAGCAAAGTGGCATTACAAAAATGCATGTTGATACCTGCTTTTATATGAATTTGTATTGAAACCTGACGCATTGGCTTTTATGGACCTGTTTGAGTTTGATATCTTAAGAACTACAGTCCTGTAAATATTCACTGTGCCTTTCTCACTTTAGCTCAAACCAACCTAATTATATTTAAGTATATAAACATGCAAATATAACTGTGAGTGCAATGTTATCTACAATTCTCACAATGCAGTTTGTTGTATCCCTACCAAGCCATTTTGTTTAACGAATATCAACAAAATATGAGCACTTTGCCAGTTGCTGCAGGGGCCACAAATAACAACAGTTCTCTTTTTTTCTGACTCGGTTTGTTTAGAGACGGGTCATAGCTTTCAAATCTTATTGAGTTTGGTCTGTCACTTGAAATAAATGGACCATCAAGCCCTTTGTTGTTCATGTCGCTATAGAAACACTGCCTGTGTGACTCTAGTAGACTTGTAGCAATAATAACAACAACAATGATGCAGTAGTTTTGAGGTATGTCAAAGTAGCAATGAAAATAATAAAGTTTTCTGTACTCCAGCTATTAAAATGAAAACCTTTCATATGACTGAAGGAGGTTACTGCAAGAGTTTTGACTAGCAACCCTTTTATTGATCTTTGGCCTGTCATAAGTAACCCGTAGTTGCATATGCAACCTCTGGTGCAAGTCAACTAACTGTCTATCCTTGACTAAAGATCACATGTTTGATCAGATGTGACTGCTTCTCACATTAGACGATGACAACTCACAGGTTTCAAGTGGCTGAGGCTTTGACGTGAATTGCCTCCAAGATAAAATGGATCTGGATCAGCATACCCAAACAGGCTGGGGTGGTGACGGTGAAAGATAAATATAGAGACGCCAGTATAATAGCATTCATTAGTCATAAATTTGCCAGCCAGAGCACCGATGAGTCTAAATGCTAATATTCTTCTGGGGACATATAGCTGTCAGCTGGCAGTGCCAGTCGTGGCACTATGGACCTTTCTGCATGAAATGAGCTGCCTCCAGCCTGACTAATGTTCCCACACATTGCCCTGTAAACTGCATTGATTTTTCGTCTGGGTTTTGGCCCAGCCAGTAGTCTTTGACTAAAGTAGAGAGTAGGCAGCTGGCTAGAACACTGTGCAGAGAGGAGACGGGGTTTAATCACTGGCATCAGGCCGAAAGCTGAGTCTGTCACGATTGAGATCCCCTCTCAAGGTTTTATGAATTTATGAAACTGAAGCAGGTATGGTACATGCCACAAAGAGCTGACATTTTGGGTGGCAGTAGCTCTGTCTGTCGGGACTTGTCTTTGGAACCAGAGGGTCGCTAGTCCAACTCCCCCGCACAGAATATTTATGGATTGGGAACTTGTAGGTGGAGAGATGCCAGGTCGCCCACTGGGCATTGCCGATGTGCCCTTGAACAAGGCGCTGGAACCATAAACAACTGCTCCCTGTATACTCAATACTCATTATGTGCTGTGCTGTATGCATACGTGACAACAAAAGTTTATTTAAATTTACATTTAAATTTACACCTTAGTTTGATATAAGAAACACATATATCCAGTGTGTGACATGCACTTCAAAATTCAGGGATTTTTTTATGCTTTCTTGCAAAATGCTGGATTTGAAGATTGATAATAGTCCCAGACCTGTCTATTAGATATGGAGCTAGACCAACTTAAATTAGCTCAGTTTAGACTGATAACAGAAAATGGCGGGCCTAGCTCTTTCAGAAAAAACCCCCCAGCACACAACAGCCACGTGAGATAACAAATTGCCATTTTCCAGTCCTCTTTCGAAACTAAGCCAGTTTTATATTTAACTGACAGACCTGAGAGTGGTATCAATCTTCTCATCTGATTCATTGCAAGAAAGTGCTTTTACCAAAATTACAGACTATGGGTTTTTTCATTACATTATTACATTACATTATTTTATCTTCTTTTTGGTCATGTGTAGGATCAGTCTGCTACAATGATTAACTATCCTTTATTGATTTGCAAGCGGTAAGCAAAAGGTTCCCTGTTAATGAATTGAATTGATTCCCTGGTGAGTCCATCTACTGTAGCTATGGATGAACACCAGTGGTCAGATCCCCCAGTTTAAGGATGAAGTCATGGTGTCTAGTATGTAATGTTTTGTACAGACATGAGGAAGCAGATTTGTACTGCTCAGCTAATAAAGCTTCTTCCATCAATACTGCTGCCTGACTGGATGGAGCTGATGGCGGGTGCTGAGAGCAGAGCATGTGAGCTGCATGTAGAGAGAGAGAGAGAGACAGAGACAGAGACAGAGACAAAAAGATGGAGAGAGAAACAGTGATAGGCATGCCGAACGCTAGAGAGGTGGAGCAAAAGATAAAGAGCAAGAATAGGAGGGAGGAAAACGGAGAGGGGGAAATGGAGAGTTTGCATGTGTGAGCTTGTGTCTGGCCAACCAATAGCAACAGAAGAGCCACGGATGGAGAGAGTGAGTCAAGAAAATGGAGAAAGGGAATTAGAGGATGGCACAGGGCAGCTGAAGGCATGAAAAAAGAGTTAGCAATAACTGCCGCGTTGGACACATGGGGGGAGAAAGCACATACGTCACTAAATGGCAAGCAGCTGAATGGAGAAGCAGAGTGGAAGGATTCTAAATGCTAATTTGACCCATACAGACGGCTATAGTTCTATGTTCAGTTAGTTTATGTTAAAGTCACAACCTTTGACATTGTATTACAAGTCAGACCTGCAGGACAACAATTTAGACTTTGACACATGCAGGTACCAGAGTCACGTTTGTATTTTCATTGTCATGGCCGCGGAGGATCCAAACATGTCTGTCATGTCAGGATTGTGAGGCGAAACTAATTGTATGTGAGCCTGCAGCGCTAGATTTTTTTTATAGTGACAGCTGAGCAGATTTAATCGCCATTTGATGCTGTGTTCTTGGCGTACTGTGTGTTTATCAAAGCTTTAAAAAAAACCTGAAAACAGCTGCCTGCTGCTGCTGGAAATGGGGCTGAAGTGATGAGAGCAGTGAGCCTGAACCAAAACAGTGAAATAACAGGCTGTAAAACCTAAAAGGAATTTGCTAAAAAATATTCCGAAATGCTTGGTTGAGCTGTTTTTTTCACTACGAGCGACACCTTTCACAGTGTACATCGTCATTTAATCCATAAAGTAATGCAACTTTGATCAGAAGGGAAGCTGTTTAATGCAGTGTCAAAATCAATGTATATTGATGATGTGTATAAATTATCTAGCTTACTAGCTGCATATAGGAGGAAATGTTTAGTCCAAACCTTGAAAATGTATTCCTGATTTATTTTTCTATAGTCCTACAGTCTAATAATAAATCACCCAAATAGAGCTGGTATTTATGGACATAGACTCACACTGTCAGAGAGACTGGCTCTGCCCTTTACTGATCATTCATTATTATACATACTGAATTGTAATGTGATATTAGCTGCTTCCTCTGTGGGAGGAAGTATGTGGGAATGATTTCCTCCCTGATGGCCACAGTTTAAGTATTATTACTGGCTGACTGGCTAATTGAATATACTGTAGAAATAGGCCATTCCAGTAGGTGTTGAATTAGGAACTCCTGAAGAAAAAACTCCCAATTTAAGCTGACGTTTTCCACAGCCTTTATTAGTAAGGTGTGCTGGTTTTGTGAGCCACTAGGTTGCCTCTGTCTGGACTAAGACTTTAATAAGGCTAAAGTTGAGTAGTTGTTATTTTTTAGCTTAATCCATCAAGTCTGATCCTTAAATCTACTCGACTAGTTTTTCTTTTGGATTCTGTTTTCTGTTTTCTTTTGTCTGACTCAGGGAGTTTGAACTCTTTAAGGATTTTCCTCCTGTTTTCCAAGAACGCCGGCCAGGAAAGCCCCAAGAGCCGGGCAAATCCACGAGTCGATCGGACTGAATGAGCAGACAGAACAAGAGTGAATTAAAAGACAGGGGGTTCCCATGCTTAGAGAGTGTGTGTGTGTGTGTGTGTGTGTGTGTGTGTGTGTGTGTGTGTGTGTGTGTGTGTGTGTGTGTGTGTGTGGTCTAAATAGGATTTGTTCAACGAGGGACAAGGATTTGTTCCTCCCATGTAATGCGTCTGAAGTGGTGCGGTCCAGTCCAGCTCTGCAGTTGCAGGCCAATGGGTCATCATGGAAGGAGGAAGGGAAGACATTAATAGGGCATGTAATTCTGTGAGGGCAGGGGCTCCTCACAGTCGGGAGGCTGAGCACAGCACAGTCGCTCTCCACCGCCACCTTCTGGTTATGATGTTTATGAAGCAACATTTCTGATGGATGTTATGTCAAATTTTTCTCATTCTTTATGCATTTCTGACCTTACAATTATTCTTTTACTGCAACCTTTCTCAGTTTTTCAAATGGATTTACATTTTCTGCTTGCAAAACAACAGTGTAGACGGGATTTAGTGGTACCTCTCAATGTAAAATCCTAATCTAAATCCTAAACCCTTTATTATTTACCTTTATTCTGATAATATTATATCACTTTGTTATTAGAGAGTCTTTCAAAAAAACATTTTCACACAGAAGACAGAAACGGAGGTGGCATTAGCAGCTTTATTTCCTCTTATCTCACGCATAAGCTGCCTTTGGGGTGTTTTCTTTCTCAAAATGTAGTTTAATTGAAACGCTGAGCCAGCTGTTAAACTCCACACTCTACAGCACAGTTATTCTTTGATGAATTATTTGAGCTCATATTTACACTTCACCGCATTCATGGCAGAATTGTACATGTGGGTTATTTTAGTTTTTCAGTATGGTCAAAAATATGAGCTTGTTTTTACTTTTCTCTTTGACAATGCCAAGGGTTTATAGGAACTGTAAATATAACAAATTAGGAAATAATTTCCCCCCATTGGAAATAACACCCTTGCATTTTGCATCTCTGATCATTTTTGCATAATCTTGTCTATGTCGCTCCTATCTGTGCACCTCTACTAAGTGTGATGCTGTAGATCACTCAAAGCTAGGGTTTGCAATGTTGAGGAACCTGCAAGAGTAACATCATTTAAAAAAGATTTATCCAACCTAAGAATCCGGCCCAGTGTTGCCAACTCTTTTCCAGTGAAAGCAGCTAGAAGCATTATCTCCAAAAGTCCCTTAATCCGCCACCAAATAAAATGTATTATTATTATTATTATTAATTATTATTATTATTATTATTAATCCAGTAAGGAAGTTGCCAAGTGAGCAACACTGACAGCACTTTCCTTCAGGCCTCCCTGCAAAGCTACTCCCCCAAAATCATCATAATGAATGTAAACAATGAACATGGCTATTGTTAGTGCTCACAAGTGTCAAGCTAGCAGCTTGTGAAAGACGATTGCTGTCGGGATGTGAAGAGAAAAAACCCAGCAAAAAACAAATGTTTTCGGAGAACATTTCCAACCCTAGCTTTAATGTCCTTTTCTAAATAATCCAGCTCACCCCACGGCTTCTCAGTGCGTGGTTAATAGCCTTTGCACAAAATGAACTGCCACCAATGATTTAAAGTAATTGCCCCCTTTTAAAAATAGGAAAAGTTAAACACCAACCCAAAGCCTCATGGAAAGAAGGTATAGTTTCAGTTAATTGTAGAGAGCCCTTTTTTGATAATGAGTTACCAAGATGCTGCTCATGTCGTCAGTGGGGTTTGATGGATCAGAGTGCAGCACATTTAAACATTTAGCCCCTTATTTATTCACCAATAATCACAGATAATATGATGAATGCAGACACAGGTACAGCAGGGCAGAATCAATACTCAGCCGTGTTGGATTGCTTGTGTCGGATGGAATTACTGCTTCTCATGTTTGCAGTCTAGCCACAAGGCATTTGTTTGTCTTCGTATGAAAAACTAGGGCTGCAACTAATGATTTTCTGTTTTATTTCAGTCCAAGATGACATCTTCAAATGTCCTGTTTTGTCTGACAAATAGTTCCAAAAAAAATATTTTTTTTATCATATATGACAATAAAAAGCTGTTACTTGGGAATGTTTGTTATTTTGACCGATTAATCGATTACCAAAACAGTTGCCAGTTAAGCAATTTTCTGTCGGTTTAATTGTTTCAGCTCAACTTTAGCAAAATATAAAAATTGTTCATGTTTGATTAGTTGTAGAGGGATTGCAATGCTGTGTTTATTGAAAATAAGTTGTGAATAATTACCTCTGATTACAACTAAAGTGATTAACACTAATATTTAATGTTCACTAAATATAAGTC